>NC_056737.1:295149834-295478061 GCF_019279795.1 Protopterus annectens
TCAGGTGAAGTGATCCTTCACAAAATGTTTTTAGCCATAACCCGGGCAAGAAGTGCAATACATGTGTGTGTGTGTGTGTGTGTGTGTGTGTGTGTGTGTGTGTGTGTGTGTGTGTGTGTGTGTGTGTGTGTGTGTATATATATGGGTCTACCTGACAATGCCGAAAGCTGATAACGCCAACGATGAGAAGACCGACACCAGAAGATCGAAAACCGGGATGACCGACGGATGAAAACACCGACATGTGAAAAGGCTGTGTAAGTATGCGGTAGTGATGGACGTTAGGGTTAGGGTGCGAGTAAGGTAAGTGTGCGAAATTGACAGAGTCTAGAGATAGGGGTGGGTTAAGTGAGTTAGGGTTAGGGCGCGGGTCAGGTGAGTGTGCGATAATGACAGTCTTTAGGGTTAGGGGCGGGTTAAGTGAGTTAGGGTTAGGGCACGGATCAGGTGAGTGTGTGATAGTGACAGTCTTATGGGTTAGGGGCGGGTTAAGTGAGTTAGAGTTAGGGCGAGGGTTAGGTGAGTGTGCGATAGTGACGGACCTTAGGGTTAGGGTTTGGGTTAAGGTTGTAGATAGTTGTGTATGTCAGGTTAGTGTGGGTTTGTAAGGATTGTGGTGTGCTTGTGTTGTGTGTGTGCTTTTTGGACAGGGGATTTGTTTTGTTTGTTGATTGTCGGGATTGTGGTGTGTCGGGCATGTGCGGTTTCGTGTTTGTGAACTTTCGGTTATGTGGTGTCAGTGATTTTGTTGTCGTTGTTGTGGTGCGTCGGTGTTGTCAGGTAGATCCATATATATATATATATATATACTCACACACACACAAAAACATACTTACAGAGGGAAATACCCCCCCAACACACATACACACATGTATCTTATACATATACATCATATATAGTGAGAAAGAGCTTAGAGTGGCCAATCAACAAGAATGTGCAGACATAGGAAAACATGTAAACTGCACACACACAAAGTAGCCATAGACTATGTCTGAATGTAAGACCATGGATCATTAAGCTTAACCACCATGCTGCCTAAAGCCAGGATTGGCTGATCAGCAGCTTGATGTGTGGTCAGTCCATTTTATGCCAAGTCTAAGGAAAGTGGTTCCACTGACTCTTTACTGTAAGTACACCAAAATGTGTGCAAACTAAAGGTCACATTGCATAATCATTCTAGACAACCAGGGAGCCTAGACTTTCTCTTCATTGTTTTTGCCTCACTGACATAAAACCATAAGATAATAAGTCACAAAAAAAGAATATCAGAATGCTGTCAGCCTTGCAAAACAGCGAAGTCAAAAGCACCGAAGTAGCTTCTGCCTGTCTTTCCATATTAGACAAACTGGAATCTCTCTTTGCAATGATAAAGCAGAAAAGTTCACCAACACAAAAAATAAGTAGGTGGCAACAACACAATGTAAGATAACTGATCAATCATTCCATTCCACATGCTGCAAAATACATGCTGCCAAAAGGAAGCAGGATTAGCTATCTGGCACTACTCAAGCCTTTTAAAGCACAGAACGAATCAGCCTGATTGGATGGGCCCAATGGTTCTATCAGGCATTATCACTACTTGTGGCAAGTCCATAATCAGCAAAACAGTACAAAATAAATAAATAAATATTACATATAGACTCCCAAACTGTGTTAATCTCAGATGAAAATACTGAGCTTCTTCAAAAATGTGACAACCCCTCAAAAGTTTGAATGTACTATAGACTTCACTGAACTGCTTTAACCACAGAGATTCACTGTATTCTTAAAAAACAAAGAGGACACCCATAACACAGAAGTGCACACACAAAGTGTAAATGCCTAAAGGTCATTAAGAATCAGCATCTGATGTAAATTAAGAAAATCAAGCCACTTCACAGACAGCCAGCTAGTTCAAAACATGAGCTCATTGAATATCCCAGAACCCGTATCAAATTCATACATTTTTAAAGTTCAGTTACTACTTTTGTTTTCTCATCCATTCCCAAACCTCCACCCTTCTCATCCTTTAGCAGACATTTATTTTCTCTGGCAGAAAAGGACCACTTGATCTATCCAACCCACCAAGATACTGCCCTTTTTGTCTTAAAACTGTGACTAGTGTCTTAAAACCATTTACTAATATCCTTTATATCTGCCCTACAGGGGAGATGAAGTCCTCGAAAGTCACAATTCTCAGCTTTTCACGCCTACTAATCAACATCTGTTGATTCAGTGGCACTGCAGAGAAGAAACATTTATTTGCCCTTCCTTCTTGCACTTTATTAGCTTATGAAAGGTTCTAACATTTCATTGTAGTCAATGTATGCCCTCCTTATTCTCCCCCTGGAGCATTCAATATAGCATTCTGTTCTTTTTTAAATTACAATGCAGTATTAGCTTAATTTCAGTTCTCATACTTTGGGCTTTTATCATCTTGGCCACTGTCATTTTAGAAATGTGGCTTCCAAATATGAAAACAGACCAACTATGGTTTCATTAAGGCGGTGGATGCAAATACAGTGGTGCTTCTTCCTTTTTGATCTTGTTGCATCATTCCAATAATGCTAGCATCTAACTATGTTACCCTTATTCTGCTATAGTATCAGAATTTTTATAAATAGAATTCTGTAATTAGAGTTACCCTGTTACGCTCCACTGCTTTCTTAGCAGGGCTTGTTAAAATGTCTCAATGAGAACGTCAAAATAGTTCACTGAAAAGGCATACAAATTACTCTTAAATGTAATTAACTAAAACACAAAGGCCTCCTAAATGTAACCTACAGTAAAACAAGTGCCCTCAGCAATCTCACAAACACATATCACAGGCAGCACCTAACATGAAATATGCATCTAAGAGTCACACTGACTCAGTTCAAAAGCCATAAGGCAAACCTTCACACATCTAATATCTTAGTCATAGTTAACTCCAAAGTGAGACACTCTGATGCACCATTTAGCAGGCTGTGCAAAGACAGGGTCACAGTTAGTTGCCTATCAAGTGCCAGGTTCTGTCATATCAAGCAAGCATTCAAGTTCTTGCACCACAAGTACACATATGACACAGACGTAGTACATGTGGATGTAAATGACTTGAGATGTACCTTATCCTTCTTCTTTTGGCTGCTCCCGTTTGGGGTCGCCAAAGCGGATCATCTGTTTCCATTTCTTCCTATCCTCTGCATCTTGCTCTGTCACAACAACCACCTGCATGTCCACTCTCACCACATCCATAAACCTTATCTTAGGCCTTCCTATTTTCCTGTTACCTGGCAGCGTCATCCTTAGCATTTTCTCCCAATATACTCTGCATCCCTCCTCAGCACATGTCCACATCAATGTAATATTGCCTCTCTGGCTTTGTCTCCAAACCTTCCAACCTGGGATGACCCTCTAATATACTTATTCCTAATCCTATACACCCTCGTCACACCCAGTGCAAATTTTAACATCTTTAACTCTGCCACGTCCAGCTCTGACTCCTGCCTTTTTGTCAATGCCACTGTCTCCAACCCATATAACATAGCTGGTCTCAATACCCTCTTGTAGAGCTTCCCTTTCACTCTTACTGGTACTCTTCTGTCACAAATCACTCCTGACACTCTTCTCCACCCACTCCAACCTGCCTGTACTCTCTTCTTCACCTCTCTTTCACACTCACCATTACTCTGAACTGTTGATCCCAACTATTTAAACTCATCCACCTTCGCCATCTCTACTCCCTGCATCCTCACTATTCCTCTATCCTCCCTCTCATTCACACACATATATTCTGTCTTAGTCCTGCTGACCTTCATTCCTCTTCTCTCTAGAGCATATCTCCAGCTCTCCAGGGTCTCCTCCACCTGTTCCCTACTCTCACTATAGGATGTACCTCCTTTCACTATATAAAGAATGACATGATGGTGCTCTCGAAATTTGTGTCTGAGGCTGGTATGAACCTAGCCTTCAGCAGCATTCTGCCATCAACAAGAATGATGCCACATTATTAGCAAAAGATCGATTTCAACAATTAATTTAGCTTCTGGTATTATTCTTAGGGGCTAAAATATATATCAGTCTGGCAGAAGATAGTAGGCAGTCAAGGATGGCCTGCAACTCTCTCCCCAAGGCTTTAGTACATCAGCTATCTTCTTATCCACCCCATAGTGATTTTTTTAAGCTATGTCAGTCTTCTAAAGGTTCCAACAGAACTAAACAGGTGCCAGACAGCATTAAGATATTGTTTCTCAATGCTAGGCGCCTTAACAAAAATGTCACTCCCTACAAGCAGTCCTTACCCTAGAAAACACTGATACAAGCATCATCACAGAGACCTGGTTTATGACTACTGAAAGCAGTCCATCAGTGCAGGACTTCAATGCCTATCACATGTTCATTAGACAAAGGCACTAAAGGTAGTAGTGTTTCCATATTCTTAAAAAAAAGTTAATCTCCAATCTAGTTAGACAAGATTTCAGACTCGAAATACTCCACGTCCAATTTCCTATTAACAAAACCACTTATTATATCATAGCTAACTACAGGACCACCTCTATGCCCCCCTGGCCCATACTTCCTACTTAACTAGTATGGAGCCCCTGTGTATTAAGTCAAACAGCATTCTCCTAGGAAACTTCAACTACCCCTCCATAACTGGGAGACTTACAGATCCTCCAACATTTACGCCCAGAATCTTCTGGATTTCATCAATACAAACTCAATGGACCACAACCCACCCCAACGAGGAGCAATAAAATTTGGGACTTGGGCCTTACTACTATTGTACAGCTTTGCTCCTCACTAACTGTAACTTCTTCCCTAGTGAAATCAGACTGCAAGTCAAGCACATTCAGCATGAGGCCTGAAATATCTTCCAGTGTATCAGTATTCAGAGATTATGCAATGAATAAATAAATACAGCACCAAATTCAAAAATACATCCATATGGTGGAACCTGAATGTAAACAGGCTCTGTAATAAAAGAAAAAAAAAACTTTTTGCGGGCAAAAATAGTCTCTTAGTATGCTTTATGCCCAGAAGGCCTGCAAAAGGAATGTCATGGGCTATGGCTAGAAGTGCCAGATGGTAGGCACAGCAGCTTATTTTGTTTACTTTCTAAAGTCTGATATGAGAGAGTAGAATTCTCATATCAACTTTCTGTGACTTTCATAAAATTCTGCTATAAAAGCAGATTCTGAGTCAAAGCAGTTGTTAAAAAACAAAAATAGAGCGATAACTACTACTAAAGGTTGCTCACACTAAAGTAGTCAATAGCAAAAAATGCAAATGTGAGCACACCAACACAGCCAGCCAAGAAACAAACAGTCCAAAGTCGAAAAGGTGTTTTATTCCAAGGATTAGTGCTTTCGCGGGGTTACCGCTTCATCAGATCCAAAACAAGAATGATAAAATCACAAAACACATTTTATATAAAAGGAGAAAAAAAGGGAATGCAACCAATCTACAATTTGCATTAATAAAACAATTAGCAAAGATCACCACCTCTTAATTAAGGCTGGTCTGAGAGCAATACCAGAGTTTAAGCCTGGAGGCCTATGTGCCTGTAAAGATATAATCCATTTAGCTTCAAGCATTTCTACTTCATTATTAAAATTACCTCTCCTGTTGCTAAGTACTGCTAGTTGTAAGACCCTAAAATAAAAAACATTATGTCCTGTTGAAAGCTGCATGACTAGCCAATGCATTCATAAGAACCCTATTATGAATATTACCTCGATCTTCTAAAATACGTTCTCTTAACTGTTGTGTAGTTTTTCCCACGTAAAAACACTTACATGCATAGCAGTTGGCTAAATAAACTAAGTTCTTACTCCTGCATGTAGCCATAAATCTAGGCGAGAAGACACATCCAGTCACTGGATGAGTAAACTGAACACCTAAGTAAATGGAGGAACAGGCTTTACAGGTACCACAAGGAAAAGTACTCCTAGCTAATATTGACTATAGAGTGACTAGCCAATACATTTGTAAGAACCCTATTACGAATATTACCTCGATCTTCTAAAATACGTTCTCTTAACTGTTGTGTAGTTTTTCCCACGTAAAAGCACTTACATGCATCCAGTAACTGCTGTTGGTTAAATAAACTAAGTTCTTTCTCCTGCATGTAGCCATAAATCTAGGCAAGAAGACACGTCCAGTCACTGGATGAGTAAACTGAACACCTAAGGAAATGGAGAAACAGGCTTTACAGGTACCACAAGGAAAAGTACCCCTAGCTAATACTAACTTTAGAGTCGGACATTTAGGTCCATAACATAATATGCTCTTAATGTTCATATTGCTCCTAAAAACAAAACCTGGACATTCACCTACAATCTGCCCCACTTTATTGTCAGCTGTCAGAATAGGTCAATTCCTTCTAATAACTTCACACAATTGCTGTATATTACTTGAAAATGTAAACAATACATTGAGCTTATTGATGCATTGTCTAGGATGGTTATATCTATGCACACCTGAGAAATATGGAGCTCCTCTTTGAGTGGCCACTTCAGAGTAGAAATTTTCTACTTGTCCCCTCCGGTAACCTCTAGTGAGGAAACCCTCATGTAAGTTACTCATCATCTCGTCCACTATATCTTTATTTGTACAGACATGAGATATCCTTCATTTCCTTAGATGTTCAATTTACTCATCCAGTGACTGGACGTGTCTTCTCGCCTAGATTTATGGCTACATGTTTTGGATCTGATGAAGTGGTAACCCCGCAAAAGCGCTAATCCTTGGAATAAAAACAACTTTTGGACTCTTTGGACTATTTGTTTCTTAGCTGGCTGTGTTGGTGTGCTCACATTTGCATTTTTTTCTGTTCAAAGCAGTTGTTGTAGTTGTTACGTACTTGATCAGTTGTCAGTTGTTTTCCAGATCAGTAGTTATCACTCACAGTTTTCCAAAGCTGTTCAGCAAAAATAGTAGACTTTCTTATTCCAGCCACTGAAAACCAGTCAACAGCCTGAAGAGTGGGCATAAAATCTTATCTTGCCCGGCAGAAGTAAGAGTATCATCTTGCCTTGCTGAGTTAATTAGATTAGACAGGGAGAGTTAATGTTTAGATAGTTAGGGGACTACAGTTAGAGTTTTTCTACAATCAGTGCGAAATCTATCCTACAGTGTTATTTTCACAATTCCTGTGTGTGAAAATCTGTGGTTTATTAAAACAAGGTATTCAATGTATACATGTTTTAAATCATTTATTATTAAATATTTTACTACTTTTTAATATAGCTGGTTATTTAGAAAGTACTTTTATTAACCTGAGAATGTTTATACTTATTGTGATAACACCAGGGCCACTCCAAAAACCTTTACTGCTTGGATTATGTGCTACCATTTATATCGATATTTGTTTTACCCAATATAATTGAACATCCCATTTGAAGGGTATTGTGGTAATTGACTAGTGGCAGCTGTTACCCTGTAATTTGGGAAAGAGGACATAACAGGTAAATCTGTGCCAGCCTTTCCCAAGAGTGTTTGTATGGGTGAATATGAAGTATTTAAGAATGTGTGTGTCAAATACCTAGAACTGGGACACAGTGCTCTGCAGTTGTTAGTGTGAAGACTCATTTGAGGACCTTGAGTAAAGCATACAGTCCAGTCACTGGCTTGGAGCCTGTTCCCAGTATACTCTGCATCCTGCTCACATCAACCAAAGCCAGACATGAGGTACAAATATCCACCCAAGCAAGGGATACCAGAACGTCTTCTTTAATTATGTTAAAAATCTTGGAAACAATGTCTGTGCTGAACAGGTCTAGGAGTAAATTGTATCATAGATCCAGAGGACATAGGCAATCTACTAGAGGAAAAATGTACTTCAAACTGCACACCCTCCTTACGCCAATATTCCCACATCACCCTCAAATCTCACAATAACAAGTTCTTGAGGTGCTACCTAAGGCCAAGTACACTACACCTGTTGGGTCAGATAACCTGTTGGGTCAGATAACACATCAGGTTGCATACCAGACATCCTGAAACATGAACTGTCTGATCCCTACAGAAGCTATTCAATATCCGCCACAATACAGGCTTTGTGCTGGATGAATGGAGGATAGCAACAGTCATTGCCTTGCACAAAAGTGGGGGCTTCAATGGACCTGAGTAATTGCATACCCATAATCCTGAACAGTTTAATCTGTAAGGCTATGGAAAGGATCATTATGGAAATAATAAATAAGGATATAGGTGACCTACAGACTCTCGCCCCAACCCAGTTTGGATTCATCAAGGTCAGGTCCTGCCTACTTAACCTGATCATTGCCTTCTAAAAAGTTACTGAAGCAATGGATATGGTCAAAACAGTGCACAACACGCATCTAGAAGCTGAAAAGGTGTTCATCACCATCCCATACAAAAGTATCGTAAATAAACTCTCCTAGCTAAATGTCAATCCCTGTGTAACTCATTGGACAGCAAACTGGCTCACAAACAGAATCCAGGAAGTTAGGCTGTGTGGCTCTACCTCCTCCAAAAGACCTGTCACTAGCAGTTCAATCTTTGGGCCACTCCTCTTTGGTATTTACTTCTTGGAGTTCAAAGTTAAGTGTTTGTAACTGAATAAGTTTTCAGAAGACTACAAGCTCAGTGCCATCATATATTCCCCAGAGGACACCAAGATCCATCAAAAGGGCCTGTCCCGAACAGATAGGTGGTATCAAAGCCATGGACTAAAACTAAATGCCAAGAAGTGTATAGCCATATCCTTCGGCAAGCAAAACTCCTTTTGTAACTATCACATTGACAACACACCTTTGAAAGCTGATCCTGAACTGTCCTTTGATCACTAAGTATCCACAACTGTAAGGAAGTCCTTGTTCATTGCACGCCTTATATCTTAAAGCACCATGTCCACATCAAGAGATATAATCATTCTACTGTACATGCACTCATTAGGCTGATCACTGAGTATAATGCTCCTTTCAGTATGCACCTGTTGAAATACATGTCATAACTGCTAAGACCACAACATTCTCACAAAAAATAAAAAAAATAAAAAATCCATGAAGGGCCTAAATACCATAGAGAATACTACTACTATGGAACCTTCCTCTACTCTCCACATAAATCTAAGCACTTCTGTTATGCTAGTCAAACATAATTTGCATGAATGGATGGGTAACTGCAAATTCAACCCCCCCCCCACCACCACCACCAATTTAGTAACCTTGTCGTTTACAGTTAAGAGAAACATGTAAATGTTTGGACCATTTATGTGTTACTCATATGCGAACTGTAAGGGTTAAAGACTACCATGGGAATGCAAGGCTAGGCTTCTCACAGCACTCGCAGATCAACAGCCTACTAAGTACCTATGAACGTGTAAGTGTGAGTCATCATTAAATGCTTGATTTAAATAATTCCCTAAATCTACTGAAATGAAAGGGTTTAAAAGTAGTATAAAACCAAAAATTAAAAGCTGAAATGTCTATAAACAAAAACTGTTCATTGAAATAAGAAAGAGAAAGGTCATACTTTAGTTACACTGCACTGCTAAAGTCACTGCCACAACTTATGTGTAGCATACTTGTTTCTCAATGACGAAGCATTTGAGGCCTTTTATTCTGCATAGGCTTCACTGCAATTGTACTAATGAAAATACTGTTATCACCTCTTATACAATTTTAGAACGGTGTGAAGTATTACTTTGTGCAGATGTTAACCGCTTCACTTCTTTATATTTATTACATTAAACAGAAACACTCTGAATGGCAATTTGTTTCTGAATTCTTATAAATGATGTGCAGAAAACATCACTTTTTAACACTGAAGAAACTTAACAAGTCTTATCCTGTTCCTTGAAATATACATTAACTAAGCTTTGCTTCATTCAAATCTGACTGCCCTTAATTGAAAAGTCATTATCACCACCAAAAAGCTGTGCTTCCATTTCTACGTATTCATCTCTGTCAACCTTACAGTCAATAAAAACTACCTCCATTTTTTAAATTCAACCAGAATTTCATTTAAGCAAGTACTCTCAACAGTACGGGTATTCATTCATGAGCTTTAGCCTACATGTTACTGGCATTCAGTGAGAAATTCTGACAATGACAGGTTTAGAAGCTGTAATGTGAAATCATGCAAAGCCAGTGATATTCTCAACAGCAGATGTAAAACTTATTGACCAGTAATGTTTTTTTTTCCTCATTGGCACTAAGGAAAAAGACAAAGGAACAATGCAACTTCATAACAGACCAGGACATGATGACCCAGTGACTGGCATGTAGGAGTTAATAACCACATAGTTATGGTCAAAGACCCTACAGTGACTCATCCTGCATACTGTTGGAAATAATGCAGGTCAGCAAGTGAGACTGAAGTGATAGCAATTTAGGAAATAGTTCTTCCTCCCTGACAGATTATCAGCTGTCATCTCACCACTTCAGAAAATAGCAATTACAGTGGATCATTGACAGATCAAAAGCTGTTGCATACTTCGTATATACAACAATGTTTGTGAAATGACAGATGCAGACAATAAAATGGCTGAAAATCCATCCACACCAGCATGACACAGTCAGACCAAGTCTACTGGGAAATACAACTTTGAAAACTGAAATAAACGAGCTGGACAAACAGATTAACCATAGTGTTAGACAAGATCAAGAAAAATTTGAAGAAAATTTATATAAAGATATTGAGCATAATAGGAAACCTTTTTATAGGTACATAAGATGTGGAGGGAGTAAAGATACACAAACTGATAAACTGCGTACAGATTCTAAAATTTATTCTCAGACACAACAGATTATAGATATATTTACAAAATCTTATGCAAAACAGTTTGGCTCCACAAAAGGGGTGGTAAGTTGTCCTAGTGACATCCAGGTAACCCCAGATACTGGAATCAAATTAGATTATACTGAAAAAGAACTGTGCAAACTGGATCCAAACAAAGCGCAGGGAGGAGACGGAATAAGTAACAATGATTTGAGAACACTTAAGCAAGGACTTACACTGCCATTACATCTATTATTCACTAGGTCATATAAATATGGGGAGATTCCTCAAGATTGGAGACATGCACTTATTAAACCTGTCTTTAAGGAAAGGGGAGTAGGACAAACCCAGAATCATATGACCCTTAAGTCTACTTTCATGTTGTGGAAAAATCATGGAGAAGGTAATACTGGATAAGTTATTGTCAGAACTGGATAGGTTGGGACTTGAAACCATACATCAGCATACCTATAGATAGAGGTTAATAGATTAGTACTAGGCTAACTGCCCTTGTGAGCCATTTTAAGCCTAGCTAATCATCCCTTGTGGGACTCAAACCTTGCAGCTTGTGTTTGTAAGGCAAACACCTTAGCCATTAGGCCACCCTCCCAACCCCCTATGTTGAAAATAGAGCTATTACCAACTGTAACATGATGTTCTATAACAATATAATAACAGCTATGAATGAAAAATTGCGCTGTGATGTGATTTATATAGATTTAACTTCAGCATTTGACAGGGTCATGCACAAAACACTGATCAATAAATTAGTACAACTAGGTATTGATGTACTGTTGATAAGATGGATAGCTGCATGGCTTACAAATAGGACATGGCAAGTATCACACACCAACTGGACAGGTGAAATCCTTGGTTACAGTCAAGGTGCCCCACAGGGCTCTGTACTAGGCCCTTATTTGTTTAGATTGTATCTTTCAGACCTCATTTTTTCATCTGAGGTGTTCTACAGTCTATATGCTGATGACCTGAAATTGGGTACACTGATTACAAGTGTTACAGATAAGGCATGTCTGCAAAATAATTTGACTAAATTGACCATTTGGGCACAGGAGAATAATATGTTGATAAATACATCAAAAACTAAGCATATGAGATTTGGGAGACATAAACTGAAAGGTGAATATTTAATACAGCACACAGTGATTGAAATTGTAGACTCATTTATGGACCTGGGTATATGGGTAGATTCAGCTATGAGTTTTTCTAATCATATCAACCAATTGGCTAATGATAGTTATAGAACTATAAGTTGTATAAAAAGATTTATAAAGTCTAGGAAATCAAACATAATGAAGTAATTGTTTGTTAGTTACATTAGACCCAAACTTGAGTATGGAATAAAAATATGGAAACCCTATAGGAAAACAAGCATGAATAAACTGGAAAGAGTACAGTGGAAATATACTAAGGGCATCCATGGATGTGAAAATCTAAGTTATTATGAAAGACTAAAATATCTGAACTTGTACAGTGTCTCTTACAGATATTTAAGAGGAGATCTTATTCAGGTATATAAGGCATTTAGGGACAACTACCTCTGGGAATGTCTGGGGTTATCAAAAGGTACTAAAGAATCGTCAGATAACCTATGTAGAAGATTCTATAGGAATGAGAAGTGTACTAATTGGTTCTCTGACAGAGTAGCTGATGCTTGGAACAGACTACCAAATTACATTAAAGCAAGTACTAGTTTAGATATTTCTAAGAACAGCCTGGACATTTATTATGGGAACAAGTGTTTTGGCATATTGGCAAGCTAGAAGGGCTTTAATGCCTGTGCTTGAAACATTTGTATGTATGTATGTAAGGATTTTTCTCTTACATTAGCACTGCCAATGGTATCTCCTTTACGACGGTTAGGGACTTTGACTTCTATTCTTGAGAAACAAGAATATTTTGGCATCTATTTCTCTGAAAAGGAAGCAAATGCTGAAGGTTTATGACTGACTAAGTTTGGAGATGACTGCAAGCTGGAAGTTATCATAGACTCACCTGCAGACACTAGCATTCTTCAAAAAGCCTAACAAATGGTGCCAAAGCCACAGTCTTAAACTCAGTAAATGCTAAGAAATGCATAATTGTACCCTTTGGGAAGTCAACCATCCTGGCTAATTACCATGATGATTATATGCCCCAAGATTCAACTCAGTGGTTAGGGATCTGGGCACACATGTAGACAGTAGCCTTATCTTCAACCACCGTGTGGCTACAGTGGTGAGGAAATCCTTTTATGTTGTACAAATTATAAATAAGGGTATGGCATCAAGGTCCCAATGTACTCCCCCTTTATCAGACCAATCATAGAGTACAATGCTCCCTTTGGTATGTGCCTGACCAGGCATGTGCAGAAACTACAGCAACAGAGTTTCCTTACAAAAAGAATACAAGGCATAACAGACCTGCCTTATGCACAGCACCTTAAAGCCCTTTCCCTTTACTCAGTCTCCTATATATTGCTGAAGGGTGATCTATGCCTGCCTTACAAGGTATCAGCAAACCCCCACACTTATGAATCTCCTACATATTCATAAGTCAAAGACTGCCAGAAATACAAGGTCTAGGGACCTGAATTTATTCTGACTTAAACAGAATATGCTGGAGAGACAGATGTGTGTCCCAGAGACTGCCCCTTCTGTGGAACAAGCTTCCCATTCATGTGAAACTGAGTCTCTCTATTAGCCAGTTTAAATGCAACCTAAACGAGTGGATGGTGAAGAGGAAATTTACAATGGGCCTGGCACCCATGTCCCTTATGAACAGAGGTAGTTTATAAATGCCTGGCTCTCAATGTCCTATTCGAATACAGAACATTTTTATTTTTTTAGGATAACTATGCTAGGCTTAGAAAGCCCCCTCCACCCCGAGTCGTTAGCCTAGTAACAATCTATGAATCTATAAACAAATTCAAACATGAGTACTCATGTGATTAGCAGAGACTTGACAGTCACCAGCCTTCTCTGTCTTCATGTTACATGATTGTATGGGAATATGATACTGCATGGTGCAATGTGCTTTTTTTTTTGCAGTCCCCATGTGTTTCAGAGTCAAAAATTCTGTCACCTACTGCCCCTTCTTGACCTGTTTCCCATGGCACTTAGTAACATAGTAAGCTAAATCAATCTGAATGGCATCTACTTGTAAATCTATGCTGACCATGATGTTATAACCCATGGAAACTCAAAACAAATCCCCAGTGTTTCCTGTTTTGGGGTTTCCACTACTTTTTCACTGACAGTATAAAGTCTACTTTGATCACAACTCATTCTGATGGGAAAAAAGTTAACATGGGACACTGCTGACTATGACATGAATACAAAGAAATAGAATTTTTGCAAAGGGAGTGAGAAAAGACTCCCCATACCCTGCATCGCTGAAGATACTAACTCCAAGATCAAACATCCTTGGGGAAAGGGCAATTTCTTTACCCACACTGTTCCATGATTAAACTGACTCAATGAACAATTTTCAAATGAACAAGGGAATCAGTGAAACAGAACTGATGATTCCTGCTTCATCAAAACAATATTTGACAAACTCCCAATATAACATAATCTTACTCTATTCAATGGACAGTATTCAACAAAACAAGTTGTTGTTTGTCTTTTTGGCTTTTCCCGGTTAGGGGTCGCCACAGTGGAACTCCGGTCCGCTAATGATTGGCAGTAGATTTTTATGGTGCTGAGTTGCCAGCCCGACGCCCAACCTTCAGTGAAGGCACGCCCATTCACGCATGTCTTTCGGAGGCCACTCGACAGCGGGGAGGATATGCAGACTCCACACAGAAGGCACTCCAGCCGAGTATTCAACAAAACAAGTAAATAAAAAAAAATTGATTATTCCCATTTCTTGAAAAAAAGAAAAATAGTCAACAAACTTTAGCATCCCAGTCAATGTTTCACTGGCTTAGGTAAGTGACATCAAACTGGCAAACTGATGAACAAAGTCACATTAGAGCAACCACCATCTCGCAGTTATTCATAGGATCATAGGAAGTTACTATTTTCCACAATCAGCACCTATTGCCCCAGCCCAAGAGGGACACAGTCGGAACCCCTGGGGTGAATTTACGGTTACCCATCCAATCATCCAGATTGCGTTTGAAGAGGGCTAATGAGCTGCTCTGTTTGACATGAAGTTGGAGTCTGTTTCAAAAGTGTAGTAACCTCTGGGAGACAAATCTGTCCCTTCAGCATGTTCTATTAATGTCACGTGCCAGGTTAAGGTCTTTAGAGTGAGTAACCAGGGTACCATTTTACTTGTGGATATGCAGCATTTCCAATAAAGCAGGGTCAGAAATTGCCTTGTATGCAAGGCAGAGATTGTCTCTGAGTAGTCTGTATGAAACAGAATAAACTGACAGTGGTTTCAGACAATCCACATAAGGCAGATGCTGAAGACCTTGAATATTCCTTGCGAGGAACCTTTGTGGTCTCCCCAATTGCTGCAAGTGCTTGGAAAGGTACATACCAAAAGGGGCGCTCTACTCAAATTATTGGCCTGATGAGGGAAGAGTACAGGGAGGTTATAACTTCTTTTTTACTGTAGGCAATGCCCTTACTTATGAGATGAGCAAAAAAGAATGCCCTTCTTACCACTGTGGAGACATGGTGGTCAAAGGTAAGGTTGCTGTCAACTTGTGTGCCCAAGTCTCTCACCACTGAGTGCATACTTAAGGTGTTGCTATTGATGTGGTAGTTAGCAGGAAAATCACTCTTACCGAAAGGAATAATACATTTTTTTGCATTGAGTTTAAGGCCATGACTTTGGCACAAATCATTTCTTTGTGTAAGACTGTCTTGTAGGATGTTGACATTATTTGAAGACTCTATGATCAGTCCCAGTCTGCAGTCATCAGCAAACTTTGTTAGCACAGACCTTTAATTTTTGCTTGTACTTTGGAGAAATAGAATCCAAAAGCAGATTTGCATATGTAATTTTTAACACACACACATATATATATATATATATATATATATATATATATATATATATATATATATATATTATTCATAGGTGTGTATATATATTTTTTAACAGTTTTAAGGTTTTCTATAGATTATGTGGATTCAATTACAGTATATAATGAACTGAAAGTTTTATAACAGTGGAATGTTTTACGATGGATGGTATATGTATTTTGTCTTCAAAAAGGAAATTATGTCATTAATTGTATTAAGTGGGTTGTGTATATAAGGGTCGGGTGGGCCAGTATCATAATATTCTGATGAAATTTCTAATCTGAGACGAAAGCGCTTATTTAAACTATTTTGTGGATTCTTGACTTCTTTCTTGTGGCTTTTCACAGAACCTTGTCGGCCAACAGGTTTGCTATATCTACAGGCTCAGTGTATGTGGTATCATTAACTACCAATTTGGCACAAATCTGGGTCATTCCTTTTAGGTTACATATGTAACTAAAGAATTCCTTATGGTTGTTCTTTGTTGAGGAAGCTAATATGGATTCGTAGTTTGCTTTGGAGGACTTCACAAGAAGTCTTATTCACTTGTTTAAGCTGAGGAGGGAGTATTTCCAGTTTAGGGCTTGCTCCCTCTTACTCTTAGACAGCAGTTTCTTCCTCTTGTTGTAAAGCCTGTAAATGGCAGTTGTCCACCAGGCAGGTCTGCTTTTCGTTGAGGAGCTTCTTTTGGTCCTATTTGGTATGGCCGAGTCAATGCAGTTATACAGGTGTTTGTATAAAGCATTGGTGTAGAACTCGGCATAGCTGCCAGTTCAATCTGAGGGGGGAGGAGCAGTGAAGCTATTTATACCAACCCTGTAAGAGGTTGCAATCTGCTTTGGAGAAGTTTTTTAGTTTAGTTGCTGCTGAGGGAGGGGGGCCAGGTGCAATAGTTACTTCAAATGAGACTAATCTGTGGACAGATCTCACCAGGGAAAACCTCACAGTGGGTGTGCTATAGTAGTCTACCATATTGGTAAGCACCAGATCCAGTATATATTGGCACTCCTTGTGGGGGTTGTGACGACCGTGCCCTGGCCCAGCAATCAAGGAGCCTCAATCCTCACCACTAACACCAGGGAGGTTGTCTCACAGAAGAGAGGAAAGGATAATTAATACACACAGTAAAGTATAATTTCCCTTAAGTGCACACAGAGATCACAGTCAGTCTGGGGCTGGTCGCTCCCTTGCTCACCAGGTCCCCAATAAGACTCCCCACTGGCACAGCTATAGGGTCCAGATCTCAGCCTAGCTGGGCAAGTTAAGACACCAGTACCCTCTCTGTCCAACCAGTGCTTTGTGTCCCTGCCAAGTAGCTGACACAACACACATACACTTTGAGATAAGTATTTATACAACTTCACAGACACTCCTGGGAAAGGCTGACACAGATTCTCCAGGTGTGTCCCTTTACCCAGACCATACGGTAGTAATCCCTGCCACCACCCAGCTAATATTATCGGCTACTAAAAGGCCCTTAAAAGGGTATCCAATTATTACTGTACAATATTATTATCCAATTGGTAATGTGACTATACAGTCTAAGGCTTATTAGAGTGGCCTATTACAATAAACTCTATAAATATGCAATGTACTCTAGAGCTTATCTCTACACAAACCAGCCACAGGTAAAGGTTTTTAAAATATTTAATAATAAATAATTAAAACACAAGACAATACTACTGCACCACAGAGATATCTAAGAGTTCAGAGATCACACAGAAACTTAAAATAATTTATTTATTTATTTATATATTTACATTTGCTGACAGGGAGTGTCCGACTGGACGTAGATCCATTTCAGCGTAGGCCCGGGAAGAAAAGCTCCACAGTTAAAATAAACAGACAGTAGTACATTGGATTTACATAGCGATTAACAATTTAATTAACATAGCAATTAATTATAAACATATTTACAGATGAAGAACAAGGTACATCAATAGACAACTAGAATCTTTATCTGCGAAGTACATAACAGACATTAACAATTATTACAATAAGAAGTTCCAGCTGTATAATAAGTACTAGGCTTATGAGCATCTGAGCTTGCTATAATCAATGTAGTTAGTGGGGTGGAAAGAAAGGTAGTGGTTGGATGGGGTGGTGATATTAGATAATACAGTAGGACAGGTCTGATTTCAAAGAAAAATACCTAATTAATCTTTGTTAGCTTTAACTATTCCTACAAGAAATCACAGTGCTAAAACTTACATGTGAGCATAAGGCAGAGTGCTGATAAGTTGGATATCCAAGATCAAAATGCTCCTCAGTCTCTTGTGAGAAATAGTAGTTAAACATTACTAACAAACATGACTCTAAGGACCTCCCAAATTGCATCATTTTTGACACTCAGGTTTTCCCAGTATTCTATTGCATCATCTTAACACCTGGTCTGAGTTCTCAGGCCACAAACTGCATTATTTAGCAATCTAACACCTGCTCAGAAACTTACAACAATACAAGGCATTTCACATATATATTCTAACAGAAACCAGAGCAATAAAGCACATTCCACATCTAAATTCTGGTCATAAACTTTAGCCATAAAACAATGGGCATGAAACCTTCATCCAGACGCAATGGAGCCGAATTCTAACATGAGAGGGTCACAACCTGCTTCACTGGGCCAGTAGAGTATAATGTTGTCACATATTTTGCAGTACCACATTTCACAATATTCTTTTACACTCAAGAAAACATGCCTGTATTTTACATTTATTTACAAATGCCAGAATTATATATCAAATTCTATTTGACTAGGCTTGCAGCCTTCGCCCATCTCTCCCCACTTGTCACATCTCTTCCCCACTGGGGAACTCAAGCAAGTTTTTCAAGTGCCCCTTGAGAAACATCACTTGGAATGTCAGATCTATCTAGGTGTACCTCACCCCATTCCCCATCTTGAGAGCCCATCTGCATTGGCATTCTACCCCCACTGTGGTGCTGCACTGACATATCATATGCTTGCAACCCCAGACTCCATCTTAGCAACTTGGCATTTTGCTGACTGGTTCTGTTTAACTATGTTAGTGGGTTGTGATTTGTCATCACAGTGAATTTTCTTCCATACAGATAAGGCTGAAATTTTTGTACTTCCCACACTATGGCTAGACATTCCTTTTCTACCGCTGCATAGCATTCTTCCCTGGGTTGGAGCCTATGACTGAGATAACCCAGTGGGTGCTCTTCTCCCTCTGAAGACATCTGGCTAAGTACAGCCACCAACCCATAGTTTGAAGCATCCACCTGCGCAACAAATTATTTCTATAGTCTGGACAGGCTAACACAGGGGGTACTCCCAAAGCTTCCTTAAGCTTCTGAAATGTCTGCTCACATACTTGGGTCCACACTATCTTATCTGGCCTGTTCTTCCTTGTCAGGACTGTGAGGGGAGCAGCTATGGTACTATAATTGGGAACAAACTTTCTGTAGTACCCTGCTGTCCCTAAGAATGCCCTCACCTGCTTTTTGGTAACAGGTGCAGGCCATGCCTGAATGGCTTCCACTTTGGCAGGTTCTGGCCTTATCTTACCAATCCCCACTCTATGTCCTAGGTAGGAGACCTCTGCCATTCCCACCTGACATTTGCTCGGCTTAATGGTCAAACCTGCCCTCTGTAATCTGCCCAGCATCTCCCTGACATGCCGAAGGTGCTCTTGCCAGGAATGGCTGTAAATAGCAATATCGTCCATGTAAGCAAGGGCAAACCCTCCTGATCCTGCTAAGATATGATCTACCAGCCTCTGGAAAGTCACTGGGGCATTCTTCATCCCAAGGGGCATCTTTGTGAACTCATACAAGCCAAAAGGAGTCACAAAGAGCGACTTCTCTCTAGCATTGGGAGTCAAGGGCACCTGCCAGTAACCCTTGGTAAGATCAATGGTTGTAAGATACTTAGCCCCACCCAGCTGCCCTAGGGCCTCATCTTTCCTAGGCATGCGGTAAGCATCTGACTCTGTGTGACTATTTAATTTCCTGTAATCCACACAGAACATGTTGCTGCCATCCTTCTTTGGCACCAACACCACTGGTGAAGCCCGGGGACTGTTGGACTCTTGAATCACCCCTAGTTCCAACATCTCCTGTACCTCCTCCCTCAGAGTCTGTTTGACTCTCTCAGGCACCCTACAAGGGGGCCTGCCTGATAGGCCTTTGGGGTCCTGTATCCACCAGGTGCTGCACCAGGTGGATGCTCCCTGGTTTCCTGATGAATATGCCCCCACACTCCTGCAACCCTGCTCAGATTTCTTGAACCTGGATAGGAGATAGCTGCTGGGACTTTGCTATCCCTTCCACTGAGGTGTCAGCCCAAGCCTCACTGAAGAGATCAGTCACAAGATCTCTCTGACTACTCCTGCAATCCACTGTAAATGCTCAGCACAAGGGCCTCCCTATCACGGTAAGGTTTCATCATGTTAACATGGTACAATTTGTGCCCCTGCCATCTGCCTAGCACTTCCACCATGTAGTTAACATCACTTACCTTTCTTACCATCTTGTAGGGTCCCTCCCAAGCTGCCTGCCACTTGTTGTGTCTGACAGGAATGGGAACCATCACCTGCTGCCCTACAGCATACTCTCTAGCTCAAGCATTGCTGTCATACCACACCTTTTTCTGTTGTTAGGCTTCTGCCAGGTTCTCCTGGGCCAGGCCCAATGAGTTCCCTGAGCCTTGTCCTGAGGTTCAGGACATATGTCACAACAGACTCCGTGTGAGACTCACACTCACCTTTCCATTCATCTTGAATTAAATCTAGAGGTCCCCTCACCCTATGCCCATACAGCAACTCAAAGGCTGAAAAACCTGTGGATTCCTGGGGAACCTCTCTGTAAGCAAACAGATGGGGCAAATATTTGTCCCACTCCCTCTTAAATTGGTCTGCAAATGCCCGTAGCTTGAACTTGATTGTAGAGTTTAAACTCTCAACAAGACCATTAGTCTGGGGATGGTAGGGGGTGGTCTTCATGTGTTCACCCCACAGGACTTCCACAGACAAGCCAGCAGGTCTGATATAAAATTGGCACCTCTGTCAGACGGTATTTCCTTTGGGAAACCTACCTGCTGAAAATCTCTAGCAAAGCATTTGCCACATTCTCAGCCTGAATGGAGGACAAAGCCACTGCCTCAGGGTATTGTGTAGAATAATCTACAATCACTAGGATATACTTTTCCCCTGTGGAACTTGGGGTACTCAGAGGACCCACAATATCCATAGCTACCCTCTGAAATGGATCCTCAATCACAGGCAAAGGCATCGAAGGAGCTCTCACCTTGTTCTCCTGCCTTGCCTACCTTTTGGCACTGCTCACAGGTACTGCAGTACCCTGTTACATCTCTGGAAACTCCAGGCCAATAGAAGTTTTGCATAATATGCCTCTTTGTACGTTTTATGCCCATATGACCTGCAAAGGAAATACCATGGGCTATGGCTAGAAGCGCCAGATGGTAAGCTCTAGGTACTACCAACTGCTGTACTCTCTCACCTTCTAGCCCTCCCTCAGGGGTCCAGTCTCTGTATAGTAACCCTTTGTCCCAGTATACAGATTCCCCCTTCCCTTGAGAATCAGGTGCCTCACTAGCTACCTGCCTCAGGCCTTGCAATGTAGGGTCTGAGAGCTGAGTTTGTCTCAAGTCTCTCCTTGTAACTCTTCCCAGCTCCCCTTCCACAGGAAGTCTGGCATCCTCTGACACCGTTGCCTCACTGTCAGCCTGGGTACTACTACTCACCTCTACCTTTGCAGTTACCCTGTCCAAGGGAACATCAATACCCACAAGCAGCCGTGGCTCACATTCAGTCTCACTGCTACAGCGTAGCTCACTCCCTGAAGTACCCACCTCAGCAGTCCTGGCTGCAAGTATGCAGTCTGTCTGGGTCTCCCCCAGGCTACCAGTCCCACATGCTTGTCTCCTAGCCTTACTGCATGTAACTGCAAAAGTACATAGTACTGCCTCATCCAAATCCTTCCCTCTCAGGACATTAGCAGGATGGTAGTTCCATACCCTGTTGTCTGAAGACAACCTACTGTTGGCATTTTGTCTTTCCCACTTACTGGCTCCCTCACCTTTGGTTCCCCACCTTGCCTCCGTAGACATCTGTATGCTACATGGCCCCACTGGTTGCATTCAAACCATTTAACCCTAGCTCCTGGACGTGTACCTGGACTAGAGGCTTCCCCTGCTACTGGCAGATTCTGTTGGGGCAGTCTGTGCTGCCCACCAGGGGTTCCTTTAGTCCCATGAGCAGTACTGGGGGTCCCTTTTCTGTGCAGGGCTGCCCTGCTGGCCAGGTATAGGTCTCCCTCCTTCCCCAACTCCTCTGAAGTAGCACACTGCTTATCAGCTAACCAGATCCTCATGTCCTCAGGCAAAGTGCTAAAGGCTTCTTCCCTTACCAAAAGGTCTGCCAGCCCTTCAAAAGTGGTGACCTGACATCCACTCACCCAGCTATAAAAATAAGTGCTCAGTTCAGCAACATATTTACATACATTTTCATCTGCCTTGTGTCTATGCTCACAAAACTTTTTCCTATAAATTTCAGGTGTTAGCTTAAAACATTCCATCAAGTGTCTTTTTACAGCAGTATAATCAAAACAGTCAATGTCATGCATTTTTGCTAAAGACGTTACAGCTTTATCATGGAGTAAGGGGGCCAGGAACCATACCCAGAGCCCTTGGTCAACTTCATACTGTTTACATACCCGCTCACACATATGAACGAAGCTATCAAAATTATCTCCCTCTTTAAACCGTGGAAGAAATTTACTGACCTTTTGTGCTTCTGGGGTCCGGTTACTCCTTTCCCCATTACCTCCATGACTCTGGCGAAGAGTCAGCATTTCCCTCTCATGCCTCCTCTGCCGTTCATTTTCCTGAGCTTGTAGACTCCTCGTCTTCTCGGCTGCTTCTAGTTCCATACACCTGGCCTCCAACTCAAGTCTCTTTAGCTCCAGCTGGATTTTTAAGTCCACTGCGGAAAGGTTGAGCTGTCCATTCTCCGAGGATATTGTATCTCCACTGTCAGTCCAATTGTCCTCCAGGCTGCTAATTTCTGATGCAGCTGTAACCAAGGCTGTAATCAGGTCTGCTTTAGTCAGGTTTCCATGCACCAGTCCCCTAACCTGGCACATCTCCGCCAGCTGGCTCCCTTTCAGCTTTCCATACTCTTCTGCTGACATGCTGCCTGCTCACCCTGACTAACACTAAGCTAACAAAAGAAATAAAACAATTGTGATCTGAAGTCTGAGTATACACTGCGTGGCTGTTTTAGAGTACAAAACACTTTTAGAGATCACTGTACATAAGCTACAGGAATTCGCTCTACCCACACCACTACAAGCCAATTAGTATATGAAGTAGATCCCACCACTGCCAAACACTTGTGAAGACCATGCCCTGGCCCAGCAATCAAGGAGCCTCAATCCTCACCACAAACACCAGGGAGGTCATCTCACAGAAGAGAGGAAAGGATAACTAATACACACAGTAAAGTACAATTTCCCTTAAGTGCACACAGAGATCACAGTCAGTCTGGGGCTGGTCGTTCCCTTGCTCACCAGGTCCCCAATAAGACTCCCCACTGGCACTGCTAAGGGGTCCAGATCTCAGCCTAGCTGGGCAAGCTAAAACCTCTAGTACTCTCTCTGTCCAACCAGTGCTTCGTGTCCCTGCCAAGTAGCTGACACAACACACACACACTTTGAGATAAGTATTTATACAACTTCACAGACACTTCTGGGAGAGGTTGACACAGATTCTCCAGCTGTGCCCCTTTACCCAGACCATACAGTAGTAATCCCTGCCACCACCCTGCTAATATTATCAGCTACTAAAAGGCCCTTAAAAGGGTGTCCAATTATTAGTGTGAGCATAAGGCAGAGTGCTGATAAGTTGGATATCCAAGATCAAAATGCTCCTCAGTCTCTTGTGAGAAATAGTATTTACACATTACTAACAAACATGACTCTAAGGCCCTCCCAAATTACATCATTTTTGACACTTAGGTTTTCCCAGTATTCATATTGCATCATATTAAAACCTGATCTGAGTTCTCAGGCCACAAATTGCATTATTTAGCAATCTAACACCTGCTCAGAAACTTACAATACAAGGCATTTCACATATATATTCTAACAGAAACCAGAGCAATAAAGCTTACTCCACATCTAAATTCTGGTCATAACATTTAGCCTTAAAACAATGCACATGAAACCTTCATCCAGAAGCACTGGAGCCAAATTCTAACATGAGAGGGTCACAACATGCTTCACTGGGCCAGTAGAGTACAATGTTGTCACATATTTTGCAGTTCCACATTTCACAATATTCTTTTACACTCAAGAAAACATGCCTGTAGTTTACATTTATTTACAAATGCCAGAATTATATATCAAATTCCATTTGACTAGGCTGGCAGTCTTCACCCATCTCTCCCCAATCGTCACATCAGTGTCAACCAGGTGTTCTAGGGCACTGGAGTTAAAGACGTTGAGGAGGAACCTTTGGGCAAGGAGTTTGAGCACGAGTAATTAATCCAGTCAATGTATGGGTAGTTAAAGTCTCCCAAAACCATGGTGTTTGGATGTATCTTGATATACTCAAGTAGATCCAACTAGGCAAGGTGGGTGCCCTGATTCATCGAGGGGGGTCTTGTAACTGGTAGTGACTTGAATAGGTGTCCTACCAACAGTTAATTGCACCTGAAGTAACTCCAGGCAATCATACCATTTAACCACTCTAGAGGTGTATTTATCTTTAATGAATATTGATATACTGCCTCCTTTAGTTTTCACACCTTCAGTTTGTGGTCTGAACATGTGGAAGGAGGTGTAAGCTGATATGGCTGGGGTGCTCTCCACAGTCTTGAACCAGGTCGTCGTGACTGCACAAATGTCTGCATCTTCCAAGGTGAGGATTGCTTCCAGTGAGTGAGGTTGTTTTTAGATGGAGTTTTTACATCAGGAATTTTGTCCTTACGACACTGCCTAAAAAACGACACTATGGGGTGGGAAGAGCCTTAGCCAGTAGCTGAAATCCCAGGGGTGATAGATGAAGACTATCTCTGGCAAAGCATCAAGGTCTGTTGATCACGTCATCACAGGCTGACAGATACTTGATCCCCTTAGAATGACACCACAAACTAAGCCAATTACTGAAGTCAATCATTTTCTGTTTGTATTGAGGCATCATCCTAGGTGAAGGTAAACTGTTGCTTAAGTCTAGGGACATACCTGCCTGAGAAGGATGTACTTTAGAAGGTCGAAATACCATTACACCGACTTTCATAACATTGAGATGAGAAAAATGAAATCTCAAAATCCTGAGAATTGAAAAAGCTGACTTCCATATAAATGAAGTTGTAAAAGACCAACTGATCTGCGATTAAATATAATTAGGAAACTGTGAAAACAGTTCATATAAGTAGCGCCCTGTAACTTTAACTCCTCATACTAAGAACCGAATACAATTGAAAATTTGGCGGACGTGTTGCAGGAAACTCAATTACAAACTAACATTACCCTTTTAAAAACCCAGACTACATACCTAACCTCACCTACACCCCGACAACCAACCAGTACCCGCACAGCCAAAAAAATTCCACTGAATATTCATGACGGTAGCTATAGCACCGACATGAACATTCATTACAGACACATAAATTCAATAAAAACAATTATTAATTTTTTACTTTTACATTTTTGCAGGAGGAGCTGCGCCTCCCTGCACCCCCGCAACCCCCTGCAAATTAAATATACCAACTCCGAGACTGCACTACAGTGTGGACATGAATGGATTTCCTGTTATGCTCAGCTCGGAGAGTCGCCATTTGAAACATTCAGTCTTCTGAACATCGGTAAAGTGAAGTTTCACTCAAATGAAACTTCAATATTTTGGTCTCGGTGTTCTACATCTGTGTGTCTCATGATGGAATCACCTATGACTAATATGTTTGGTTTTGTGTTTTACCTTAAGGGATTGATGGGTGAGACACTGGTGCATGAGCTATTGTGTGTATTGTATTCTGCAGAGGAAGTATTACGTGTAGCATACTTGTGTTTGTGTTTTGGAGGTCTCTGGTGTTTAGGTATGTTTCTTGTGAGGACCTCTACATATGTGGGTATGTGTGATGTGAGATTGGGTAAAGTAGGAGGGGAGGTGTGCATGTTGACAACCCGCTCATTGTCATATGTACTGGCTGGTGTGTGAGAGAGCATGGATTCAAGGTTCCTAATATAGTTGCATCACTCACATGGTGAGTTTGTGTTGACTAGGTGTAGAGGGTTGTCGGTGAACATGAGGCAATTGCTACACTGCCTCAGGATGCCCATGTAGACCAAGCTGGCTGGAGAAACTGTGGAAAATTGACTGTCTATAGTGTTAGGTAAATTAATATGGTCAGAAAAAGAGGTTGCACTTAGGAATAGCTAGTGGGTGAGAGGTGTGTTGGTGTCTGAGGCTAGGCTTAGTGTTCCACCTGACAGTACAGCAGGGCCAGGAACAACCTCTGGAGGGCCACAAATAACGTGCTAAGGGAAAATTTAACAAGCAAAATGTTTTTGTCTATAACCACCAACGGTAACCACCACTATACAGCAGTGCACAAAAGTGCGCTACACGCTAACAAGCGCAAACACAGGGCTTAAAAATAGAAATAACCCTTTTAACTCTAACTAGCAAATAAGGACACTCTCTCTGTCTCTATGCTCTAGTCCAATCACCCTCGATTAGATGGGTCCCAGACAGAACTCTCCTCCCACAAGGGTGCAGAAGGGCCTTCACCAACAAAGACGGCTTGAACTTGATACTCAGAAGTTACAAAACAGACCAAGAAACAGCAAACCTGCAACTGGGCTATGCTACAGCTGAACTAGTACGGTATACAGTAAAATATGGCAAAAACAATTTAGACAATTCAGACAGACAACAGAATGCAAATACAAATTAAAAGTGCAATATAAGAGCAAAAAAGAGCAAAAATAGGCACTTCTAGTTAGTTGGAAGCAACGGATGCCTCAGATCTTTCAGTATCTCACTGAAGAGCTGGTTTTAGTGCTCAAGTGATACCAAATAGTCTAGATTCAGCAACTCTGCATATAACACAACCTATGCTAGAACTCTAACCCCTTTACAAAGCCATTTCTGTCCAGAATTCAGTGCTCTAGAAAATCCTGATGGTCTGCACCCTGGAAGGACTATATAATACGTCCTCTCTGACACATCTGCTTTTTCTCAATTATATTCTCTGCAGCATACCTGCTCCATTATTTAATGCTCAGTATTACATTCTCATTTTCCACTTCCCACAAAAATGGAAAAGTCTTAATTCCTGTGAATACCCTAGAAAGGTGTTCAACTGGAACATCTACAGATGCAGAAGATCAAATTAGCTAGAAACTTTTGGATTCAAAAAGAAAATGGCAAAAACTTTAGGCATAAGGTTTACAGCAACAGAAGTGAACATTAAAGTTAATAAGGAGAAGTTGAGCACAAATGCCCTGTGAAAGGATGAGCTGGATTTCAAAAGATGGACACATATGGTAACTGGAAACTGTTAAGAAAGCTTTGAATGACTGCTTAGACAGAGTATGAGTGAATGATGTAATATACAATGCAGTAATTATGCTCCAGTAGAATAAGGCAGAACATGGGAAATCTCTGACTAGATGCCTATATTACTAAACAGTAGTTACGGAATTCTAGCTAAGCCATACTAGGTTAGAATAGAGACAGCACTACAGATACAGAAAGGGAAAACTCAATCTTATGGCTCCTGAAATTATATGCACAATGTGTATTACATGATGTGGGTGAGGTTTTGCTGTGTGCAGATGTATTAAACATTCTTGATTCCTTGATAATTTTGATCAAGAACAGTTGAGCTAGAGACTGCCTTCCCTATCAAGGACTGATATCAGAGTATAGGGAAGGAAAAAGGAATAGGGTGATCCCAAGTGAAACACCAGCACTTGTAAAGTTTTTAGTTGCATCTGGAACAAAAGCTGCTGTTAAAAAAGGGATAATTAGTAAGATATATAAAATACTGCAGGATAACTATAAGATTCAATCAGAGGAGGTTATAAAGGATTGGAGAGAGAGATCGGATAAGCAATTCACAAAGAAACAATGGGAGAATATATGATGGCTCCCAAATATGCAATGAAGTCTAGAAGTTTTAGGACTTTTGGTTGGAAATGTTTGCACAGGTATTTTTATACCCCAGGCAGACTCCAAAGAATTTTTCCTCAAGTAGATTGCAAATGTTGGAAGTATGATGAGGAAGAAAGAAGTAATTGGAAACGTATTTTTTTGGAAGTGTAACAATTTGGCACACTTTAATAATTCCTTGCAGACTACTCTGTCAGAAATACTGGGTGAGCAAATTGGTGTAACTAAGGAAACGATTTTTTGAGCTGTGATACAGAATCTAAATTGCCTAGACAAAGTAAGGTCTTGATGAGTTTAATTCTGGTGGCTGCCAATTACTAAAAACTGGAAATAAAGGTCTAAACCAATCAAGTAGTGACTACAGTAACTGAAATAAAAGAACTGGAAGTAGGATCTTTAGAAAACGGCAGGAGCAAGTTTCATAGAAATGTTTGATTGACAATAACTGTATAGAAGATTATATGTGATATATAATGTTTACAACTGAAAATACGTCAGTCTGGTTTGTTTTCATTTATATAAATGTATAATTGCCTATGACATAAGTGATAATTCAATAAATATGTTTTTTGTTTAAAAAATGAACAGTTGTATCAAGAGGTAGGATTGTATAGCTTTGGTAACAAATTTATACAGTTGGTAAAAAATGCACTTGTAATTTTTTATATTATCTGAGGTAAATGGGCAGTTGTATGACAGGAGTATTTTGGGTAAGGGGATTAAGCAAAGGTGCCACTTATATCTAACTGACTTCCTGTGTGAATGCACCAATTAACAATAGCAGGGGCAAGAATAATGGATGCTAAGTAAGTGATAAGGTTTTTTTTCTTTGAGCAATTTTGAACAAACGTGGATGATATCAATTAGTTCCTTGAAAGGAAATAAGTAATGTGTGCAGGACCTATCATTTTTTAAACACCTTTGTTAAATTATCACTTTAGACATAGGCACACATACATTAACAGAAAAGAAAACAAACCATATTAACATTTTATTCCTTTTATATACATACCTTTTTTTCTCTATAACTATCATCATTCCAACATTACATGATTTCCTCAATTACTGCTGAGACCTATTATTGTTAGGAAACGGATAGGTTTAGACTTGTACTTGATGCTCAGAAATGAAAAGTCTTCAAAAGGCTGGCAGAAGAGGAGCCATGTTTTTTTTTTTTAAATAATGAGGAAGCATTCATTTTGGAAGTAGAGAAGTAGTACTGGAGATATGGACGTGGGTATTTTAAAATAGGAAACAAGTCGTAGGTTCATAGATGCATACTAGGTTAATGACCACTACAGCATTTATGAGCCCAGCTGTATAATTCAAATGTGACCCACAAATCTGATTTATATAGGGGTGATTTAATGACTGCCTCTGTTCATCAGAGACATAAGGGCCAGACCAGTGAGGAATTTCTGATTATCCATCCACTGGTCCAAGTTGCACTTAAATAAGAATAGGGATGAACTCTGCTTCACATGGATGGGAATCTGGTTGCTGAGAAAGAAATGTGAGGAGAGAGATATCTGCAGCACAGAAGGAGACCAGTGCTGAGGACCCGACTAAAGGAGAGACTTGCTTAGTGACAGGTATGTCATCTGGGATAAAACAGTGGAGCCCTTAGGTTTTATGGCTCAAGACATCTGTTCAATGATTCATTTAGGCAGAAAATGTTTCTGTGACTTAACATTTCAGGATTCTCACTTATAGCATATGTCTGTTTTGCTGATAAGAAAAAAAACTATGGGCATTGCAAATAATAACAAAAATGCAGAGCCAGCAAACAGTGACATGTAAATTTAATAATACAAAAGTAGGAGAACAAGACAACTGAACGGTTTTGGCTATGAGTTTATCAAGCCTTCATCAGTGTAGTGAATTCTAGTTACAACCATTCTCCTTTTATATTATACCACAACTAGAGGCTAATTGCAAGAATTACACATTAGAAATATCCATTGAGTCCTGGTGAAAATAAAGCACCCAGTTTGATAATCTATTTTTTCTCCTTATTGTTTATAAATTGATGCCAACCTGATTTGTTGTTTCTGTTACCTTGTATTTTGTCAATAATAGTAAAATTAAAAACTGCATTGGGATGTTTCTCAGTATGTTTATATATATATATATATATATATATATATATATATATATATATATATATATATCCATGAAAATACTACATATCTATTTATAATAAACACCAGAGTTTCATTCGCAGGAAATATTAAAAATAGTACAGGTAGATAGATTAACACAGATACAGAAAAACAGTACTTAACTAATCTCACTATATTTTCCTGACTGAGCTAAAGAATTACTAATTCCCTGGTTACTTAAAGGGACAATCCCAGTGTTTAAAATTCGGGTCCGAATTACAGATAACCAAAGCAACGCCCACTTAGCACGTCACTCACATTCCCAACCACAGTGTCATTTTTCTTTTAAATATCCTGTGCCTGTTCAGTTCCAGTCTTGTTTTAACTCCCAGTGTCAACTGCCTTTTGGATTTGCGTTCCTATCATTTGAGTCAGACTGACATTTCAAACTTAAAGGGGTCAATCCAAGTATTAAAAACTCTGAATTAAAACCGGACAAAGTAACACCCACTTTCCATTATGTTACGAACATTCCTGCCTACGACTACATATCCAGATATTACAGTCTTTTTTTTTTAGGTGCCTGAAAGAGCCAAGCTTTAGCTTTGTTTTCATAATTTTCAATAAGACTTGGCACATAAATCAGACTTCCAAACTTATTTACTTATTTTCATTCCTGCTAAAAAAGTGTACGATGTTTGTCACTGTGCTCTTACTTCATTACAGTCCACTGCCGGTAATGCGATATCGTAATCGCGATATCGCAATTGCGGTAACGCTTTTTTTTTTTTAATTTTATTACAAGCATGCAAAACTGTGTATTAAAATAGTTGATTATACATAAATATGTTGGTACTGCTGTGGGGGATGATATTCTCCCAGCAAACATCATGCAATTTGAAAGGCTTGTCAGCACTATTTAAAAAAAAAAGACATTAATTTCTTGGAATGCAGGTCAGTGATATACGTTTCCCTTCATATTGCTGGTGCCTCGAAGAAAGGTGAGAAAATCTAGAGAAAGAGAGTAGTACAATGAAGGAAGGACAAGTACCAGACAGTATGTTTTAAAGTAAATATTTACCACTGGATATGTGAAGCCTGGAGGCTGTGCAGAATTACATGCCATTCTGTACTCATGCATGAAATTAACAGGCATGCATTGTAGCTGTGACATTGCATTTGAGACCATACTCATGCTTGGAGCCACCATGCATACAGTGTGTTTGAGATGTTGCACTGGGGTATTTTTAAACTTGTGGGAGAAGGAATGGTTATTGAAATAGAGAAAGGAAAAGTGTGAAGTAAAAATGGGTTAAAAGTTGAGATTATGAAGCTTTGAAGAAATAGCTTTAGGACTGGTGATTTTGAAATGAATCAAAGGTCAGAGGTGGGACTATATCAAGGAAGAGGGTAGAGAAGAGAAGAGAATGCTGATGAGTATTCCTACTTCCTTCTTGACATTTTCCTCCTAGCATCGTCTCATTAACCCATACTCTCCATCTCACTAACCCATATTCATAAAAAACTAATTATTTCCATGCTTATCCTTGCAAATTTTTTTTACATTTTTTGCTCTCTACATATCATTTTTTCTTTTCTTCTTTATTATTTTTCTAATTTAGTACTGTCTAACTTTTGCATTATTCTTCCTGTTTTAACTCTGTCATGTATGTAATTTTTTGCAATTTCTACCAATAGAAATATTTACTATTATTAAGTTAAAACATTGTCCAATTAGTCATGCTGTTTTCTATAATTTCTATCAATATTTTAGTATGTATTGTCTCTGAAATACTCATTGTTAACCATGTTAATATTGTTTGAAACATTGTAAAGATTTGTTAAAATTTCTATGTGGAGCTTTTCTCCCCTGGCCTGTAATGAAAACAAGCCAATTTTTCTCCCAGTCAGACAATCCCAGTAAACAAAGGCAGGCAATAAATATGTCTGTTTAATTATTTATGTCTGTTAATCTAGGGGTAAGTACAGAGATCATCAGTGGATCTATTTTAAGCCATGGCCCAGGGTACGTTTGAACACATTCTCGTGCAATTGGGTGCAAAGTACAGAACTTTAATGAAAAAAAAGCACAATGTAAAATGTCCACCTTTTCATAAAATGTTGAATGTTATAAAAGTGACTTGAAATATACACATGATGGTGTAGATTAATTTCATAGAACCTGTATAAGAGAGCAGAGAGAATTATAAATAACAGTAAGTAATTAATGTGAGGATGGTAGACTGCAGCAGGGAAGAATAATTAAAAAGTACGGTTATAAGTAATAGTGCAGCTTTTCCAGGATAAGAGACTTTAGTCTAATTCTGGTATTAGTCAGCAGATGATAAGGATGTGAAAAGGTAAAGATTAGCTTTGAGTTGTACTCACAAGTATAGCTTATTCTATAGTAGTTCATAAGCTAAGAGGTTCTCCGGTTCGATTCTCAGCTGGGGTGCCTTCTGTGCGGAGTCTGCATGTCCTCCCTCTGGTCGCGTGGGTTTTCTCCGGGTGCTCCGGTTTCCTCCCATATACCAAAGACATGCAGTAGGTGGATTGGACACTCTAAATTGGCCCTAGGTGTGTGTGTGTGTGTGTGTGTGTGTGTGTGTGTGTGTGTGTGTGTGTGTGTGTGTGTGTGTGTGTGTGTGTGCCTTCTGTGGAAGGTTGGGCGCCGGGCTGGCAACTCGACACCGTAAAAACTCCACTGCCAATCATGAGTGGACAAATGATCCGCTGTGGCGACCCCTAACCGGGAAAAGCCGAAAGAAGAAGAAGGGTGCACAGAAGCAAACTGTTTCTTCTAATAACAGAATACAGATTAACTCCACCCAGAGCACATGCAGTTTACTACAGTTCTTATTACAAGAAAACTAAGAATGCTGATCAAGCTATGTTCCTGGCATTTTTAACTTGCATTTAAAGGCAAACCAAAAATATTTACTAACAGCAAATGTACTTTAATGTAGCAAAGTGCAGCTTGGCAGCTTCAACTTTGTACGTTTTGCCAGCATTCTTAATGCAATTCACATAAGTGTGTACATGTGAGTGCACAGCAGTACATGCATGCAAGTGCGTGAGTGCGTGTATGACTGCACACAAATGTTTGCATCTGTCTGTCTGCCTCTGGGTGGGCACCCTTGTACATGCATTTCTTCATAACTCAATAGTTATGCAGAAGCACATTTCTCAGATGTCATATTTTTGTCCTGTCCCTTATACAATTTTTGATTTTCTGGTAAATTCCTGAGGAATTCAGAAAAGTCAGTAGCACAGGACATTAATAGAGTTGTGTACCTCTTATTGTTCAGAAACTGCATGATTATGCAATGTTTTTTGTTACATTAACTGTAATTATTTAAGTGACAGAGTAATATTTAAAAAAAATCCTTGATTTTGCCCTAACCCCATTAATTTTTGCTATCTCAAGAAATCTTGAGAAAGAAGTTCAGAGGTATGCAAGCAACTATACTGCTCAACTGCAACCGATTTTGAGATGCTCTTATAAGTTTTACTTCACATTTTTTCCCTGTACCTAGTTTTCTGGTAAATCACTGAGAATTACAGGCACGGCAATAATGCCAGGCATTAGCGTTTCATAATTCTCATTGCTCAGAAAATAAATGTTGATGCAAATCCTGTTCTGTTATCTTTTTAATTGAAATAGAGTAATATTAAAAGTATACCAGGTTTTGTCCTTGTTACTTTTTGCTATGTCTACAATTCTTGATCATAGAAGTTGGGAAGTATGCAAGGAGCCATACCTCTTAGTTCCCCTGGATTTTGCATGATGTCTTGGACTTTGGCTCATAGTTTCCTGCCCTATCCCTTATTTCCTGGTAAAGCACTGAGGATTGCAGTCAAGTCAGTACTTGTAGACAGAGTTTTATACTTTTTTTTTTTGGAAATTCACACAGATGCAAAACCTGTTGTTCTGATAAACTTTTTAAATGAAGTAGAGTAGTATTTAAAATTGCCCCAGATATCTTTCTCTATTATTTTTGGCAAAGTCCATAATTCTTAAGCATACAAGTTGAGAGGTATATAGGGACCCCCATGTTGACTGTGACAAAATTTAAAAATAATGTACGTTCTGCTGTGATCTGCATCTGTTGTTACCACTGGCCATAGTTTTATTCGGCTTCCTATCACAATTAAAAAAAAAAAATACCTGCAAAGAGAAAACTGTCTCTGAATATCCACAGCCATACAATTAACAACAGTGTCCTAGTCACTTGATTCCATTTCTAAATCATAGTAACATGTAACTAGAGACTACTGACTCAGAACGGAGATCCTCTGCTAAGGGCAATGCATAGTAATAGGCCACGAGTTGGCTACCCATGTCCTAGTATGACTATAATGATGATAACGTGGTGCAGTGGTTAGCATTGTCACCTCACCGCAAGAGGTTCTCCAGTTCGATTTTCAGTCAGGATTGCCTTCTGTGTGGAGTCTGCTTGTCATTCCTGCATTTGTGTGGGTTCTCTCCGGGTGCTCTGGTTTCTTCCCACATCACAAAGACATTCATCTACAGCATTTCTCCCTGGGCCTCCGCTAAAAGTTGGCTCATTCCAAGTCGGACTTTCCCAGTAAACAAATGATGTTATGTAGTCCTATCTCGCCATAATTCTTGCTGGATGGGTTCGGAGCTGATACTCTGCTCCGACTTGGTCGATACTAAAGCTCGAGAGCTTTTACTTGCTCGAGGCTAACCCCTATCCCATGGTGCCTCCTGGCAATTCCCCAGATCTTGTTTGCTGCGAAAGCTTCGAGGCTGTCTCCTTACTGGCTCGTTGGCTAAGTAGATTTTTTGATAAATCTTGTTATTTCTCATCCTTTTCTTCATATTTCTACTTTAATAGTTATTATCTATTACCTAGTGTGTGTATTGTTGAGTGTTTGATCCCCTATTCCACCTTTTTAGGATTGTATGGCCCGTTTTAGTTAGAGGGCCGTAGTTGCCCACATAAATTAGAGGGCCTTTCCTCCCTGAGTGCTAGTCCTTCTTCCCTTTTAAAAAAAATATATATATATATATATATATATATATATATATATATATATATATATATATATATATATAAACTTTACTTCTCTTCATAACTTTGCTGTTAGTTGTAGTTAGTATTGTTATAACTGTAATTGTTGTTAGCCTTGTTTTCTTGTCAGCATGTCTAAAGAGAAAGATAGAGAACATAAGGAACACTGCCCTTCTGGCTTCAAAAAATGAGACAAGTGTTCACAAAAAATGGACTGGTAAAACAAAAACCAGAAAGGCTCCACGATAGAAAAACACTTTAATTGACTTATTAGACTAGGTATAGTATTGTTAAAAAATTTTTTAGTTTTAATTGTTAGGTGAATTTTGACATTTAAATATTCAATTGACTAACACTTTTGATTGGTTTTAATAAGTGTGTGTGTGTGTATGAACTGACTTTTAAGAACTTGAATTTGCTTTTCACATTTCACTCTGATGATGCCCATCTTTATGAACGGGTGAAAGCGCTTAGTGAATTTAACTTGACTCTGTACTCACCAGGTCACTGTTCTGTTGTTTTGTCAGTTAAAGCATTTTTCTATTGTGGAGCATTTCTGGGTTTTGTTTTACCGGTCTAGTTTGTTGGCCTTAACGTTTGTGGCATTCACAAAAAATGTAATTGACTGACAGTCACACTAGCTGTGTGTACTGTCTGGGAGAAGCTCATTTACAAGAACCCTGTACTTTTTGACATGCCTTCAGTACTAGGGTTCTTAATGAGAGAAAATGTAAATTGATAGACAGGGTCACAGGGGTCTTATGACTAGTTCCTTCCAGGAACAGCTGGAACTTGGTCAGACATCTCCCAAAACTGTGAAGAGAAAATCTTCGGTTACAGCTTCGGAGCCATCTAAAAAGTCTAAAGCGATGGAGCCAATGAGTTCTGGCTCCAATTCCGCTTCTTCTGTCTCTGTGACATCAGTTTCTTCAGTGTTGAGGCAACCTTCGGTATCAAGACACTCACCAATTATTGACCCTATTTCACCAAAGTTGAGGTCTCCTGTTTTAGAAAGGAGGAGATCTCCTTCTGTCTCCACCCGTTCCTCCAGGACACTTTCAGATGAGGATATCGAGCGGGTGGTGAAGAGGTTGCTCTGTGCCCCAGCTCTGACCAAAAAGTTAGCTCTTCCGGACCCAAAGGCTTCAGAGCCATCCCATCTCCAGACTATTGCTCCTCCTCTGACTGCTTCACATTCGGAGTTGAAAACTTTGGGTCCTTCTGTGTTGGATCCTTTGGTTGCAAAAATTCTTCCTGCTTTCTCGGAACCGATAACTCTGTCCTCAGCAGCTCAGTCTGGAGCCGAGGAATCTGGGAGCTGACTCTCTCAAGTCGACTCCGATGGGGATAGTCATCCTGGTTTTTCTTCTGAACCGGCTCGACTGAGCTCGGTTCCCACATCGGCTTCAGAACCTGTCCCTCCTGTTCGAAGCCAACCTCCCGTCTCCTCAGAGCGGAGGTCATCTTCGGAGTGGGGTGGAAAGGCTTTAGAAGCAATAGAAAAAGCTTTGTCCAGTGCCAATGCCTTTGGACTTGATGTCCCACCAGCAGCCGGCAGCAACCTCTTCTCCCCCGCCTCCCCCTCAGCGTAGGGAACCAGTGACTCAAGCAGCCCCCATTGGAGGTGTCCCCTCTTCTGAGACCTCCCCAGATTATCCCACTGGAGAGCTCCATCGGAAAAGACTTTGTAAGAGGAAGCACATTGACTCACCTGAGTCTGTCATGTCAGACACTGATTTGGATGAGTCAGAAGGGTCCCCCTAGATCCCCCTCTGAGGATGTCTCTTTTGCTGACATCCTTGAAATCCTTAGACAGAGGGGTGATTGGAAGACCTCTAACCCTACTGAGGATGAATCAGTGTACCTTAAGGGCTTTGGTTCCTGACCTTCCACCTCCTGGGTGACACTGCCTTATGACCAACTCTTGGTGGTCATATCCCTGAAAGCCTGGACCTCCCCGGACATAGTGGAGCCTGTCTCGAGGAGGCCAAACAAATTTGACTGCTCTGGAAGATAAGTCCTTTCTTTCTAAGGGAGTTCCTGTGGATGCTATGGTGGTAGCAGCAGCTACAAAAAAGGAGTTGTCCGAGACATTTTCTAATATCCATCCTCTTAATAAAGAGTCCAGAATGTACCTTCAATTCAGTGGCATTTACCTTATGATCACTGAATTACCTGTCCCATTTTACTAGACTTCAAAGGGATCTCCTGAAGGAGTTGGGAGGCACCCTTTAGGGTTCAGTAGCTTCGGGATCCATGGACAAGTTATCTGCGCAGCTCTCCACCCTTACGTCTATAGCTAACTCCTCCATGAGGCTGATTTCCTATGCAGCTGATGGACTGAGCAGGGCAGCCGCAGCAGGAATTTCTCTTAGGAGACATTCTTGTATGCATCTATGTAACTTCACGGAATCCTTTAAGTCTTCCTTTACCAATGTCCCCTTTGATGGTTCAACTCTTTTTGGACCACAGGTAAAAGAGACTTTGACCAGTTGCAAGCAGGAAGGGAAAACCTTATCTGCTGTTGAAGTCCATTTCTCCCTTCCTTCTAGACCCTATCCCAAGGGTCAAACAGGAGGAAGAATGTGGTTCCATAAATCCCAAAAAGGTTTCCCTCAGGCACAAGGTCAACCCTCCCCTAGAGGCAGAGGGGAGGTATAATGGAAGATGCCCCCCCCTTGCTGCAGAGGAGGTCAGCAATATCAGAGAGATAGAGAAATTTTCTCTGATCATCCCTTCCATCACCCTTGAGGGGTTGCCTGACTGTCCATCTCAGGAGGCAGTTGGGGATCTTCTTTTACTGTACCCAAGCACCTGACTACAAATTACCCAAGATTATTCGGTACAAACAATAATTTCCAGAGGTTACCTTATTTTCTTTCTTTCCAATCCCCCAGTAAACCAGTCTCTACCAAGATATGCCACCCATTCAGTTAGACTGTGCAACAACAGAAGTCATCTCGTTGCTTCAAAAAAGAGTCATCCAAGAAGTCCCCACAGAGCAAATAGGAGCTGGAAATTATTCACGATTCTTTTTAGTTCCAAAAAAGACAGGGGACTGGAGATCAATTCTAGATCTCATCAAACTCAACAAGTCTGTAAAGAAATTGAAGTTCCGTATGATCACTCTGCAGTCAATATTTCCCTTTATAGGGAAAGACAATTGGATGTGCTCAATAGATCTTCAAGATGTGTACTACCCTATCAAAATGGACAGGCGCTCCAGAAGACACCTAAGCTTTCGACTGGGAGCCAGTCATTTTCAATTTTGAACACTGCCCTTCGGCCTCACTACAGCCCTCAGAGTGTTCACCAAATGCATGGCAGTGGTAATGGCTCAGCTGAGACGTCAAGGATTCCAGGTGTTTCTGTACCTAGATGACTGGCTCCTCACTGCTACCACCAAGCACCAACTAATCAGAACCAGGGACAAGACTCTATCCTTGTGCACCAGACTAGGCATTACAATAAACCTAAAAAAAATCAGCCTTATTTCCATCGCAGCACATTGTATTCTTAGGCTCAGAAATAGACAACCACCATGACAGCAAAATTGACACCAGAATGGATAGAATCATTGCACAACTAAGTCAAATCCTTGCTGAAGAAAGACAAAGTACAGGCCAGGATAGTCCTTCAGGTCCTAGGGACTATGGCTTCCACCATTCCCTTAGTTCCCCTAGCCCATCTGCACATGAGAGTACTTCAGTGGCTGCTATTTGCCCAGTGGTCAATGCAGGATCTCCGCCTGTCTCACCAAATACTCATCACAAATTCTTGCAAGAAGGATCTAACATGGTGGTTACATACGGATCAACTTCATCTAGGTCACCCACTTGCTCCCCCTCAACAAAATGCAGTCTTGACCACAGATGCCTCCCAGATAGGATGGGGGGGCATTATCTGGGAATGACGGTCCAAGGTATTTGACAGGATCACGAGAATCACTTGCACATAAATGTTCTGGAGATGAGAGTGATGCTATACGCGTTGCAAGCACTTCACAGTTCTCTTCCCACTGGGACAATTGCGATTCAATCAGACAACATGTCTCTAGTGTGGTACATAAGCAAGGTGGAACCAAATCTTACCCACTTTGTTGAGAGGCTTTAAGAGTATGGAAATGGGTGATGGACGCTCAACGCTTTCTGGTAGCAACGCACATCCTGGGAAAGTCCAATGTGACAGCAAACAAACTCAGTCGAATAATTCTGATGCCTCACGAGTGGTCCCTAAATTCAGAAGTTGCAGAAGAGATTGTTTGCAAATGGGGCCAGCCTTGCTGCGACCTATTTGCCACATACATAAACACCAAATGCAGCAGCTACTTTGCCCTAATTCCCCATCCAGGGATGTCATCCAGGGATGCTCTGGTCCACAATTGGCCTACGGGACTCCTTTTTGTTTTTCCACCCTTTCCTCTCATACCAAAAGTGATTCAGAAAGCAAAACTGTTGAAGAGTACCCTGATCCTCATTGCTCCTTACTGGCCTCACCAAGTCTGGTTCCCCTTCCTGTGGCCCTATCTCTTAGAGGAACCATGGATTCTGGAACCATCTCCAGACCTTGTGATTCATCAATCAGGGCAGTTCCATCCTACTATCCAAACCCTGAAATTGACAGCATGGCTGCTGCAGTTCCACGAATAGCCAGGTGTGTTTTCCTTTCCCCTACAGTCAAAAACATTCTGATTTCTTCACACAAAACTTCTACCAGGAAATTATACTCCAGTAAATGGAAAAGGTTCTCCATTTGGCTAGCAAACCAAGGCATAGATCCCTACTCAGCTCCTATAGAGTCTATCCTGTCCTTCCTGGCATCCATTTTTCATGAAGGAGCTGCAGCTGCTACTATTAAAGTTCAGTTAGCTGCCATCTCTAATTATCATTTTGGCTACGTGGGAAATCCAATCATGTCCCACTCCTTATGCAAAACATTTTTGAAAGGAGTCCTCCTTCTCAGACCTCCAATCAGGCAGCCACTGAAGCCCTGGGACCTAAACCTTTTTCTTACATCTTTAATTTATCCACCTTTTGAACCCTCATCTTCATTGGATCTGAAATTCTTGAACTGAGGAGCATGTTTGCGTGCAGTGGAGGGACATTTTTTGCTGTTTACACTATCTACAGGCTGAAAGAGGAAGGATATAAGGAAAAGGCAAAGGAAGTAGCAGAACAAAGGAAATGCACTACAAATCAGCAATATAGGAGTCTGCAACCCACAATAGGCCAATGAAAGCGCAATAAGGCAGGTGGCTGCATAGCTGAAAATGGGAAGAAATTTAAATAAAAAATAAGGGGGCAACAGCACAAAATAAAGGAGAAATGAAGTAGAAATCACTACTATGGGATACTTACAAGTCAGAATTGGTATGTGTGTCTCCATGTATTTGTCACAATTGGAATGGCCACAATGCTTTCTCACTAAAAGAATCAGGCCCTAAATTGTAAAAACTATGCAGACCTTCTCATGGCCTACCCCTTTCCTCAGTATCATAAGGCTACTGAGAGGAGGTTACTGCCTTCCATATAGACCTTCAACAAACTCTAGCTTGTCAGATTTATTACACATTTTTTAAGCCCAATAGTGTCTTAAACCCCCACTAAGGGATCCCAACATATCTCTCAGCTGTCCAAATTTTCACAGAATGTCCAGATTTTTGCCTCATATTTTTGGTTTATTTCTCATAACATCTCTGGTTTTCTTGCAAATCATTCAGGATTGAAGTTGCTAAATAATGACAGCCATTTGATTTGTAGACTTCATTTCTTTCAGAAAATGCATGCCAACACGAAACCTTTCATTCTAATATCTTTCTAAGTTTAGAAGAGCAATATTTAAAATGTGTTATTTTTTGGCCTTAGCCCCCCCCCCCATTATTTTTGCCATTGCCCGGATTTCTTGTGCTAAAAGTTTGAGAGGTATGGATCCCAACTTGCTTTATAAAATACACAGAACATGTTTGATGGATAGGTATGTATCACAGAGAATACCACTGCTGTGGAACCATCTTACACTTCACATAAAGTACTTCACTTACTCTATTTAAATGTAATTTGGACCAATGGATGTGTAACCACAAACCCATGACTGGTTTAGCACCCCTGTCCCTCATGAATAGGGGAAATATGTAAATCTCCCAACATATGCTTGCCTCTGAATTATTCATATGTGAAATATAAGGACTAGAAAGTGTAAAATTCCCTTACAAGGCAGAATAGTCCATGGCAAATAATTTTCCTAGCATAAAGTTATTTAATTCAGAGTAAAACCATTGGTTTTCTTTAAACAAATAAATTTGTGTAAGGTTTTCCCTAGCAGAGTACTTATCTGCCCAGCCTTGACAGGTTACTAGCAACTTTCTAAGTTTATAAGAGCAATATTTAAAATTTCTCTCTCTTTCTGGGACTTTGTCCCCCATTATTTTAATTTTTTTTTCAGATTTCTTGGGCTAAGATGTTGAGAGTTATGGTGGTAACAGCACACTCTACCTAGAGAGATCCAAGTTTTTTCCTTATGGCTGTGAATGACTGCAGTGTTCCTATACATTGTGAAGTAAACACTAGAGATGTTGCCTAGGAGAACTGATCTCAATACTTACTTTTTTACTACTTACTTTTTTTTTAACAGCTGGATTGATATGCGGGTAGTGGTAACATTACTTATTGCTCACAGACTTGATTCTGTCTTATTTTTTTTTCTGTAATTAATTATTACAGTGATGGGGATGTAGATTTTTTTTCTAAGTTAGCAGTCAGCAGGTCCTGTTATCTGGCACAAGAGATCCTGTTATAAGGACAATTGCTAACTCTAAACATCCTCAAAATGTTAACAAGTTTTTTTATTTTTTTTCTCTTGGAGGGTGAGGCATTTTTTTTAAATACTTGCAGAAGAGCAGCAGTATCTGTGGCCAGTGGTTGGAGACACTGCCCACAGCAACAATCCATTTGTGTTTTTGTTTTTCTTCCTCCTGAATGAGACTGAGGTACCTGTGAATAACCACAACCATGTCTGTTTACATTGCAAAGCAAACTAGAGATTGGTTGTCTAAAAGAGCCAGTCTTGATGCTTACCAAATCTCATCTTTAGGGATGGCCCCCCGCCTTCCAAAGCAGCAGGATGCAAGACCGTGTGCAGTGGTAACATATCTCTCAGCTCTCCAGATCTTCGCAGAATGTCCCAATTTTTTTTTGCCTTGTGAATTGGTCTGTTTCTCATAAATTTTGTAGTTTTCTGGCAAATCACTGTTGATTGAATTCAGTAAATAAGGACACACATTTGAGTTTCAGACTTCATATATTTCAGAAAGTGCATGCCAACACAAAATCCGATTATTCTAGGAACTTAATATGTGTGTGTGTGTGTGTGTGTGTGTGTGTGTGTGTGTGTGTGTGTGTGTGTGTGTGTGTGTGTGTGTGTGTGTGTGTGTGTGTATATACATGCACATCACACACACACACATTTTTATTTTTTATATATATATATATATATATATATATATATATATATATATATATATATATAAAATGTATGTATAGCAAGTGTGCATGTCAGACCTATGTCCCTCTTGGACAGGAGCAGTTGGTGCTGTTCACAGACTCCAGCTGCAAATATAGACCATACAACATGGTCAATAATGGAACAAGGGTATAACATGGGTAGGCTTATAAAGGTCCGAAGGCCATTAGCTAGTAACTTCCTATGAATCTGAGTCTCCAATAACTAGAATGTTGGATTCTGTGGTGACTTGCCTAATGGGCTTAGAAGCAGAGGCTTCATGAAATGTAGCCATACGTATTGATGTGGGTGTTGTTTTGAAAGAATATGTTCAGGGTTATTGAGGGAGCTTGTTGTGTACTTCAGCTAGGATGTCTTTGGGGTTTAGGTAGGTTACATTTAAGTGCCTCACCATATATGGGCCTATGTGTCTGCTTTGAAATGTGTGTGTGATAGGTGCAGCGTGTGTATTACCGACAACCTCATTCACAGTAGAGGTGCTTTTATGTGAGAGCTTTGCCTCCAGTGACATTGTGTAAATACATCTCTCACATTCCATATATTTGTTTGAGAATTAACTGGTTATCAATTAACATGAGATAATTTCTACATTGCCTCAATAATAATTTCTACATTGCCTCAGTATGCCCATATCCACCAAGATGGTAAGGGAGATAATGGGAAAGTTCATATTCATGGCAACAGACCCTTTTATCAGCTGGAAAGGCTCACCCAGATTCTGCTACAGTTTGCGCTGAGGGAAAGGTTAGTTTGCTTTTTATTTGCTGTATTCTGTATTACTTTATTGCCTTTTTCTATTTTGTATACTGATTTGTTTTCTTTACACTGTTTTACTTGTATTCTGCTTTTAACAAGAAGTTATGTACTCACCATAACGTTCGATGTATGTAGTTCATCTTGCCTCACATTCTTACCCATGGGTTCGGAGCTGAATGTTGGCTCCGACTCGGCCAAACCTTTTTAGTTCGAAGTCTTTCTATTGGCTGGGCTAAGATGGTATCCCCTGCTGCACTGCTCTCTATCCCCAGATCTAGTTTGCTGTGAGCACCAGCTCTCATTCTCCATGCATAACAACACCTAAGGAAAGGAAGAACAGACCAAGAATGAAGGGAGCTCTGAAACCAGACCTAACCTCTAGATCCTTCAGGACGGGGGAAGGAGGGGGGGTAAGAATGTGAGGCGAGATGGACTACATACATCGAACGTTATGGTGAGTACATAACGTCTTGATGTTATATAGTTCAATCTCACCTACATTCTTACCCGTGGGACAGCGTCCCCAGCACCTAAATCCTGGGAGGCTCAGTGGAAAATACTCCAGAGCACTGTGGAACCAAAGGAAGACCTGCCCCTAGATACCACATCCAACTTGTAATGAGTAACAAAGGTGTGAGGAGATGCCCAAGTAGCCGCAGCACAAATATCATCCATAGACAATCTGGCCTGAAAAGCTGTAGATGTAGATACAGACCGATTTAGAGTGAGCCTTCACCCAGAACGGAAAATCTTTACCCCCTGAGGAATAAATGAAAGAAATACAACTGGAAATCCACCTGGACAATGTGACTTTGGAGACAGGAGACCCAATTCTGTTTTCCGAAAAGGAAACAAACAACTGATCAGATTTTCTGAGGTCTTTCGTTCTGTGCAAATAAAAACATAATTGTCTGTGCACATCCAGTTGATGAAATTTGAATTCTGCCTTGTTTGAGAAATAGGGAAAAAACAGTGGCAATTCAATAGATTGGTTAAGGTTACTGAGTGACACCACTTTGGGAAGAAAAGAGGGGTTTGGTCTGAAAGAAACCCTGTCCTTATGAAAAATCAAATAAAGGGGTTTGATTGATAAAGCTTGAAGCTCCAAAACGCGTCTGGCTGACGTGATGGCTACTAAAAAGACATTCTTCCAAGTTAAGAATTTTAAATCGCAAGTGGCTGCAGGCTCAAAGGGGGGGTGAAGTAAGACCCTGTAGAACAAAGTTTAAGTCCCAAGGCATAACAGGTTCTGATACCGGAGGATGAAGTAACAAAGTGCACTTCAGGAAAGCCTTACATCGTCTATGTGCCATCAGGCTAGGCTTGTCTGCGACATGAAAGGTAGAAATCACCGCCAACTGGACTTTAATGGTAGCGGCCGCTGAACCCTGGTTAAAGAGCATAGACAATAACTCCAATACGGACGAAATTGGAGCTTTGTAAGCGTCAATCTTTTTGGCATGTGCCCAGATTGAAAACCTCTTCCATTTGCTGTAATAAATCTTCCTGGTCGAAGGCTTATGAGAGGAAGATAAAATATGAACCACCTCTGGTGAAATATGATGAAGCCTAACTAATGACGGAAGTGAAGTAGCCAGGCTGTCAACCAGAGGGTCCGAAGAGAGGGATGGAGCTGCCCTGACATGTGTGTCAGTAAGTCAGAATCCAAGGAGCGTCCATGAGATAGGGATGGAGAAAGGGGAACCAAATTTGACGAGGCCAGTGTGGGGCAATCAGAATCATTCTGCTTCAAGGATTGCACTTTCTGAATAACCTTTGACAGCAAGGGGACCGGAGGGAAGGCATATAGTAGACCGGAGGGCCAATCGTGAACTAGAGCATCCCTGGGTTACTCCCCCTGAGGGGGGGGATCAAAGTGAAGTAGCTGCTGCATTTGGCATTGAGGGGGCTGGCAAAAAGGTCGCAGCAAGGCTGACCCCACCTGCGGAAGATCTGTTCCGCAATTTGACAGTTCAGCATCAGAATAGATCTGCTTAGCCTGTCTGCGATCACATTGGACTTCCCCGGAGTGTGCGTTGCCACCAGAAAACGTTGGGAAGACACTGCCCACTGCCACACTCTCATGGCCTCTCTGCAAAGGTGTTAAGACTTGGTTCCTCCCTGCTTGTTCAGATGCCACACCACTGCCATATTTTCTGAGTGGATTGCAATCGTCCCGAGAGGAAGAAAACTCTGAAGTGCTTGCAATGCTAGTAGCACAGCTCTCATCTCCAGGACATTAATATGCAGATACATCTCGTGCTGTTGCCACGTGCCTTGGACAGTCCTGCCTAGACAATGCCCCCCCCCCCAATCTGGGAGGCATCCATGGTCACTGTGGCAATCGGGGGCGCAGGAATGAAGGGCTTTCCTACATTCAGGTTGTCGGTGCGAAGCCACCAACTGAGATCCTGTTAGCACCTGTCTGTGAGTAGAATAGGCTGAGAAAGTAGAAGACGTTGAAGAGACCACTGGGCAAAGAGTAGCCACTGAAGGAACCTCATATGTAACCTTGCCAGAGGGACTAACATAATCGTAGCAGCCATTGTCCCCAACAGTTGAGGACCCATCTTAAATTTGCTCTCCTCAGAGGGAGCAAGGTGTGAACTTGTTGTAGGACTCTGATTCTTTCCTGTGGTAGAAACGCCCACATGAGGACGGTGTCTAGTTCAGTGCCTATAAAAGTGACACGCTGTGAGGGCAACAAGCCAGATTTTTCCCAGTTCAATGTGATGCCCAACTGTTGACATAGGTTGATAGTAGCGTCCCTGGTCTGATGTAGTAGATGTCTGGTGGTGACATTAAGGAGCCAGGCATGCAGATATGGAAACACTTGGAATCCCTGATGTCTCAGGTGAGCAGTCACCACTGCCATGCATTTGGTAAACACCCTGGGGGCTTTGGTGAGACCAAAGGGCAGGGCTCAAAACTGAAAATGACTGGCTCCCAGCCAGAAGCGTAGGTGACTTCTGGATGCCCTGTCCATCTTTATGTAGTAGTAAGCATCCTTGAGGTCGATGGAGCACATCCACACTTCTTTTCCCAACAATGGGAGAATAGACTGCAATGTGACCATTCGGAACTTGGACTTTTGCACATGGGTGTTCAACTGACTGAGATCCAATATGAGTCTCAGGTCCCCTGTCCTTTTTGGCACCAAAAAGAATCTGGAGTAAGTCCCTAATCAGATCTGGTCTGAGGGGACATGTTGGATGGCTCCTTTTCCTAGCAGGTTTGAAACTTCTGAAGCTGCGTAATCCCTTTGACTGGGTGGAACATCCGTGATTTTCTTGATTGGAGGGGGATTTGATGAGAAGGGAATGACATATCCTCCGAAAATTATTCGTAGAACCCATTGGTCCTGGGTGATGTCTTGCCAGGCCTCCGGGTATAATGATATTTGACCCCCGACTGGCTCCGGAAATGCACAGTCGGGCCTCCCATCAGGAGCGGCGGTAGGGAGAACCATGAAAGCAATTGCGGTCTCCCGAGTTGCGGGGGCCTCCTCTGCCCCTAGGGCAGCATCTCCCTGAATAACCACCCTCTCCCCATGCCTCTGGAGGGGGGCTCACCTTGTGCACCAGGGAAAAACCTCTCTGATTTCTTGAACCACATTTTGCCACCCCTCTGGGACTTGGTATAAGGCCTAGAGGGAAGGGAAAAATGGACTCCTACGGCAGACAGAGTTTTTCCCCTCCTGCTCGCACCTGGTGAGAGTGTCTTTCACCTTGGTTCCGAACAAAGAGGAACCATCAAAAGGGGCGTCTGTGAATGAAGACTTGAAGGCCTCCGCGAAATGACAAAGGTGCATCCAGGCCTGCCTCCTAAGAGCAACTCCTGAACTTGCTGCCCTACTCGCTCCTTCGGCTGCATAGGAGATTAGCCTCATGGAGGAGTTAACGATGGAATTGAGGCTAGACATCTGAGCGTTAACCATCTGAGCCACCGCCTCAGAAATGTTACCCGTGAGAGTATCTCCAAGCTCCTTGAAGAGATCTCTCTGGAGCCGTGTAAAGTGTGATAAATAATTCAGTGACCGTAAGGTAAAGGTCACTGAAGAAAAAGTACGCTTCCCGTACCGGTCCATGGTCCTAGACTCCTTGTTAGGGGGATGAACAGTGGAAGAAGTCTCGGCTAATTCCTTCTGAGTGGCAGCTGCCACTACCATGGCATCCACAGGGACACCCTTGGACAGAAATTCCTTATCAGGAGGAGCAGACAAAAATTTATTGGGTCTCCTGGGGACTGGTTCCACAGAGTCAGGGGTTTCCCACACCCTTCGACAAACCAAATCCAGAAGCTCATCGAAGGGTGGAGATACCCAGGAGGTGGAGGGCTGAGCACCAAAGGCCTTCAGGAAGACCGACTCCTCCTCAGAGGGGGCTGTGGATGGCCAGTCACCTCTTTGTTTAAAAATCTCTAGGATGTCCGAGAAAGAAACATCCTCAGAGGATGACTTGGGGGACCCCTCCGATTCCACGAGGTTGGTGTCTGATGTGCGAGACTCATTCTGGGAATCTATGTGCTTCCTCTTGCATGTCTTCTTTCTGGGTGGCTCCTCAGGCAAAAACTCTGAGGGGCCCTCAGAAATGTGGGGACCACTCATGGGGGTATCCTGAGGCCTTGGGGCTCCGCTGTCTAGAGATGGATGATCAGAGACTTGCACCGGTGTAGTAGGGGACAGAATGACTGACCTGCATGATGCCACTGATGACCTGGCCAGTGCGCTCTGCATGGCCTCAAAGGCTGGTCCCCCCGAGTATGAAGAACAACCAGCCTCCAAAGCCACCAAAGGAGTCAAACTTCCCTGGGCCGAAGCACCGAGAGGGAGACTAGGAGCCAAGAGGTGTCCTGAAGCCTCTCCCTCGGGTCCAACCAAAGAATCCTGAGTCCTGAACCCCATGGACGGCGCCGACCGGGTTGGAGCTGACGTCGGCACAGATAAACCAGGAGGGGCTGTCGGAACTGACCTAGGGACATCATGCGGAGCTGAGCACTCTGGCTCCGAAAGCTGAGGTGTGCTCGGAGGAGGAAGTATCGAAGCAGGTTGAGGGACCGGCTCCAGAGCCGACTGGGTCAGAGCCGAGAACAATTTTGCCAGAACCGGTGACTGAAGGAGTCTCTGCACCACTATCGATGTCCACATCTGATAAGGTCCTGAAGGATTTAGAGGATAGATAAGGAGATCGAGACCTCCTCTCCAAAGGGGACCTGCAAGGAGGGGATACTGGCCTAATGATAGGTGATTGGCTCCGAACAGGTTCCAAGAAGATTGGAGCCGAAGCAGGTTCCATAACAACTGACACTTCCTGTGGCTCCAAAGACAATGGAGCTGAGGATGTCGAAGCAGACTTTGCTATTTTCTCCGGTGGCTACGAGGAGACTGATGGAGCCAGAGATCTCTTTTTTGATTTAGAAGATTTAGCCTTAGAGCTGGAAGCACTCTCCAGATCCTCCTCGAAGGAGGGTTTCAGAAGTCCCTACCAAATCGATTTATTCTTCCTTTTCTGAAGAACTCACAGACTAAAAGCATGACAGAAGCTGCACGACTCCTGGAGATGAATCGCTCCCAGACAATATACACAGACGGAGTGTCCATCGGTAATGGACATTTTGTAACTGCACCTATAGCACTTCTTGAAGCCTGAGGGCTTGTGCTCCTTAGTATCTTTGGACATAGTTAACCAACAATAATAAAGCACCAAGACAATCAAACACTGAATAAAAGGACCAACGGTCAAACAGTCACAAGGCGGGAAAAATCTACAACACAAAAATACCACAAGATCTCTAAGTTAAACGACTAATACCTCTAATTTAAATGGTACTTAGTCCCGGTAAACTTAAAAGACACAAGGAAAGCAAGGGGACAGACTAGGTCCTTTAACTGAAAACAGGCCTAGCCCGTTGGAAACAGCTAGTGGGATACCACAGAAAAAACTATCCAAAACACAATTTTTTCACAAGACAAGAACACACAATAGCTATTAAAATAGCATTTTGTTTGCAACAAATTTCTCTGATAAGGAAGAAAAAGGGTACTTAGCCACAGCCAAGAGCGATACCATGTCCGAGCTACACGAGCGGCAAACGAGATCTGTGGATAGAGAGCAGTGCAGCATGGGATACCATCTTAGCCCAGCCAATAGAAAGACTTCGAGCTAAAATGGTTTGGCCTAGTCGGAGCCGACATTCGGCTCCGAACCCACGGGTAAGAATGTAGGTGAGATTGGACTACATAACATCTGCGTATTAAAACGTGAAAAGACACTACAGCTCTGTTTCTTAAGAGTTAGAAATATTCACTGGAAGTCTCCAACAAGTGTAATGAGCTTCTTAAAATAATGTAATCCTGTCCTTTATTACAAATACTGTCATATGCATTTCAATACTCAACTCTTATACATTATCTAGTTAAGTATTCTCTGCATGGCAACAACAGAAAGGCTTTCAATGTTGGCAATTCTTTAACAGTATGTTTATTAAAGATTACTTGCATGTTATGATCTCAGACAAGCTTACCTTATGGTCATTAAAGCATTGCTACTTAAAACACAGCACAACAGGCAGTTTCTGAGTAATAAGCATAAATCAACAGTACAAAAATATGACAGAAACCAGACCATTCTGCAAAATCAAGAACAGATGAAAAGCCGCTGTAGTACTTGTGTCTACCTTGGATGGGGGGATACCCTGCACATTTACACCCTGCACATTTACACTGCATAACTGCTCCTTGCCTTGCTTGGACACATCCAGAGTCACTACATGGGGGAGTGGGGTGCAACAAGTATGTCACAATTTGAAATGTCTCTGGCTGACTGTGATGGCCCTGACACATTTGTCATACCTCTCAACCTCAGAGCAAGAAATCTGGACAAAGCCATACTTAGAAGTGGGACAAAGGCCCAAAAATAAGGACAGTTTTTAAATATTGCTCTTATAAACTTAGAAAGATAATAGAATAGTAGGTCTTGCATTAGTATGAATTTTCTGAAGGATATGAAATCTGAAACTCAAATGTCTCATTATTTTCTAACTTCAGTCTTTAATGATTTACCACTAATTTGCCCCAAAAAACACAATTTTATGAAAAATGGACCAAAAATGTGATGCAAAAATATAAAATAGCCACACAATACAGCTGGGAACCTGTCAAAGAAGGGACACTTTTTTAAATATTAGTACTGCTAACTTGAGCAGTTGACAAAATAAAAGAATCTACATGCATTTCTGAAATAAAAGTAATCTATAGCTCTGATTATTACAGTTATTTCTTAATTGTAAACCCTCCATGTTTTCTTCCAAAATTTCTATTTTGCGGAGGGATTATTAGGGGAAGAGCAACATTTTGAGCCAAATTCGGGGACAGTTGAGAGGTTTGGCTATGCCTAATTCTATAAAGCAATTTATTTGCATGTACCTCTCAACCTGTTAATGCAATAAATCTGGACAAGGCCAAATATATTGGGGGAACATATAAACAGTACTAAAAATTGCTCTTGTATAAACTAAGAGAGTTGGTAGAATAACAGGTCTTACTTTCGCATGCATTTTTCTGAAGGTTATGAAGTCTGAAACTCAGTGCGTCATTATATAGTGACTTCATTCTTAAATGATTTTCCAGAAAACCAAATTTTATGAGGAACAAACCAAAAATAAGCAAAAATCTATTCATTCTGTGAAAATCTGGACAGTTGGGAGGTATAGTTCAGCTGGAGCTGTCTGAGTTTGCCACCCTTCCCCCTCACAAAATCATGGTCGAATGGAGCCCTTCAATGATCCATTACTTGGCTATTTAGCTGCATTTACCATAAACACTAATGAGCATACTGCTTTACTTCTATGATGATTTGGATTTCATTTGAAAGTTTTATTTTGCATTTTACAGCACAAACACTAAGACATCTGCTAAACAAAGCAATGCAGTCTCACAATGAAAACAGACTTAGCATTAAAACTTCTGTGCCCTTGAAACTCACATTCAGTGAAACAGCATTGAACCCCACATTCAAAGAAAATACATTTTGCCAGTGGCAGATAAAGATTAACTTTGGGCTGTTTTCAAATCATAGGCCCCTTGCAAAACATACATGTGCTCTTTGATACACCTTCCTGATTCTACTAAATTATATTCCTTGTACAATACAGTACAGTTGTTAGACGGCATTTTAAGTTTATTGTTTTGAACATTTTTCCAGTAAACAATGAAACAAAATGCATGCATCAATGACAAAACTACCTAATTCAGAACATTTCCATCATAAAAGTCTACTCAACCTTCTACAGTCCACCAGTATCAGTAAATATGCACAATCTCTGAAGTAGTAAAAGTCATCTAAATAATTCCACATTAAAGAAATCTGTAACAATGAAGAGATTGCTGCTAGCAAACAACTTTATATGTCATTGTTTATTCATCTACAAATAAAATGCCCGTTGCCCTTGAGGAATAAATTGCCTATGTTGCATGCATTAAAAAAATGATAAGCTAGTAATATCGCAATAGGGACTGTATGGCAAACTGATAACAGGTTCATAGTTACTACTCTAGGTATCTTTGCCAAAAAGGACTGCAGTATCCACCCACTTTACAACATAGTACAGTATCAGTAATGCATCTATCTACTGTGGGAGTAGAACCCACAGCCTTCTGCATCAAAAGCAAGTACACTACCTGTAGTGCTATTAACAATGCAAGCAGACTCAGAATAAGCAGCACTAAAGTTTTGTTCCCCTGCAGCTCTCAGCTCCTTGTAAAATCTACTCGACACGCAGTTGTATCTGAACTTTGCAGCACAAGAAATCTGGAAAAAGCCGACATTTATTGGGGGGACAAAAGCCCAAAAACCAGGGACACATTTTAAACATTGCTTGTATAATGTTGGAAAGTTGCTAGAATAAAATGCTGTGTTACCACCATACATTTCACTGCCACGTCTTTAACCCAGGGGACCCTTTGCAAAACAGTCAGAGAAACCTACCACTATGCCAAATCAGCTGTTTTGTGAAAGACAGGAAGACGAACTAGAATGGCTACCATTTAGTGAATTCAGTTCTCACCATAGTTGTCAACCTCTTGGCACAAAACACCTGAACAAAGCCAATAATGGGGGAATACAGCCCCGAAACATATTCAGTGAATTCAGTTCTCACTATAGCTCTCAACCTCTTAGCAAAAAAACATGTGGACAAAGCCAGTAATGGGGGGAATACAGCCCCCAAACATTCAATGAATTCAGTTCTCACCATAGATAACTCTCAACCTTAGCAGAAAATACCTGGACAAAGCCAATATTGGGGAAATGCAGTCCCAAAAATAGAGACAAATTTCAAATATCCATGTTATAAACTTAGACAACTGCTAGAATAAACAGTTGTGTGTTACCATATACTTTCTGAAGAATATGAAGTCTGAAATTCAAATGCCTGTTATTTTTAAACATTTAAACATTTAACCAAGAAACTAGTCTGATTTGGAACAAAAGACCATTTTCAGCAGAGCAGGGAGAAATGTCAGACACATTTTTGTAAGATGGGAGGACATGCAGACACCACACAGAAGGCACCCCAGCCAAGAATCAAATCAGAGAACCTGCAGCTGTTAGGCAGCAATGCTACCAGTGCACCACAGACTTTGCAAGGAAAAATGTAGATACAGAAACCACAGATTTTATGAGGTACAGAACAAATACGAGGCAAAAATCTGCAATTTTTTTTTAGAAATGGTGGTAGATAGGGAATTCAGGTCCTTGCCACCTGTATCCAAGGTACAGGGTTCAAGCCTGAGTATCTCTACCCACCACCATTTGTTCTCTCTATAGTAACTGGGGCATTTTACACACACACACACACACACACACACACCAGTGATCATTCTCTGAGTTACTGAAATGCAGGTGTACTGCTCTATTCTTTGCATAAACTGGATTTGACTCATCTGGCAGTATAAGAGTATCTTCTCATGTATCACCAATTAAAGATTCTCTGTGCTAAACATGATGCTTTTTTATAGGTTGCAAGAAAAAAAATATTATTATGGGAAGTCTGGGGAGTATCTATTTATCATCTGTCTATCTATCTATCACAGAATGAGGGATGATAAACATCTGCTGTGTCTGGCTATCTTCTTAGCAGTTTTGAGTTGCATTTTCTTCCTAGACACCATCATGATCCATTCTGTCAAATAATAAGCATTTACCCAGATCTAAGACTACAGTTGGCTTTGTTGACATAAACTTAAACGAGTCCAAAACACTAAAATGTAAATATGATATGCATTTATGCACTAACTACTGACAGAAAACTTTTTGTTGGTCTCACATAACTATTTTAACTCTGTATGTACCATTACCAATCAGACCATGGCATAGTGATATTCAGTGTTAAACACCCCACTTCAACTTTTGAGTAAATGTGAATTCATTGCTGGTCACGTCTGCATTCGTTCCATTACAGTTGGTTAGTATAGGTTCAGTAATCTATGCATCGATGTATAATAACAAGTATTTAAAACAGAAGTGAGCAAAATAATCATTTTACAAGTATCAGCATGAATGAATCAGAAAAATATCCCACCACCTACTTCAAATCTGGTAATTACTATATGAAGAAAATACTACTGGACAATTTCCACCCTGTTTCTATTAATTTAGAAGGAATTCATTTATGATGACAAAAGAGTGAAGTTGAAGGAATGGCTTAAACCAAATAATTTCCAAAACTGTTCTTCTATGAACTTTTTTAGTGACTAAAACAGTTATGTTTAAGAAGTGTCCCTAGTGTTTATTGCTTCCCATCCACTGTTACTGGCTTTGTTTATTAATCCAGAAGGAGGTGAGAGGCATGGTAGACACATACACACAAAAACCACACACACACACACACACACACACACACACACACACGTCTCTACGAACAAAGCAATCCAGCGACCACCTACCTCCTGAATGAATTGAATCCTGTATGTCTCAACGAACGAAGCAATCCAGCGACCACCTACCTCCTGAATGAATCCAGCCAGCAACCAAACCCGCCTGCAAAACGGAGCAATCCAGCCCACGCAATATGTCCCGCGAGAGCAGCTCACCTCTCTCAGTCCTCATTGGGTCTTCCAGCTCACCTCTCTCCTCATTGGGTCTGCCTACAGCCGAAGCAGTCCGGACCTCCTCTTCTTTGCGGTCGTCACTGCACTGATTCCTGGGTGCACTTGCAGCAATGATTGCTGGGTACCTGTGTTTCTCTATCCGGACAGCTGATAAAGGCAGTCTGAAGTCTTCAAATGCCTCTGCGCATGCGCAGAGGAGTCGGGACTCGTGCTTTTTTTTTTTCAGTTTTGTTTTTTAGTTTTAAAGATTTTTTTTGGTGTTTTTCTAGGTGGGAGGGCTGCAGTCCGGCAGTCCGATAGCACGAGCCGCCCCTGCATCTACCAGAAAAAGGTTACAAGCCTGCAGACCCTTGCATCATCTGGGACAAGACTGTGGATCACCAAATAGGCCATGGCTTGCTTCTCTTATTGGGATTGGTGCTAACATTTTGCTTCTGGTGAGAGAAGAAGCAAAGGAGTACTATATCCCAACAGAGTGAAGCTGTGCTGAGACAAGCATTAGTAGTAGCCAGGCAGTAGCCATTCATGCGACTCCCCTCTTTTCATCATTCTTGACAAACTAATTCTTTATTTTTCTGTAAGTACGGCTTGATTTCTTCCCAGCTTCAGAATATCTGCCTAAATACTTCATCCTTAAATTTTCAGGGTCAAAGTATTAGTTTCCCCTCAAGTGTTTGGCAGTGCTCTGTACAGACTCAGACACTTTGAGTGACATTTTTCCTGTAAAAGGAATATATAAGGAAACAGCTCCTGAACTTAGTAATATTGGCCATCCCTCCTGGTATGTCTAAAGGTCAGTTCCCTGTGCTTTCTCCTATTAACCTGGTGAACGTGGACATTCTGAGGCAGTGTAGCAACTGCCTCATGTACACAGACGACCCTCTCCTCTTACCTACCAACACTCAGACTTGTGAGAGATGCACTTATATATCCAAATTGGCAGCCACGCACTCTGAAGCCAAGACCGGTATAGCTGGTTCAGAGAAGGTCAACACCTGCACCACACCACATGCAACACATAGCCCTCCAGAACACCCACCATCACAACTCTCACATAAAAACACAAACCACACACCCACCTTTGTGGAGGCTCTCAATAGAAATCTACGCAAACAGCAGAGACCTCCAAGGCAGAAACGCACTCGACCACCACAACACAGCACACACCACAAGACACATAGCTCACCTACACAGTGTGCTCCTCAACCTAAGCCCCTAAGGAAAAACAGCTCTCTTCATTTCATTTCCACTCCCTCTCCTTTTTCCTTTCTCATAACTCATCCTAGTGACTCCCTTCATGTCATTTCCACTCCCTCTCCCTTTTCCTTTCTCATAACTCACCCTAGTGACTCCCTTCATTTCATTTCCACTCCCTCTCCCTTTTCCTTTCTCATAACTCACCCTAGTGACTCCCTTCATTTCCACTCCCTCTCCCTTTTTCCTTTCTCATAACTCACCCTAGTGACTCCCTTCATTTCATTTCCACTCCCTCTCCCTTTTTCCTTTCTCATAACTCACCCTAGTGACTCCCTTCATTTCATTTCCACTCCCTCTCCTTTTTCCTTTCTCATAACTCACCCTAGTGACTCCCTTCATTTCATTTCCACTCCCTCTCCCTTTTTCCTTTCTCATAACTCACCCTAGTGACTCCCTTCATTTCATTTCCACTCCCTCTCCCTTTTTCCTTTCTCATAACTCACCCTAGTGACTCCCTTCATTTCATTTCCACTCCCTCTCCCTTTTTCCTTTCTCATAACTCACCCTAGTGACTCCCTTCATTTCATTTCCACTCCCTCTCCCTTTTTCCTTTCTCATAACTCACCCTAGTGACTCCCTTCATTTCATTTCCACTCCCTCTCCCTTTTTCCTTTCTCATAACTCACCCTAGTGACTCCCTTCATTTCATTTCCACTCCCTCTCCTTTTTCCTTTCTCATAACTCACCCTAGTGACTCCCTTCATTTCATTTCCACTGACCCTCCTTTTTCCTTTCTCATAACTCACCCTAGTGACTCCCTTCATTTCATTTCCACTCCCTCTCCCTTTTTCCTTTCTCATAACTCACCCTAGTGACTCCCTTCATTTCATTTCCACTCCCTCCCCTTTTTCCTTTCTCATAACTCACTCTAGTGACTCCCTTCATTTCATTTCCACTCCCTCTCCCTTTTTCCCTTCTCATAACTCAGCCTATTCACTTTCGCTGTTCTACTCTCCTGCTAATTCTTCCCACCTCTCACCTCATGAAACTGAGTGCATTAAGTGCCTGCACTCCAAATTGTACTTGTGTACTACAAAATACTTGTTTTAATTTCATTCAGTACTTTGTTACAACACCTTGCTCAAATGTTATTTTTCTGTCTTCTATATCGCTGTGTTTTTAGTAGTTTTGAAAACTGTATTGTACTTAACTTTGTTGATATTATTTTATTTATTTATTTACCATTTGTTGACCGGGAAAGTCCGACTAGGTTCCACAGAGCCTGTTTTCAGTGGAGGCCCGGGGAGAAATGCTCCAGATGCATGTCTTTGAATCTATTAGCTTTGTAATAATTGTATAGGGAGCTTTTCTCCCTGGGCCTCCATTGAAAACGGGCTCATTTTGGCCCAATGGACTTTTCCGGTTATCAAACTGCAAATAAATAAATAAACAGTCAGCTGTCTATCAAGTGCCAGAATCCGATACATAACACACACACTCAGGTCACTCCATAACAAGTACAAGTATGACTCTTGTCACTATCCGCGTGGGTATGAATGACCTTAGATGCACCTACCTGGAATACATGAAAAAAGTCATGGTGTAGCTCTCGGATTATGTGGCCCAGGCAGGTATGTCCCTAGCCCTGAGCAGCATCCTACCATCGTCCAGACTGATACAGCAGTACAAGCATAAAATGATTGACTAACAATTGGCTAAGTTTCTGGTGTCATTCTAAGGGGATCCAGTATCTGTCTGCTTGGGATGACATGACTGACAGACTACAATGCTTTGCCAGAGATGGCCTGCATCTGTCACCCGTGGATTTCCAGATACTGGCTAAGGCTCTTACCACCCCTATAGTGCCTTTTCTACATGATGTTCTAAAGACCAAATTACCACCGTAACAGCTATAAATAAATGCATTCTGATGGTCATGCTGCTCAATGCTATAAGTCTAAATCTCAAGATGCACTTGCTTGAAGCACTCCTCAAAATGGAGAACATGGACATTTGTGCTGTAACGGAGACCTGATTTAAAGCAGCAGAAAGCACCCCTGCGCTACCAGGCTACAACTCACTCCACACCTTTCGGCCCCAGAACATGGGCTGAAGCTCCAAAGGTAGTGGTGTCTCCATATTCATAAAGGATATGCACACCTTCAGACTAGCAGCCCAGCATAATGCATCTGAGACACTTCAGGTACAACTAACATTGTAACATTGGTAGAATGGTAATTCAGGTCGTAGCCTGCTATAGGTCCCCAACCATGTCCCAAGACTCTCACTCCACATTCCTAAGCACCCTGGAAACTATTAATGCCCAACCCAACACACTCATACTAGGTGACTTCAACTACCCCTCCATCAACTGGGAAAACTACTCATACACTAATACACTGGCCCAATGTTTCCTGGAATTCATAAATTCCAAAGCCCTGGACCAGCTCATTCTTGTCCCCACTAAAGGAAGCAACATCCTTGACCTGGTTATTACTAACATGGGCAACCATTGCTCTACACCAATAGTCAATTCCTCCCTGGTTAGATCCGACCACAAACTAATCACCATGGAAATCCACATCTCACCCCCCCGCAAAAGTAACCACCATGAAAAACTTCTCCAAAGTTGACTTTGGGCTCCTAAAAACAGAGGTGGCTAATTTCACAGCACCCATGTCAATGGAAAATAGATGCATGACTGCCGAATCATACACCAATGCACTGTACGAACACGTACATAAATAAATGGAGCTATCAATACCCAATAGAACCAAGACACTCTCCTCCAAGAAGCCAATCTGGTGATCCTCTGCCATTAATAAACTCTACAACAGAAGGAAGAAACTGTTACAAAAAAAGGTGAAGTCCCAAGATTGGAAAAACTCCCTTATTAGCCACAACAAAAAGTTAGGATCGCTCATCAAAACCTCTAAAGTCAGCTATGAAGGCAAAATTGCGGCAGACACTAAAAACAACCACAAAGCCTTCTATAGTTGTATCAAGAATCTCCATGGCAATACCCAGGTTTGCTCTGAGTTACTGCACAATGGTACCTCCTATACTGAGCCAACAGATATTGCCAACATACTGGCCAACAGATTCAGTGCCAACTTTACCCCTCCCCCCAAAGGACCAATCACAATACAGGAGGAATGCCAGGTACCCAGTATTACTGCAGCACAGGTTAAAGTTGCATTGTCCAAGGCCAAGAATACAGCTTCCATGGGACCTGATAATATCCCTGGATGTGTTCTACATGAACTACAGGGTGAACTGGTACCACATCTGTGTGCCCTGTTCAATCACAGCCTCACCTCAGGCCTTGTCCCTATCGAATGGCGGACTGTTACCGTCATCCCTCTCCATAAAGGGGGAGTGACTACAGACCCTGGAAATTATCGCCCCATTAGCCTGACGAGTCTGATATGTAAGGCTATGGAGCGCATCTTTAATGATACAGGAAATCTCCAAACTCTAGATCCCATGCAATTTGGTTTTGTGAAAAGTAGATCATACCTGCTCAACCTGGTTGACTTCTTTCACTCCGTCACCAGAGCTGTGTATGAGGGCAAGGCAGTTTATACAGCCTACCTCGATCTGGCCAAGGCCTATGATACCATTCCCCACTTAGGAATTATTGATAAACTCATCAAACTAGGTATCAAGCCCTATATCACTAGGTGGGTTGCAAATTGGTTCACAGATAGAATCCACAGTGTGAAAGTAGCAGACTCCAAGTCAGACTGCCAACCAGTCAGGACTGGAGTCCCACAAGGATCAGTCCTGGGTCCCCTCCTATTTGGCATCTACTTCTCGGAAGTCCAGGCCAACACAGAGGGACTCTGGGTAACAAAGTTCAAAGACATCTGCAAGCTGGGAGCCATTATTAACTCCCCAAGTGATGTAGACATCCTACAGAAAGACCTCACTGAGACCAATGACCGGTGTCGAAACCATGGCCTTAAGCTTAATGCCAAAAAAAGCGTCATCCCCTTTGGGAAAAACCTCAGGTCACACTAATTACCACATCGATGGGAGCCCACTGAAGGCATTATAAGAGATCTGGGGACACAGATTGACAGCAACCTCTCCTTTGACCACCACATTGCCAATGTGGTCAGAAAGTGCTTCTATGTGGCACATCTCATTACCAAGGGTTTTGCATCCAGGAAGAAAGAGGTCATCATCTCTCTCTGCTCTTCCCTCATTAGGCCAGTCATTGAGTATAAAAACCCATTGGCATGTACCTCAAGAGACACATGCAACAGCTGGAGAGGCCACTAACGTACCTGACAAAGAAGATCCTAGGCCTTAAACACATATCCTACATGGACAGACTCAAAAACCTCCAGCTATACTCTGTCTCATATCGTCTGCTAAGAGGCGATCTCTGCTTTACTTACAAAGCCATGTCTGACCCAGCTCTGTTAGAAATGCTACATCTAAAAAATCCCAATCCCTCCGGACCACATGCTCCAGAGACTTCAACCTCATTACCACAATCAACAGAGCATGCTGGAGGGACAAGTTTATAACCCAGAGACTGCCCATGCTCTGGAATAGACTTTCTAGACACGTCAAGCAGAGCACCTCACTGGCCCTCTTCAAGAGAAATTTTGATGAGTGGATGGGAAATAAAGTTCACCCCAGAGATCACTGCAGTGGCTCTACTTGATAGAGGCACTGGGGATTAACTTCAGGTGGCACGATGCCAGGGCACTTCTACGGGCTAGGCTTGTAAAGGCTCCAGGGCCGTTAGCCTAGTACACACCTATGAACCTATTAGACAGCTGGAGACATTTTATTTGTTTTGATGAATGTACTCATTTTTTAATTGTAAACAGTTCTTGCAAAGGACTGTAACAAACATGATTTTTATTTCTGTTCTGAAACAAGTTGAACCTGAAAAAAATGGAAAAAGTGTCCCACTCTTCTAATGTGGTCAGTAGCTTCATATGTGTTAGCACAATCTACCTGTGTATGTATGTCATGTCTTTCAACTGTTACCTTGAAAATATGGACAAAGAAAAAATAATTAGGGAGAAGCTTTCATATTAGGTACTGTTACTGGGTGCTGTTAGCTCAAAATCATTTTCAAATTTAGGAGGGATGGAACAAAGGTTTGAGAACAAATTAGATTTGTTCCCTCCAATTCGTGAGACCTGAGAGGTGCATGTGTATTGGACTTTTATGATTTATGACTGAATATTAAGTCATTTTTGGTTTCAATAAGTTAAAGAAATATCTATATGCACACACACACACACACACACACACACACACACACACACACACACACACACACACACACACACGCACATAAATGAATGAAATATTTAGTAGCAAGGCTTCAATAACAAGATGGAGGAGGGTTACTAATGGCATTCTGTATCTTCACAGTAACCAAGCTGTGAATCCCTCCAAGCTGTCTTTTTGTGTTGCAACCAGTGGTGATGGTAGATAAAAGCTAAAACAAGGTGCTAATAGCTTGTATTTGTATTGCACAGGGACCAGTTTTCACCCATTTAAAGATCACCACTTATAAATGCTCTTCTTTGTCATTTAATGAGATTGCTTACTAAAGCTGAGGCCTATGCTGAGGTAAATTTGAGTATGAATATGTTTTGTGAGTAAATAACTTAGACCTAATCTTGCTGAAAAAATGTATTATGAACTACAGCTGGCCTAAGTAGTAATTTTTATAAATTATTTATTTATTCATTGTATGTTAATCAAGCAGTACATAACATACACAGACTCCAATTAGTAGTTTTCCATGATGGTAGGTATAACAAGATTAGGAAATTGAAACTCTAATTTCATCCACAAAAGATTGAAAGAAAATAATATTTACTTGTCATCTGGGAGGGGAAAACAACCCATATTTTGAAAAAAAATGGATTTGCTGTTTTTATTTGTTTTGTCCTGAATTCTAATTTTACAGTTATCTAAACTGGTTATAAAGGTTGCAAAAGAAGTACTGCTTGACATATAAAGTCAACCTATTTTACAAATGTGGAATGCATTGGGTAAGTTACTGATCCTGACGTCTGGTATTGTTGATGTGATAGTCTAGGTCTACAAGTAGTTTTATTACGGTGATTGTGATCTTAGAGTGCTGGGTCATTTGTAGCATGGGAACTTTAGTGGACATGACCCCCTCAGGAATATGTAGGATACTTTGTAGAGAGACAGGTCTTTCAGTCTATCAGAGTAACTAATGTTAGTGAGACCCGAGATCTTTTTGTTGAGGTAACATTGAATTATTATGAATTGTTTTCAGTACTTTGTGACGTATGTGCCAATGGGGGCATTGTTTTCAATGATGAGCCTAATAAAGAATGAATACAGTAAGGGTACAACTTATTTGGAACTTGAAGAGATGCCGCAAAGGATAAGCTGTGTAAGGTAGAAGGATTTTACAACTACAGAGCCATGGTGATTAAAGGAGATTCTGCAAGCAATACAGAGACCCAAGTACCTGGTAACTGTGCCAGAGTAATATATCTGTATGGTAAGTGGTACAGATATAAGCTTTACCAACATAAACTATGCTGCATTTGAAGGCATTGAAGGTAAGTCAATGATTAACACACCAAGCATTTGTTGGAGATTTTGAACATCAGAATGGGATTTGATAACTACACCCATTTCAAAGCCATCATAATTACACTTCATGCCAAGGATGTGTATGTATATATATATATATATATATATATATATATATATATATATATATATATATGAGTCTACTTCATAAGATCGACAGACCATTTGATCAATATTCATTTGGTCGACAGCCAGTACTCAAGGCACTTAACAGGGATTTGCCCCCCTCCCCAATGTTGTGCGACCCTGGAGTTGATATAGTTAGAGGGGTGTGGGGGGCAAAGCCCCCCACCTATTTCCGTTTAAAATGTGTAGTTTTTGTTGTATTTTCATGTTTTAAATGGAAATAGGTGGGGGGCTTTGCCCCCCACACCTCCCAAGTTGTTGTCTGTGCCCCCACACCCCCCTAGCTATATATATAAACACCAGGGTCGCACAACATTGGGGAGGGGGGCAATTCCCAGGTTTTTGCCTAAAATACTGGTTGTCGACCAAATGAGCTGTTGACCAAATGAATGTTGATGTCGATCTTATGAAGTAGACCCATATATATATATATATATATATATATATATATATATATATATATATATATAGACACATATACAGATACACACACACACACATATATATATATATATATATATATATATATATATATATATATATATATATATATATATATAAAATACATACACACACACACACACACACACACACACACACACACACACACATATACGTATGTGTGTGCGTGTGTATATATATCTATACATGGATCTACTTCTAAATTTCGATGGTCCAAAACCTCCAACTTCAACAGACCGTGACCAGAAGATCTGTGTGTGTGTGTCTGTGTGTGTGTCTGTCTGTGTCCATACTTTGGCTATGTCCATAGTCAACAGGTACTGAAGTCGCAATAACCACACTAATCTGATTGAGAGCATCACTCTCCACCTGTCCAATATTTGAGGGCTCACTGGAAGGTGTTGGTGTAGGCCTACTTGGCTGTGTCTGATGGAATTACAGATGATGGCTGAATGTCAATCTCAGTGTTAGATTCACCCTCTGCACCCCCCACTGTGCTTCTGTTTGGCCACCATCATCAGAGTCTTACATCAGGTGGTAGATGTCCCACACCTGTACTGTCAGGATCACCTGTGATAATAAGCAACAAATACAGGAAGAAATTAATAGCATATGGTAACAGACTAACAGTGGTACTACTCTTACAGACAGTACAGCAATACACACAACAGTCCTGACACCCACATCAGAAAATAAAAACGCCTTTTAATTCCTCATCAGTAGTGACAAAAAACGTTTGTCTTGTCTTGTGTAGGTGCTTGTCTGCTCGATATATTAGAGATGGTCATGTAAAAAGTTAATCAAAAGGTAAAGACACCAGCATCACAATGAAGATTAACACATGGTGTTTTAAAATTTTGCCTTTTATATAATCAATTAACCATACTTTTAACAAGAACGTGGGAGGACACATCTAGACCAAGCCCATGTATAATCAACCTGAATGTGTTTATCAAAGATGTATTCCCCCCAAAAAAATACAGTTATAAATGTTAAACAGAAGATTGTATTTGCTGTTAATATTTTACTATCCATTTTTGGTCATTATTTTAGTATCCAAGACGTATTTAACAATTGATATAGTTAAGCCTATGTGGACACTCCTCCTGGACCATCCTTGTCCTCCCTGAAACAGCAGCACCAATGTCAGTCACATGCTGCTGTGCACTTCCCTGTGAGCTGTCTGGATCCCTGACAGTGGACAGGAACTCTTCATTTGGTGTCAGTGGTGGCTGCATAGCAGGTCCCCCCCCCCCGTAGCCATATGGTCACGGGCCACTCCAGCTGCTCTCCTACAGGCTAATGAAATCATGTCAGTGGCTCTGTGGCGCACCTGGTCATATGTCCTGCTATGTCTTCCCACTGCATTAACATCAGCTGCTATCTGCTGCCAAATTCACATTCTGCCAGATATATCTCCTTACTTCCTCTCAAGTAGAAAGGAACCATGTCACCTAAATGCTTCGACAATTACCTGGCTATGGAGTCAGGTAAGCATAACCTCAACCACAGCTGTTAATTACCTTCTGCTCTCGAGAAATATTTTGAAGTGTGGTTTGCCATAGTGGTAAAGGTGTTTACCTCACAGACACAAGGTACAGTGCTTGATTCTCACATTTTGAAAGGTAAACTGGCTAGGCTTAAAATGGCCTACAACAGCAGCTAGCCTAGTAGTTATCTATGAAAGTATACTGTAATGCATCTAGGTCTGAGTATGTAATATATTTTACTGTTAAGTTTACGCAGTGCTGGGCATTGTTTCTGAGGTTTATAACATAGTTAAAGAATGCCTTGTTGTTATCCTTCAACTGTGTGGATGTTTTTATCTTATATTTGGCTTTATGACTTCATCAGGGTCTGGAGTTCCTTGTTCAGTTTAAGAAAAGCATTTTTGTATCTTGAAATTTAATTTTTGTTTTGTTTGGGATGTAGTAAGTTTCTTTTATTATAGCACCTGTTTATATTAGGGTTCTGCTACGGGGAGGGGGGTATTTTTGAATCTGACATTGTAATTATTTCTGAGGGTGACAAATGCATCTATGCAACTATTTACATGTGCTTAGAACTTGCTAGTTAAGGATTTCACATAAGCAGTGGGGTTGATGCCTCTCAACCTCTTAGAATAACAAATCTGGACAAAGCATGGGGTGGGGTGGGGGTCAAAGGCCCAATAATAGGTATACATTTTAAATGTTACTATTATAAAGTTAGAAAATTGATAGACTAAAAGGTGTTGCATTAGCATACATTCTCTGAATAAAGTCGGAAACACACGAGTCTCACTGATCTGCGAGAAAATCACAAATTTTATGTGCAACAAACTATGAGGCAAAAATCTGGACATGCTGCTAAAGTCTGGACACTAGAGAGGTATGCTGGGGTTCTCAAGATGGAATGAGGTTTTTTGAAGTTAACCAGGTCATCACTCAGTTTTAGTAGATAAGCCTTTGTATAACTTCAAAATACTGATGTATTCAAAGTTTATTCAGAATTCAGTGTTGCACAGAATGTGAATGATTTGCAACATTTCTCTCAACTGTCTAGATGTTTACAGAATGTCCAGATCTTTGACTCATATTTTTGTTCTGCTTCTCATAAAATTTTTGGTTTTCTGAGAAATTACTGAGTATTGAAGTCACTAATTAATGATATACATTTGAAGTTTTGACTTCATATCCTTCAGAAAAATGTAAGTTACTGCAACAATCTGTGACTGTATCAACTTTCTAAATTTGTAATTGCATAATGTAAAATATGCCTCCATTTATGTGCCCTTGTTACCCATTATTGTAGGCCCTGTTCAGATGTTTTGCCCTAAGAGTTTAAGGGTTATGATTGTGGTTTGATTTGATCATAGAGGACATTATAGTTGGTGGGGTGCAAAACTGGCCCATACTAGTAATGAACAAATCTCATTGCTTGTTTCATTGTCTGAGTTCATTAACATTTTTATTATCATTAATGTGTATTTATTGATATGCCATGATACTATCTTGTCCAGTGGCATATTATCTCACAATGACAGGATAATTCTTATCTGGATGCAAAAGACCACCCATGTCTACCTGAACAAGTACAATATTCCTCTTCTACCAAGCACATTTTACTGATTGCACTAATGGTTCAGTTGTGTGTTTATGTTAGCATATGTGTGTGCCTGTGTGTTTATATATATATATATATATATATATATATATATATATATATATGTGTGTGTGTGTGTGTGTGTGTTTATATGGTTGTGTCTGTGTATGTATAATATATCTGTGTTTGTGTGTATGTATGTGTGTGTGTGTGTGTGTGTGTGTGTGTGTGTGTATATATATATATATATATATATATATATATATATATATATGTGTGTGTGTGTGTGTGTGTGTGTGTGTGCATGCCAAGGAAATTGATATACATGGGTGCCAAGCTTTGTAGTGAACGGCAAGTGCTCCAACACCCAGTAGAGTGACACCATTTGGTCAATGCAGACAGTTGTCAAGTGTGTGAGCTAGACAATCCCCGAGAATGTGGAATGTGTGATCGCAGAGTTAGCATTTATAATTAGCAAGGGATGTGGGGGGAACATTAGTAGGGCATATAAAGTATTGCATGATAACTATAAGAATCAGAGGAGTTTAGAAAGTTCACAAAGACAAGGACATGATATATGTAATGCTTCCAAATATGCAAGAAAGTCAAGAAGATTTAGGATTTTTGCTTGGAATTGTTTGCATAGGTATTTTAGTACCCCAAACAGACTCAAAGAATGTTTCCTCAGGTAGATCACACATGTTGGAGGCTTTATGGGGAAGAGGTAACTGGGAACATATTTTTGGGACTTCAATGGGTTGGCAGACTTGAAAAATGTATTGTAGACTACTCTGTTAGAAATAATGCATATGGCCACAGGCAACCATCACAAGTTACCTCACCAGTTGGATCTCCTCACAGGACAAGAGGTCTGTCATCCATCCCCACTTGTCCACTCTTCAAGTAACATTGTGGGTGATAGGATTTTGATCCCTTTCAGGCACCTCTTTTCTGAGCATGTGCTTAGGGTTTTACAGGAGGCAAGGAAACCCTCAACCAGAAAATCTTCATGGCTGGCCTATTCTTCTATGAAAGCCCATTTGTCAGGCATTTCTGCTCGTCTACCCTTGACTCCTGCTTTGACTTCTCATTTTGAGATCAAACAATTTCTTAAAGGTATCCTGCATATTAGGTCTCTAAGAAAGCCTATTCCTCCTCCTTGGGATTGTACTTTTGTTTAGGAAAAACTGACTCAGGCTCCTTTTCAGCCTGTAGATTCTGCTTCTTTGCAACATTGTACCTGGAAGACTGTTTTCTTGCTTGCTCTTACTTCTGCTCAGAAGGTTTCTGAGCTCCAGGTCCTTATGGCCTTTCCTCCTTTTTTTGTTTTTTCATAGGGACAGGGAGTCCCTGTGTACTAATCCTACTTTTACGCCCAAAGTAGTCAATGAGTTGTCCTTTAGTCAGTCAGTACAACTACCTTTCTTTATTCCTTCTCCTCAGACTGCTATTGTGAAGGTCCTGCATACCTTGGATTGGCACAGGCAGCTCAGGTACTATTTGGATAAAACTAGGACTATTCGTAAGTCTGATCAGCTTTTTGTTTCTTTTTATACCAGGTCTTTGGGTTTGGCTGTTTCCAAACAAACCATCTCCACCAGGATATCTAAGGCCAGTTATTTTTGTTATTCTTTTTCATGGCAAATCTCTGCCTGCTTTTGTTAGAGCTCATTCCACTAGGGCTGTTACCTCTTTTGGTGCCTTCTTCAAGGGGTTGGACACCATTCCATCCTTGAAGTTGCTATTTGGTCTTCAGTGCATACCTTTATTAAGCATTATAAGTTGGATATGGTTTCTATGACGAGAGCAGGTTTTGCTGAAGCCATTGTATGTGGGTTTTTTGAGAGCTCTTCTCAGCCTTCCACCTCCCATTCTGTTCTTGAGCTTTTTTACTCTCCCTTCTGGACTGAATACTGCAACAGTGATATAAAATGACATAGTACACTTATGTAAAATTGTACCATAACAGTAGATGTCCTACTCTTCATTATTGTAGTATTCACTCCCTCCTTCCAATCCCCTGTTTATTCTGCAGTTTTTTCCTTCTGGATTGTATGGACTCCTTTGTCCTATGATGGCTGTTCTCTTCTAAAGCAATACAGTTCTAGGTAGTTGCATCCGTAAGTCCCTCTTATGACCTGTGTTCTGTGTGGGGGGCCTAAATGTGACATACAACACAACCACGATCTCTTTTAAGCTTATTTATACTAGTCAAGCGATGGACTGTCCTCTGCAATGCATCACTTTTGTACTGAATACTGCATCAGAGAACAGCTGTTATGGTAAGATTTTACACAAGAGTACTTTCTGTGACTTTGCTCCATCATCACTACCATGCATTCCTCTCAACTGTCCAGATTTTCCCTGAATGTCTAGATTTTTGCCTCATAAAATTTTGATTTTCTGGCAAATCACTGAGGATTGAAGTTATTAAATAATGACACACATTTGAGTTGTAGACTTCATATCCTTCAGAAAATGCCCACTAAGAAATTCTGTTACTCTAGCAACTTTCTAAGTTTATAAGAGCAGTATTTAAAAAAATGTCTCTATTTTTGGGCATTTGTTCCTTATTATTTTAGGGTTTGTCCAGATTTTTTGTGCTAAGATGGTGAGAGGTATGCTATCGTGAGAGTAAGTTGGAATGCAAACAGTTTAAATGTTACTATGTAAGACTAATCATTGCCAGACCAGGAATTGGTACTACAAACTGCTAGAATGATGCCAAAAGCTGTAGAGTATAATTTCAGTTACTTGTTTATATATAACAACAGTGGAACTAGAAACAGATTCATGCAGATATAAGGTCACAAGAGATAGAAGTGTTGAAAACATAATATAATATAGTAACTCACTAAGGTGTAGCATGTACACTAGGATGTGCTTTTGGCTAGTAGCTGGAAATAAGCAAAAAATAAAATATGAAGTGAAAGGAAAAGATGAGGGCATACTCATTTTTAAACTTTCCATCATTCATGCTTCTACAGATGTACAAGCAGCCTGCTCACAAAAATAATGCATCTGTCTAGTAGTATTCAGAAATCAGCACATATCAAACTAGAAAATGAAAAAGGAACAGAAGAGTGCGTCTACTAATGCTCTAATCTTCTGTCACACACTTGCTTTCTATGGAATTACTGGCAAGTCAGGAAGTCACTACACCAGGCTAGTATTCAAAACTCAGAACACAGTAAAACATGCAATGAAAGAAAGAGAAATATGGTTTCCACTACTGTTTGCCTCACTCAGATGCTTTCTATAGGTAGAAGCCATGTCATAAAATTGTTGTAGTTGGCCAGATTTCACAATCAGCACAGAATAAAACATGAAATGAAAGAAACAAAAAAACTCTGCTAATGTTTTAAAAGCCTTGCATTACTGATGTGCTTTGTAGAGTAGCAGCAGCTGTCAGGTCGTAAAATGCCTGAAAGGCTGCTTTTCTCAATGTGTAAAATGCACAGATTACACTAATGAATGGCTCACAGAGAAAGCTGTTGTAAGTACAACTGCAATTTGAGATGGAATTTGGCTCACACCTTTGAAACTTCCTGCAGGCAGTCTTCCCCCACCCCTCCTCAGCCAAAGTTGAGCATGCTCAGAAAGGCAATCCTGAAATGTAAACAAAGGCTAAATCAAAACAAAAAATCCCTGGGATTGTCCCTTTAAGCTTTAAAATAAGTGCATCAAGTGTAAGCATACCAATCTTGTACAGCAGAGAATATATAGGGATTCTTTGTTTTTCTGTCTCATATTTTCTTTCTTATGATCACAATGCTGTTTTTTTTTTTTGTTGTACATATGCTCGATTCTTTCATGATAAATGGACACCCAAGGATATAACTGCAGCAGTAAACGCAGACCCAACAAGTAAAAGAACTGCTATATATATATATAAAAAGGAATGTACGTATAATCAGCACAACAAGGAACATGCAAACACTGTTTGACAAAACTATATTAAGGTAAAATCAGTTTTTATGTTACTCTTCTATGTGTGAACACAATTAAAACGCGAGTTTGCTTTGAAGTATATTTTGATTAAATTGCTATTTGCCTATTAAGCTAGATATATAAATTTCAGTTAAAGTATGCTCAGCTCAATTATTTTCAAATGAACAAAGGGTTAGAATGCATATCTTTTATACATGATTTGTTTGGACATGCTGTTGTGTGTGATGTTTTATTTGCTGGGACTTAGAATGACAGAAACCTTTTGTATTATAGTGTTAATTTTCCTTTTACCTCTCTTTCAGGTAGTAGGCTAACATGGGTATGCACGGGAGGAGGGGGGGGATTCTGAAAGGGAGTGATGTCACACTTATATCCACACCATTGATATGTACAAAAAAATTCTAATAATTTTGAAATGTTTTTGTCCGTATATATATATATATATATATATATATATATATATATATATATATATATATATATATATATATATATATATACACTTTGAAAGCCAGCAATCTGTGTATTATATCGTTTAGATGATCTCTGTGGATTCATGGAATGTAAAGGGCTTACAAGATAACAAAAAAAAAAAATCTATTAATGCACTTAATTTTTAAATCTAAGGCAGAGATAACTTTCATACAAGAAACGCATATGTTGAAAGAGCAATGGGAGAAAGACACACAAAAAAAAAATGGGTGAAATATATTGCTGCTGGTGACAGTACGGCTTCTAGGGGAGTTGCCATAGTAGTTAAAAAATCTTTTGATGGTAATATACGGAAAGGTAGCTGTGACCCAAATGGTAGATGGTCTTATTTTTACTGCAAAACTGCCACCGCTTAAAAAAACTTCTCTTAGTCCTGAATGTTTACTGAATCAACTGCGCCATAAAAAAAAAAAACTTTCTTAGTCCTGAATGTTTATGTCCCATGTTTGCATCAAATAACTTATCTATACGAGATATACAGAATCTTAGAGAACTATCCTAAATACTTCTATATCATAGGAGGTGAATGGAACATGTTAATTAATCCAGAACTTGATAGGACAAATAAGAAAGTAAGCAATCGGTTCAGCTTACTACACAAATAGCTGAAATAATGGAAGATTTTAAGTTAGCTGACCCATTTGAAAACTATATTATAACTACTAGTAAATTCACTTATTATTCACCATATCACAAGTCTTGGTCTATGATAGATGTATTTTTAATATCTCAAATCTTATTAAATAATACAGTCACATATAATAGTTAACCTAGGACAATATCGGATCATGCAAAGATAAATATTACACTAAAGTTGGGGAGCTCAGTGCAAGGACCCCAAACAGTTATGAACTGGGCGTTAAATACTAACTTACTAAAGCTTAAAGATGTTTCACAAAATATCATGGACATTCTTACCCAAACTTATAACAACCTAGAAGTAGTAGATATACCATACGACATTCAATGGCAAACTACAAAAGCCACTGCTTTCTATAAAAAATTAAACAGTGAAAAAGTCATATTAATAGAATCAAAATTAAAAAATACAGAGTCAGAACTGCAAATAAATTATTCACCAGTAACTGAAAGTCAAATGGTTACACTACAAGGACAACTACGTGAAATTCAAACACAACAGTACTCAATCAATGAAATTAAACTCCTCCACAAATATGCCGAGTGGGCTCAATCACCCTCAAAAGCACTGGCAAGAATCATAAACATTAAGAATCCTCCTACCAAAATAAAGCAACTAAATTATAATAACAAACCTTTAGAGACAGATGAAGGGATCATCGCAGCTTTTGAAGAGATATACCAAAAACTATATGGCCCCCAAGACCAGTTTAATGAGTCATTTCATCAATTTACCAAAGAGTTACAACTTCCAGTACTGAATGAGACATAAATAAAAAATCTTAAAGCTCCCTTAAGTGTAGAAGAAATCATTGCTGATGTAAATAAGTTGAAACCAGGTAAATCACCAGGGCCTGATGGTTATCTGGCAGAATTTTACAAGACTTTCAAAAAAAGAGTTAGCTCCTATACTACTGAAAGTATACAGATACATAACAAAGTATGGTACCAAAGACCTGTATATCAATAACTCAAAAACTATATTTATACCAAAACCCAAATCTGATGCATCAAACCCAAATAACTACAGGCCAATAGCACTCATAAATATTGATATTAAAATTCTTTCTACAATACTAGCTAGTAGAATCAAACAAATTCTACCTCACATTATATCTTCTGAGCAACTAGGCTTTATGAACAACAGACAAATATCTGACAACACACTTACTATTGATTCAATCAGTTTAAAAGTGAATGACAAATGCCCTAGCTTTGCACTGTCAGTAGATGCAACCAAAGCTTTTGATAGAGTAAATTTTGATTTTTTTATTAAATATATTCAAGAAATTTAGTATTTCTGAGGGCTATACAAACATGGTTAGGGCTTTATACAAAAATCCAAAAAGAAATGATGGCAGAATAGCACAAAAAAGAAGTTTAATTCACGAAGTAAAATTCTGCCGTTTCTTTTTGGATTTGTGCTTTGTTTTGAAGCGTGCTGCTTTGCTCATTGCTTTATACAAAAATGCTACAACAACACTATCTATACATAAAAAGCAATCAAAGCCTATTCAAATAGTGAACGGTACAAGGCAAGGATATCCACTATCACCTGACCTGTTCAATATCTACATAGAACCTCTGATGCTTAAGATATCACTAAGAACTTACCACCATATTATGAATATTTCCAAAATCCCAATAAAGTATACAGCTTTTGCTGATGATCTTAACATTTATTTAGAATTCCCTAATACTGACTTGAAATAAGACACTAAACTCCATTGAAAAATTCTCAAAAATATCTAATTATACGATTGACACTAAACTCCATTGAAAAATTCTCAAAAATATCTAATTATACGATTAACCCTAATAAATCCATCATATTCCCTCTGAATACTCTAGGACATAAGGAATTCTATTTCCCTGAAACTGAAATTAAAGTCAATTATAATCTCAAATATCTGGGTATTATGTTCATTCACCCCCAATCTGATATGACTAAAAGCAACTTGTTTAAAACCTGGCCTAACATCACTGAAGACACTAAGAGATGGCTAAACCTCAATCTATTTCCACTAGCTAAGGTGGCCATAGTTAAAATGAATATTCTTCCAAAACTATTGTTTCATTTTAGTGCTATTAACCAAAATATACCAAAAAACGTCTTCTCCAAACTTGAAACACTATTAGGAAAGTTTATTTGGCATCCAAAAAGTACAATAATAAAATACACCAAATAAACATTACCCAAACAAAAAGGGGGCCTAGGCCTACCTGAATTCCAAACATACTAAACGCTAGTCGAATTACACAAATAGCAAATTTTGAACCATCCAACAAAGCATGGTATCCACTATGGATTAAAATATATTACAATCATCTAATCTCATGCAATTTAAACCCTAGAGCAGTACCCTTTCTAAATTCTAAGATTTTAAAGCATTTTAAGGTTCATTCCATAATAATAAGAAATACAGTAATATTTCAAAAGCTGGTAGCCTCCCTAAATCTTAAAGATACTTTGGTATTGGGCCAGCCAGTACACCTTAATCCTAATATTAAATTAAACAATACTATATTAAACTTGAATCAGTATCCAAAAATTAAAAATATCACTGTATGGGACCTTTACCAGATCAAACGTTTCTCAGTTGACAATATTAGACAAAAACTTGAAGCAAATAAAAGCTATAATACCATAATCAACCAATTAATATACCTGATCAACACAATTACTGTGAACGTCAAAATAGACAACCAAGACATGCAGGTATACCAACAAATTATTAACCTGCTACTGTCGAGATCTAAAATGTTATCAAATAAATTGTAGATTAATAACAAAAATTAGACATCAAGATGCAATTCTATATTCCAAATTTTAAAAAATAATAAGATCACTGATGAACAAAAATCTGATGCTATTGAACTTACTTTGAAATTAACTCCCCTTAAAAAACTAATTTATGCCCAAATTATGATCAATAACAATGTGTCACACACCACTTCTTCTTAGTAAAATTAATCCCTCCCACTCCCCTTATTGTACTATATGCCAAAACAGTGTTGCTGATACCCTTCATATTTTTTGGAGCTGTAAAAATGTTTACAAGCTGTGGTGTTCGCTAAGAACCCAAGTTAGAAAAAAAGGGATACACCAAATCTACCCTGTCATGGGAAATGGCAATTTTACATATATTCCCTAATAATTGCTTATACAAAAATAAACACATCATAGTCACATTGTATGCAATGATCAAATCATATATAGCCCAAAACTGGTTAGATAGAAGTAAAATCACATGGGAAGAATTTAAAAGAATGGCTATAAAATACTTATTAGCCAGTAAATTAATTACAAGAAGCCAAAAAAAACTATCTTTCTATCAGAAACATTGGAAAACGCTTTTAGAAATCCTAGGACAAAATTGATTTATGACCAAGGGACTTCACCATCAATATTACTTTACATAATTAAGGGAAACTAAAGACAATTATTATAGAAATACCCACAATAACAGTGTACAGGTCATGGCAAACACATATAAGATGAACATTAAGGTGACATCAGTGTATATATTGTACATAGTTAGTGCAAGACAGAATGTTTATTTAGGTAGACTAGAATATCTGGTTGCAATGTTTTAATGTCACATTTTCAATATGTTGTATACTATCTATGTAAATGTCTGTTTTACAGCTCATTAAGAGCAGCTTGATTATTAGACAATTCTGTATAATTGTTACCCTAACATTGATGATTTATGTTATGTATATCGTATTTGGACGACTGAAACTTGATATTCCAAGTAGATAGTATGTATATTTTCTGTGTCATTCTTTTCTTGTATTTAAATAGAAAAGAAATGCAATAAAAATTATATTTGAAAAAAAAGGCTGTAAATTCTTTGTGCTACCACATAAAAAATAAGACTGAAGGATGTAACTGCTTTTGAAGCTGTATGTCCATCAGAATGGGTACACAACCCCTCGATGCTGTTTGTGCTGCAGCACAAAGCTGTGAAATCCTGCACACTCCCAAACTTTTTCTCTGTAGCTACTATTATCACATCAGCTGAAGCTGATGCTCCCAAGGCATGGATGAAAATGGCATCTGGACAAGTCCACCTACCTGGTTAACAAACAGTAAGTACATAAAATGAAGATTGAGTTACTCTGATCAAAATTACTGGTCATGTATTCTCAACATGGATGGCAAAATTCACTTTCTAAAATAAACTGGTTATGACTAGAAACCTGATCACAGTCCTCGAGATTTTCCATGACAGACTAACTGTTCAGAGTATGTCAGTTTAAAAGGGGTAGCACTAATTTATGCAGCATAAAATTCAAGTCCCAAGGAAGAAAATACAGTTGTGCAAGTAAACTTACACTAACAGAAGTTGTTTGAATGATCACTGCTGCAGTAGCCTTAGCTATATGGGTTATATCCTGTCAAGGATATAACAGCAGTCCAGCTTCCAAAGCTTCACAACACATTCCAAGTGCCCAGTTAGTTAGTTTGAAATGAACTCCCTAAAAAGACAGGTTTGGGTGCCAAGCCCTACAGTGTTTTCATGCCAAAAGAGAGAGGGAGGCTGGGCCCTGAAACTACAATGTAAGTAAAAAAAATATATTCATATCAAAAAACAAGGGTGATGGAGGGAGAAAGTGGTCACTGCAGCAGTTATCATTCAAACATCTATTATTATGGTAAGTTTACTTATACAACTGTACTATGTTCATACTGATCATTGCTGCAGTAGTATTAGCTACAGGGGTAGATTACCCTAGCTTACTACATCTGGGAGGTGGAAGGGGAAATGTCCAGGAGGCTCTGGAAAATGGTCCTAGCAGAGCCTGATCTAGACCTACTGAAGGAATCAAGCTTGTAATGCCTTGTAAATGCATGTATAACGGACCAAGTTGCTACATCTGGAATACTCCTAGAGTCCAACCCTTTCCATAAGGCCATAGATGAAGCCAATGCTCTGGTAGAGTGGGCTTTTACCCTGCCTGGAATAGTTTTGTTGTGGTGAGTACATCCACTTAGAAATAGTTTGTTTTGACACAGTATTTCCATTCTACATACCTTCACAAGAAATGTACAACTGACCAGAGGATCTGAAAGATTTAGTTCTGTCAAGACAGTAACCAAACTGCCTGTGATCATCCAAAGTACGGAGTAGCCTTTCTACTTCATTTTTAGCTTCAGGAAAGAAAACAGGGAAATGGAGTTTGGCTTAAAGGAAACTCGGATACCATTTTTGGCATAAAAGATTAGTTCTCAAAGGAAACCTCTCTCTGTATAAAATGAGATAGTGTTGACTCACCAAAAGAGCTTGCAACTTAAGATACGCTTCTTGCAGAGGCCAGAGCAAGCAATAAAACAGTTTTCCATGTTAAGAACCTCAAGTCAGCCAGATCAGCTAGTTCAAATGCATCACCTGTTAACTTTTCTAACACAAAAGTAAGATCTAAAGGAGGGACCACTGGTTTTCCTGTAGGTCACTTATGCAAATTCCTTTCAAAAACATTTTAACATGAGAATGCATTGAAAGAGGAGGACCCATGGGCAGACATGCTCAAAAGGCTGATAAATGAACCTTGATGGAGGAGTAAGAAATGATAGTAATGCACACAAATATTGTAAAACCAGATAATAACTAGCCCTGAATGGGTGCTAGTTATGTTGTTAGTACCAACTAGAAAACCTTTTTAATTTGCTAATATGACTTTCTAGTAGCAGGCTTTCTTGCCTCCATTAATACCTGCTGCATCCCTCTGTAAAGAGGTGCCTAAAGGGAATTAAGACCTTATTATCCAGGCAGTCAATTGAAGTTGATTGGGGTCAGGGTGTATCAAACACACAGTACAGTTGTTTACCTACCATAAATGTAGATGTTCGAGTGTATTCACTGTTGCAGTCATTACACTTGGGTTATCCTGCTGGCAGGCAACCCGCAGTCGGCCCGAGTTCCAAAGTCTTGGTCCAGCGTCGGTTGCTGTTGCCTCTTCCCTGACGTCAGTGCACCAGGGGTATAAAAGTTGCAACTGACGCCATTTTCTTCAGTTTTTCTTGCCCCAGATGTCAGGTGCCCCCAGATAGGAAGGCTGGAAAGATAAAATTATGCCAAAAAACATGCATATATTATTATAAACATTTCCTTCATCTACAAACAAATACACCACATAGGTAGCATAGAGATGAGAAATACAGAAAAGTCCCAGCAATGAAAAAAGGGGGATGGTGAGTGGGTAACCTGGACTGCAACAGTGAATACAATCGAACATCTACATTTATGGTAGGTACACAACTGTACTATGTTCATCGTGTTTAACTGTTGCAGTCATTACACTTGGGTAGAATCCCAAAGCTGAGGTTGGGTGGCTGGGTCTAAACAGGATTTGGGGAGGCTACCAAGCCCTGCAGAACTGCAGTGGCAAAGCCTTCTCTGGATTTAGAGTAGAGAGGTATGTGGTAGTGCTTGGTGAAAGTGTGCACTGAGCTCCAGGTTGCAGCTTCTAAAATGTCTTTGGTTGGTACTCCTCTGAGGAAAGCTGCTGAAGTGGCTGCTGCTCTGGTAGAATGAGGCCTAATGACCTTAGGCACTGATTTGCCATGTTGTGCATAACAGAAACGGATGCAGTGTCCTATCCATTTCGAGACTGTCTACTTTGTAATATGCTTTCCTTGTGATCCTGCAGCATATGCTACAAACAGTTGCTCAGTTTTTCTGAAAGCTTTTGTTTTGTCCAAGTAGAATCGTAGTTGTCTGTGCATATCCAAAGCGTGCAGAAGTCTCTCCCCTTTATTCTGGGGATTTGGGTAAAAAGTAGGTAAATGAATGGTCTGGTTTAAGGCCACATTGGAGACCACTTTCTTGCATGAATGTTGGGTTTGTCCTAAGAGAAACCCTGTCCTGATGAAAAATGAAGAAAGGTTCCACAGCCATTAATGCCTGTAACTCTGACACTCTTCTTGCTGAAGTTATTGCTAGGAGCAGAGCAGTTTTCCATGACAAGAATTTTAGATCAGCTGTGCTGGCTGGTTCAAAAGGAGGCAGTGTGAGTTTCTCTAAAACAAAATTGAGGTCCCAAGTAGGTACTGGTGCTCTCCTTTGGGGTCTTATATTTTTTGCCCCTCTGAGGTACTGTCATAGTAGAGGATGTGAAAAAAATAGGAGGTTCCATATTGTAATGAGCTGAAATGGCAGAGGCATGGATTTTAATAGATGAGAAAGATAAGCCTTTGTCCAGCATCTCAGTTAGGTATTGTAAAATCTGAGGTATATTAGGGACAAGTGGTTCGAGCCCTTGTGCCTGGTTCCAAGCACAGAATCTCTTCCATTTTTCTGCATAAGATTTCCTAGTGCTGGGCCTCCTGGCTTCTAAAATGACATCCATAACAGCTTTAGAGAGAGGTGCAGTCTGAGTGGCTATATTATCTGCCATGCTGCCAGGTTTAAGGTTCTGAGTTGACTGTGCAGAATCTGTTTTTTTTATTGTGTTAGAAGATGAGTAATTTGAGGTAGAAGCCAAGCTGGGTCTTGAGACAAACTCTTTAGGATTGGGTACCAGTGCTGGTGTGGCCAGTCTGGGGCAATCAGGATCATTTTTGGCCTTTCTTGTCTGACTTTTAGTAGTACCTTGGTGAGAAGAGGCATCGGAGGGAAGGCATAGACTGTCAGGCCTTTCCAGCTGAATGATAGAGCATCCACTTTCCATGCTTGAGAGCGATATGTTCTTGTGCAAAATTTCTGTATTTGGTAATTGTGAGGAGAGGCAAAAAGATCTATGTCTGGGCATCCCCATTTCCTCGTTATCATGCTGAACACTTTAGCTTCCATTTGTGAGGATCCATGAGATTTCTGCTTAGTTTGTCTGCTAGTGTATTTTTTGTCCCTGGCAGGAATTGTGCCTGCAGATTTACTTGACAGGTCAGTGCTGTGTTCCATAATGTCATGGCTTGTCTGCATAGGGGGTAGGAATGTGTGCCCCCTTGCTTGTTTATGTACCACATAACTGTGGAATTGTCCGTCTTTATTAATAGTTGTCCTGGATGTATTAGGTCCTTGAAAGCTGTCAGGGCATTCTGTACAGCTAGCATCTCTTTTTGATTGATGTGAAGATGCATTTGTTTCTTGGGCCACGTGCCCTGAATACATTTTCCTGCCATATGTGCCCCCCAGGCATAATCCAATGCATCCGTTGTTATTGTCTGCCTGGCTGTGGGTAAGGTGAAAGGCTGTCCCTTGTTGTGGTGACAGGCTTGGGACCACCATCGAAACTCCTGTTGTAGGCAGGGAATTAAAGTTATGATCGTCTCCAGGCTGTGACAATGCCGAGTCCAAACACTTTTTAGATACCATTGTAGTTTCCTCATATGCAGTTTTGCATATGGAATTAGTAGAATGCAGGATGCCATGAAGCCCAGGGCCTGCAGAATTTTTCTTGCAGGGAGCTGGGTTTTCGTTGCCATCATTTGAAAGCAATGAGTCAGTTGCCTTTGTTTGTCTGGCATGAGATAAGCCATCTGGGCAGTTGTATTTAAGCTTGCACCCAGGAATATTATCTCTTGAGAGGGCACTAGTTTTGATTTCTTTTCGTTTACTGTGTACCCTAGGCAAATTAGCAATTTTTTTACAAATGCCAGATGCTTTAGAAGAATGTCCTTGCTCTCTGCTTGAATAAGGCAGTCATCCAAGTAGGGATATATTTGAATTCCTTTTTGTCTGCAAAATACAATTACTGGTGCCTGGCATTTTTGAAGACCCTGGGCGCAGTAGACAAGCCAAAGGGCAGTGCAGAGAATTGGTAATGCATTGAGCCTGCTATGAATCTGAGGTATCTTCTGCAAGGCTCTGTTCCTGTACAAAACCTGACTAATCTTTTACCTCTTCTGTGCTTTTCTAATACTCTGAGCTTTCCTACTACTTTATTTTCTTTCTCTCTTTTTGTGAGTCTGCTCCAATCTATCTCCCTAGAGTTTTTTTGTCTGTTTTCCATTCTTTTTACTTTTCCTTCACTTTTCTTAAACTGCTTCCTTTCTCCCCTCTGCTACTTAGAGTTTCTCTCCTGCTTCCCTCCTCCTCTGCTACTTTATAGAGTTCTCTTTTGGTACTAAGATTAGTTCTATAAATTATTATAAATCAATTTTTGCTCTCTGCTTTATGCCTTGTTCTTGATGTTATTACAGCTAATACTGTTATCCTCAGAAATGTGATTTTTATTTTTTTTTTTGTCTCGCCATTTATGATGATTTGTCAATTTGATTGTCTATTTTTGACCCGGGCCTCTACTGAAAATGGAAATATATCCAGCTAGACTAGCCCGGTCAACAAATGTAAAATAAATAAATAAATAAAGATTGTCTGATTGGGACATGCAGGTATGCCTCCTTGAGGTCCAAAGTAACTAGCCAAGCCTTCTTGCCCAACATGGGCAGAAGTTGCTGTAGTGTTAACATTTTGAATTTTGGAACATCCAGGAAAGTATTTAGGATTGACAGGTCCAGTATTGGTCTCCAGGTTTTGTCCTTTCTGGGTACTAAGAAAAGTCTTGAGTAAAATCCTTGTCCCTGTTCTTGCTGTGGAACCTTTTGAATAGCTCCCATGTCCATATGAACAGCAATCTGTTTTTGTGCCTCTGCCCATTGGTTTTGTGGCAGGTCTGGCATACCTTTTGATTTTGGAAGCATGTGGAAGTGGAACCTGTAACCCTGAGAAACAACATTCGGTACCCATTGGTCCTGGGTGATCATGTGCCAATTTTTTGAGAAAAGTGCTAGCTTTCCCCCTAGGGGTGCTGTCAAAAGGTAAGTGCTTGGCATTTGTAGAGGGAAGTCACTGGGACTGTTTCCTATAAGGTTGTGATTTGTCTTCCCCTCCTTTGGGGGCTGAAGCACCCCATTGTTTAGGTCTGTAGGAGCCTTGGGGCTGAGATCTGCCTCTTGGGCATCTGTATCTGCCTCTTTGTGGCCTATCTGATACTGGAAAGGACCAATTTTTGGAAGACCAGTTTCTGCTAAATCTAGGTGGTTGAACTTGTAAGAAATCTTTCACTGTTTGCATTGACTTTGCTTTATCCTCCATTTTCTTTAACACCTCTTCTGCCTTAACACCAAACAAAGTATCATACTGTAATGGAGCATCCAATAATTTTACTTTAACATGTTCAGGTAAACTTTGTTCTTTCAACCAAGCATGCCTTCGAATAACAGAGCCTGTAAGTGCGGCTCTACAAGAAGCCTCTAATGAATCAAAACCACATTGCAGAGTATGCTTTCCCACTTGTTCAACTGCATGCAATAAATCCTGCATTTCCTTACTGTCAGGACTTTCTGTATTTGAAACCATTTTCTGTTTTAACAATGACATGAGGTACTGTTGATATTTAAGCATGTGAAACTGGCAGTTTAAAGCTCTTACAGCTAAAGTAGCAGAAGTGTAAACTTTTTTCCCCCATCTGTCCAGAGCTCTGGAATCCCTATCCGAGGGGACAGGATTTTTAGCAGTGGAAGCCTTAACCCCTTTAGGACCCTGAGAAATTGTTTCTGGGTCTGCAGCGGGGTTTTTGTAAAGAAATTTATGAGAGTCAGGGACCCTGTAGTACCTGTCTGGCTTGACTGGTGCAGGGGGTAAAGAATCAGGAGACAGACTGGATTCAGAAAAACCATCAACAACAATATCAAGCACAAGGGGGATAGCCAGGCGCCTGTGCTGAGGCAATAAAAGGAAGTCTCTGAGCCTTTTCTTGGATTCTAAATAATCCTGGCTCTCCCAATGGAAATGCTCCCTCATGGTGTGCAGGGTTTCCCCAAAAGAATAATCCTCAGGCGGAGAGGCTGAAGGTATGGACTCTCCTGCATCAGAGTCCTCATAGGGAGGGAGAGAATATCCTGATCAGAAGAGGAATCAGAGGAAATGGAAACCTGGTCAGAGGAATCATAGTCAGTGTCTTGCCTGGGCCTTTTGTCAGGAGAGGGATGGGAACCCCTGATTAAAGTAATTAGGTCTTCGGCCATTTTAAGCATCTGTTTCGTTGGCATGGATGACTGTTCTGGAGAATGCTGTACTTGTTTCCTTGTCTTTAATGGTGTTTTTGACTTTGCCTTTGCTGCTGTAGTGGGCTTAATTATAAGCTGTGAAGGTCTGAAAACACACTCAGAAGCCGATGCCTGCTCATCTGAGGGAATAGTTTCCGTAGGCCCAATACCTTGAGTTTCCACAGGCCCTGGTGTCTCCACATGGCTGTCGGTTAAGGCCTGTGGCTCTGAGGTAGTGGGTGTCAGGGGCTGCGAAAGCGCCTCACTGAGAACCGGTGAACTGGCGACTGGCCTAGAAGAGGCTTTATCGTAGGTTATGGACCTCGGGTGCCTGTCCTTTTCTTTGTCTTTGCGTTTTTTATAAATTCCGGTCGTCGGTTGTTCCGACGGCGTTATGTAATTAAACCTTCAGCCAAAATAATATAAAGCAAAATCAAACCGACGTTTAATAGTGCGTTTATTGAATCTAGCACAAAACCGACAACTAGTAACATTGTGGTCAGGGTCTAGGCAAGGAATACAGTAAGAGTGAAAGTCCTTATGAGGTATTTGCTTCCCACAAGAAATACAATTATTAACTTTTACTGACATCGGTCTGGAGAAGAAAAAGTTTCCCCAACGGGGTACTTAGCTTTATTGAAGACTTCGGTTCTGAAACTCAATTTTGAAAATCTCAGGACTCGGCCGACCGGCACTTGCAAACTGCTTTTGCTTCGGGCACCGCGCGGCAAGAAAGACTGAAGAAAACGGCGTCGGTTGCAACTTTTATACCCCTGGCGCACTGATGTCAGGGAAGAGGCGACAACAACCGACGCTGGACCAAGACTTTGGAACTCGGGTCGACTGCGGGTCGCCTGCCAGCAGGATAACCCAAGTGTAATGACTGCAAAAGTGAAACACTATGAACATCTGATTTTGTTAGAGTAGATCCATTCTGTGAGAAAGCTTGATGTAATTGCTCCTTGCCATTTACAAAAAAGGGAGAAACACTTCTGCATGGACCAGACTAGAATTGCCACAATGATTTTGGGGGAATTCCTTTTGAATCTTCCCAAGTACCCTGAATATCAGTGGAAAGGGTGGAAAAGCATACATTAACATTCTTGTATAAGGAAAATAAAAGGCATCTTCTTGCATGGATTCCTAAAGCAGAATCTTGACAGATGACTGTTCAAGAGAAGGCAAATAGGTCTGTTTGTGGAATACCCTAATAGAAGGATCAAATCTTGAAAGATACCCTGATCTAGTTTCCATTTGTGAGGGTCTGCCCTTATGCTGCTCAGCTCGTCTGCCACACAATTTTGCTATGACAGAATGTAGGACGCCTGTAGATTGAGATGGTGCTGTGAAACTGTTACCAAACTAACATGGCTAGTCTGCAAAGGGGCCATGATCTGGCTCCCCCTTGCTTACTGATGTACCACATGGCTATGGTATTGTCTATAACAACTTGAAGAGGTCCAGGGTACTAAAGGTGATTCAGACAGTTGAGTGCCTTGATCAGGGCAAGCATTTCTTTTATATAAATGTGCTTATGTCTCTTCTTGGTGTCTCACACACCTTGTACTTTTATCCTGAAACTGCTCTCCAAGCAAAGTCTGAGGTTTCTGTGGTGACTGACTGCTTTGGAGCAGGGAGGGAGAATGGGAGACCTGGGTTTAGGGAAATTTGCTGTCTCCACCAAGTGTTTATCTTCTGGAAAAAAAAAAAAAAAACAGCACTTGTATTTGAAAAGACAAAAGGATGCTGGTGCTGGTATCAAAGAGACTTCAGATACCATTGTCTTTCGCATGTGGAGTCTTGCCAAGGACATCTTGAGATTCATTGATGCCATAAGACCCAACATTCTGAGGTATTTCCTCACAGTGATGCAAGTCTGAATGGAAAACCTTAGAAACACATCTAGATCTATTTTGTCCTGTGGAAGAAAAGCTCTTTGAACTGAGGTGTCTTGCTAACACCCCAGAAACATAAGCCTATGTGAAACAGACAAAAAAAAAAAAGACTTGGAACCCCAGATTGTATAAGACATATCTCACCCATGTGAGAGATTCCGGACAGTTTGAAAAAGACTCTGCAAAGATAAGAAAGCTGTCTAAAAAAAGAAAAATGCTGATATGCTGTAGCCTGCACTGAGCTATAACAAGAGCTACACATTTTGTGAACACTCTTGGTGGATGGTCCAAAGGATAAGTCAGAGAACTGAGAATGTGATCCAGAGAAAACCTTAAACCTCTAAGGTCTGGATGAATAGAGGATGTGATAAGCATCTTTTAAATTTAGTGTTACCAGAAAACTTAAATGAGGAAAAGCAGGTAACAGGTTATGAAGTGACAGTATTTTGAACTTGGGCACCATCACAAACAGGTTTAGGGAGAAAAAGACCCAGAATTGGTTTCGAAGCATCTTCTTTCTTTGGTACTAAAAACATTCTTGAATAAATTATTTCCCAACATGGAAAGGAGGAAATCAGATATCACGTGTTTAAGGACAGGGAAATAGAGGAGTTTGGTCTGCTGGCTGAGGAATTAACCCTTGGAAAGGAGTGATTTCTTGCCACTGCCATCTGTAACCTTGATGAATGATCTTCAGAAACCATTTGACTAAAATTATCTGTTTCAAAAGAGAAGACTTTCTGGAAAGGAAAAGGGACTGTCGGGGGTGGGGTGGAGGGAGTCCCTTAAACAGTCGTGCTGACTTATTGAATCATCATTGGTTTTGGGGGGGGGGTGTTCCTGAATTCTTTTTGGAACGCCCCTGTCATTTCTTCTTAAATGTCCATTTACCCCCATTCAGGATTGATTATTTTATTTTTTCCTGAAATTGGATGAAGGGTTAGAGAATTCCTTAGAAAAAGAAAATTTGGAAAAGGAGGGCTGACAAATCTGAAGAGATTCCCTGTATCAACTTACACCTTTCATCACACTTTTTTGTTAACCTCTGCAGCAGTGAAACCAAAAACTAAACCTCTGTCCAAAGGAAAATAGAAAATCTAATTTTTCACACTATCTGGGAAGTTCTGAGGATGCAGTCATGCAAACCGCAAAACAGTACCTGTGGCCCTAGTAGTATCAGTCATTCACTCACTGTAAACAATGAGTTGTGATCTCTGAAATGGAAGAAACTAAATTTAAAGCAGATTCTTCCTCACAAGAGGAAACTGCAGATAAAAAGTTCCTAATACTATTAGTCAAAAAACAGTTTAACATGAGCCTGACAATTCAAAATTCTGAAAATCAAAGTTGCAGAAGCACATTCTTTATTCCCATACTTACCAACAGTTTTCCCATTCTTGTCAAAAAGAGTAGGATTAGAATTAACCAAATATTTAGCAGCATTAGGATTAACTAATGCTACAGCAGTTGGTCAGGTTTGGGAAGAGTGTAAAAAAAAAAAAAACAATAACAAAAGACCTAGGATTTTTATACAATCCAACTGCCTCTTAAAGGGCAATAGACAGACTTATCAGGAAATTTGCAGACAGTGATACACACATCCCCCAGAGCTGACAGAACTGGAAGAAAGGGTGCAAGCTCTGGAAATCTCAAACAACTCAAAATATCTTCTGAGAGACTGAGAAACCTAAGTGTTCTCCCACTGAAAACAGTGGCATATTCTAGAAACAGTCTCAAAGAAAAACTCCCGCAAGGAGAATCAGAAACTGAATTCTCCTCGGTCTGAGTCAGACAACTGATGGTAAAACCCTGCATTTGTCTGTTCATCTTCCTATTCAGATTCAGAATTCTGAATCTCTTCAGGAAAAGAAGCATCCGTCTTTCTTTTACCAGAAACCACTTTATAAGAAGGGTCAATAGTACTAATTAAATCCTGAGCCAGGAAGAGTAAACTACTGTCCAAGGAAATTTGAGGAGGAGTAGCTACATGTTTTGTTTTCCATTTCTTTTTGACAGGGAAAATGGGGGCAGCAGTGTTATTAATGGTAGCAGCAGCTTCCCTAGTGATGTGCACATTTTGATCAAGCAGGGAAGTCTTTTCTGAACCCTTTTCCAGGACTGACAAGCGTGGTCTCCCTTGTACACTGAGTGGACCCCAACAGCCACCTAGGACATGGCTAACCCCTGGTCTGCAGTGGCTGCAGATGCTACACCAGGGGGATCCAGGGAAAAAATGAATGGTTCGAGGGACAAACTGGCTACAACAGTCACCCACGTGTGGCTGAGGAAAACAGCTTGCTGTGGAGGCAAAGGCTGTTTACTTTTTGCAGCTGGAAGGAGGACTGACCATGGAACAAGTAGTTTGTTTCATAGTCAAGCTGAAGATGGTGCCTCCTACCTTGGGAAAACAAGTAGCAAGAGCCAGTGAAAATGTAAACTCTTTAAAAAAAAGTCCATTTTTATACACAAACACACAGTAAAAAAAACACTTTAAAACACCATGTCAATTCCACAAAAGAAAAATAAACAACTTCTCCACAGAAAAAAATTGTTTCCAATTACATTAAACAACTTTTAAACAGCCAAAAAAGTGCGCTCCCATTTAAAAGAACAGTTAAGTCTTGTGACAGTCCATTAAAACACAAACTCCTAGCTTTAAAAAAAACTTTTCTAAACAGAAAAGTAAAATAAAAAGTTTTTAAATGTGGAAGACTTTTCCCCAAAGGGAACTTACCTGCCCCAGCAAAGGAACAACACAAGCTGATTGTCGATCCTCAAGAGCCTGTAAGGAAGCTTTCGCTTCAACAGCAGGAAAGCTCTGAAGGAATTGGTGCCCAAAACTGTCTTTTTAGTTAGCTCAGCTTCAGCTGACTGATGGTTTGGCACGTAGAAGGTGCCCTGAAGCTTTGGAATTGGGCCAACTGTTATATTCTTGGCAGGATATAATCCATATAGCTAAGGTTACTGCAGCAGTGATCAATATGATGAACATCTGGATCTATAAGTGGTGGCTTGATTAGAAAACTTCTAAAAGCAATGCCTTACACACTTTTAATGAGGCTATCAAACTACTTTGAAAGTCTATATGGAAGTGTGAAATGGCAGCAAGATGTACCTTGAAGAATAAAGAGCTAAGCCTGAAGTTGAATACATTTGTCAAATCCTCTAAAATTCATGAAATGGGAGCCAAAAATGAAATCCAAGTCTTTGTCCATAGCCCACCTGACATATCTAGTTCACATCTTTTGGACATACTTCTTGCATTAGGTCACTGAGAAGGCATCAGTATCTAGCCAGCCCTGGAAGGGAAAATCAAGGTCACTAACTACCAGATGGGTGAATTAACAGGGTTCTTCAGCGGCTAACACATACCAACATCTACAGAAGAAAAGACCACAGCAGAGAGAGAGTACAGTTTTGTAAGATCTTACCATAACAGTAGAAATCCTACTGCTCTCTAATGCAGGATTCTACTCCTATGATATGCTCTGCAGAGGATATCCAAACAGCATACCAAAGCTTTTACATCTTGTGAGAGCTGTATGCAAGAAGTATGTCTATGTACAAAGTGTAAGATAAATATGTGACATATGAGCACCTAAACCTCAGAACTGAAGTGCCCCAGATGAAAGTATTAACATACATAAAGGGCAAGAAGAAAAAGAGGATAAAAGAACGACCCCTTGGCCAGAAACAAAACTACAAAATTAAAGGGGGGGGGCAGAGTACTACAATAATGAGAATTAGGACATATACTGTTATGGTAAGATCTTACACAATTGTACTTTGTCCTTTCTTATCAGTGCCATATCATTCTTTACTCCTGGGAGAGTACAACATCTACAGTAAAGTATGGTAGCAGGAAGCCACAAAAGAACCCTCAAAAAACACATGAATGAGAACAGAAGGCCAAGTAGCAGCTTTCAAGATGGATCCAATATCCAGATCCTTAAAAATAGCACCAGAAGAGGTGACTGCAATGATAGAATGAGCATGAACAGAAGAAAGCTGCTTGCCATGGGAAAGAAAAATAGCAACAGGAAATGGCCTTACAAATCCAGGAGGAGATGATTTGCTCAGATACTACTAAATTCAATTTTTGGCATAAAAAGAAGGAAAAAGCTGGTCACATTTCCTAATACATTTTGTCCTGTCTATGTAACACTTGAGCTGTCTATGTACATCCAAGATGAACAACCCCTCTCACTAGGATTCTGTGGACAAGGTAAAAAAAAACAAAGGAAGATGAATGGACTGACTCAAGGACAAGTCATGAACTACCTTGGGCATAAAAGGATTGGTATGAAGAGACACCCTGTCCCTGTGAAAAATCAAAAAAGGTAGAAACACCACGAGTGCTTGAAATTAAGAGACCCTCTTGGCAGAAGTAACAGCCACCAATACTAAATCTTCAAAGTACAATGCCGTAGGGAAGAAAAAACTGCTGGCTCAAAAGGCGACTGCATCAGTTTCTAAAGAACAAAATTAAAGGTCCCAAGGAAGAATATTTCTTGAAGGCCGAATATGATGGATTCCTTTTAAAAACTGCTTGACTTCAAAAGTACAAGTCAAAGAGAGATTCAGAGGCAAACAAATGGAAGTGGATGACAAAATAACAGATAAATATACCAAGTCAGAATTGATTGACTCACACAAATAAGGACAGTAGAAAAACCCCACAGAAAGAGGGTCCAGGTTATGCTTGAGACATCAAATAGAAAATCTCTTCCATTTAGTCATATTTGATTTTTTAGTAGTGAGTTTTCTAGCCTCCTGTAAAACTCAATCATCCTCCTCAGACAATTGGTGCCTAAAAGGAAATCAAAACCCTATCACCCAAAGTGTCAACTGAAGGGTGGACAAATGAGGGTGAATGAGAGATTCCTTGCCTTGTGTGAGATTATGCATCATGTGATTTAACTTGTAATGGTTGCCCTGGCCAGATTAAAGAAAAGGGGAACCAGTGCTTTCTGGGCCTAAAGGGAGTCACCAGCAAGATTTTGGATGTGTCCCCCTGTGATCTTATGCAGGACCTTTGGAAGAAGGGGAAGAGGGGGTAGGCAATCAGAAACATCTTCTTCTAAAAAAAAGACACTGCATCCATTTTCCAAGCCAAAGGGGAGGCAACAATACATGCCTGAGGAGTACCCCACAGATGTACAATGTCCAGAAACACCTCCTTGTGAAGCATCCATTTGTGAGGATTTATCTGCCACTAGATTGTGCTCTGAAAGGAATGCAGACCACCTGAAGAACCAAGTGATGGTGGACTGCAAAAATCCAAGCCTGAAGAGCCAGCATGCAAAGAAGGTAAGATTTTGTAACTCTTGCTTGTTAATGTACCACATGACTGTGGTATTGTCTGCAAAAAACTTTATAGGACCTGGAACCCAAAAGGAGTGAAAAGCCTACAGAGCTGGAAGCAGTGCCCTGATCTCTTTGATGTTGATGTGATCCACAGGTTGCTGATGGGACCAAAGACCCAGGATATTTAGGTTGTTGGAGGAGACCCCCCCCCCCCAAAGGCCATCAAAAGCATGTGTGTACAGCTCCTAAGTAGGGAGAGGAACTTGAAAAGGCAGAAATTAACTTAGGGAAATCTGATGAATCTACCCGTGGAGCTTATGCTTGAGACAAGGCAACAGAGGAACCAGACAGTCCAGAGGGTGGCAGTGCCAGAGCCAGTCTTGTGAAACCACTGAAATTTCCTCATGTGGAGTTTCTCAAAGGGAACCATAGGAATGTTGGATGCCACATACCCCACAGCTTGGGGAAATTCCTTTACAGGAATAGACTGCAAATAACCAGTTAAAAACAGGACCTTGGCAGGCAGGCAGGAGACAAGACAACACTGGAATGATTGGAATCCTGCAACCCAGAAACACTTGGTCCTCAGAAGGAGTCAACACAAACCTTTTTGAGATTAAGGGTGAACCCCATAATGCACAGAAACACAGAAGAGTGTAGACTCTGATGCAGGAGTTGCTGAGAGGGGCGCTTTAATTAAAAGATCACAATATTTGAATTCCCGGAAGTCTGGATACCATATGAGCCAGACATATGTTAAAGATCCTTGGGATTGTAGAAAGACAAAAGGCAAAGCACAGAACTGATAATGAGAGGAAGAAAAAGAGAAATGTAAAAACTTCCTGGAGACAAGGTGAATAGGAATATGGAGGAAAGTGTCCTTCAAATCCAGAGATACCAGAAAGGCTTCAGGAAAAAAACAGAAGGAAAAATGTCTGAAGAGAGAACATCCTGGAAAAAGGGAACTTGAGAAAAAGTGTTGAGACAAGACAGGTCTAGAATGGACCTCCATGTCCCCTCCTTACTGGGCACTAGAAATATTCTGGAATAAAATCCTATTCCATACTGAGACAAGGTGGCATGCCGAATGGTTCACTGTTCCTTCATATCCTGCAGAATCAAGGGAAAATGAGGGAGATGACAGGGAGGAGGCTAAGAAGGGCTGGGGAATGAAGGAAGGGACTTCCAAGCAATAAAATAAGAAGTTATGTACTCACCATAACGTTCCATGTGAGTTGTTCCATCTCACCTTCATGCTTTACTGATGGTTTCGGAGTCGATCCATCGGCTCCGATACGGCCATTTGCAAAGCTCGAGGTTTACCAGTAGCTCAAGACCAAGCCCCTTATCCCATGATGCCCTGCTGGAATTACCTCAGATCTTGTTTGCTGTGTGTACTATATCCATATAAGTGAACTACCCTCCCATGGAAAGGAAGAAGAATTGAGCAACCAGGATGAGACCAGCCTCTAGGTGAACTATCAGCTATGTGGGGGAAGGAGGGAGGGACGTAAGAATGAAGGCGAGATGGAACAATTCACATGGAACGTTAATGGTGAGTACATAACTTCTTAATGTGAAGTTGTTCAATCTCGTCGTTCATTCTTTACTGGTGGGTAGACTCCCTAGCACCCTCAATCTCGGGTAGCCCATGGGAGCACATTCTTCACGACTGTAGACCCAAAAGAAGCCCTGTCCCTGGAGGCCTTATCAACTTTGTAATGAGTGATAAAGGTATGAGGTTTAGACCAAGTGGCTGCAGCACAAATGATATCAAGAGGCAATTTGGTTTGGAATGCAGAAGATGTAGAAACTGCTCTGGTTGAGTGAGCTTTGATCTTGTGTAGTAAGGGCACATTAGCAGCTGAATAATCAAAAGTGATACAATCAGATAGCCATTTAGAAAGGGTCATTTTAGCCACTGGTCTACCTTTTCTGGCTTCAGAGAAAGACACAAACAGCTGGTCTGATTTTTTAATATCTTTTGTTCTGTCCAAATAATATCTGAGCTGTCTGTGAACGTCAAGTTTGTGCAGCATATACTCCGATTTATTGGAATGGTTAGGGAAGAAGACTGGTAACTCAATGACTTGGTTGATATTAGATTCCAAACAAACTTTGGGCAAAAAGGAGGGGTTTGTCCTAAGAGATACTCTATCAGCATGAAAAATCAAATAAGGAGGGCTGATAAAGCTTGAAGTTGTGACACTCTGCGGGTAGAAGCAATAGCCACCAGAAATATGGTTTTCCACAATAAAACTTTGAGATCACAGGATGATGCTGGTTCAAACGAGGAAGAATTATACGAGACAGCATAAAGTTTAGATTCCAAGGAGAATAAGGAGTTTTCACTGGAGGCCTCATGTGAAAGGTTCCTTTGAGAAAGGCCTTGGGCAACTTGTGGGACATTATGTTTAGCCCGTCAGCTCCGAGATGAGAGTTAGATATAGCAGCCAACTGGACCCGAACTGTTGTGGCTGCCACTCCTTTATTAAAGATCATAGTCAAGAATTCTAATATGGACGCCAAGGGGGCTTGATAAGGATTAATCTTCTGCTTAGAAGCCCACATGGAAAATCTCTTCCACTTACTAAGATATAATCTTTTGGTGGACGGCTTATGGGAAGACAAAGGGATCTGCTTTGTCTCATTGGAAAAGTTATGAAGCCTGGCTATGAGAGGAACTGGAGTAGCCAAGCTGTAGCTTCAGTGACTGCAAGGAAGGATGGAGGTCCCCCGACGGATGTGTCAGACGGTCCAGAAATGGGTCCAGAATCTATGGATCCTCCAAGAGATGATGATGAAGAAATGGGAACCAAATCTGCCGAGGCCAATGAGGGGTTATAAGAATGATGGTCCTTCCCAGAGACTTTGCTTTCTATAGAAATCTGGGTATCAACGGGATTGGAAGGAATGCATATAGGAGACCCGGGGGCCAATAGTGTACCAGTGCATCTCTCGGGGGTTCTTTCGGAGGGGGAATCAGGGCAAAGTAGCTTCTGCATTTCTTGTTGATGTGACTGGCAAAAAGATCGCAGCAAGGCTGGCCCCATTTGCAGAAAATCCTGTCTGCAATCTCTTTCTTGAGGGACCACTCGTGTGGCAACAAGATTGCCCTGCTCAGTTTGTCTGCTATCACATTGGATTTCCCCGGGATGTGCGTTGCCAACAGAAAGCTCTGGGAGGAGATAGCCCACTGCCAAACTCTGAGGACTTCTTGGCAAAGGGGGTAAGACTTGGTTCTGCTTTGCTTGTTCAAGTATCAGACTACTAACATATTGTCTGTCTGAATTGCAATCGTCCATAGAGGAAGAGAGTCATGGAAGTACTGCAATGCCAGAAGTACTGCTTTCTTCTCCAGAACATTGATATGCAGATGTGACTCTTGATCCGTCCATGTGCCTTGGGCAGTCTTTCCCTGAAAATGCCCCCCCCCCACCCAATCAGGGAAGCGTCCGTGGTCACAGTGGCTATTGGTGGGGGTAGTACAAAGGGGTGTCCTATGGTTACATGAATGGATGTCAACCACCACTGGAGATCTCTCTTGCAAGAGTCCATAATTAAAATTGTGTGATTCATTGGAAGTTCCTGATAAGATCACTGAGTGAACAGCAGCCATTGAAGAATCCGCATATGCATTCTTGCTAATGGTATGGCCAAGATCGCTGCAGCCATCAAACAGAATACTTTTAGAACTTCTACAGCTGGTGCTCTGTCTTTCAATACCAATGAGCTGACATGCTGGTGAAGACAGACTCTCTCGATTGGTAGTCGTACAGTGGTGGTTGAAGTGTCGAACTCTGCCCCTATAAAAATGATATGCTGCGATGGCGACAAGGCAGACTTTTCTGAGGTAACTGCAATGCCTAAGTGATTGCAGAGTGTCAGAGTGTATTCCCCTGCCTGAATCAGTTGATGCCTGATGGTGGAGGTAAGGAGCCAATCGTCTAGATACAGAAACACCTGGAATCCTAGACGCCTCAGGTGAGCCGTGACTACTGCCATGCATTTGGTGACCACTCTGGGGGCTGTAGTGAGACCAAAGGGCAGGACTCAAAATTGATAATGATTGGCTCCCAGCCAGAAACGCAGATGATATCTGGATGGCCTGGCCATTTTTATGTGGTAGTATGCATCCTTGAGATCTATTGGCACATCCAATTGTCTTTCCCTAAAAAGGGAAGTATAGACTGTAGCATGACCATTCGGAACTTCTCTTTCTTCACAAATTGGTTGAGTCTGCTGAGGTCCAAAATGGGTCTCCAGTCCCCTGTTTTCTTTGGAACCAAAAAGAATCTTGAGTAAGTTCCAGATCCTGTTTGTTCTGCCGGGACTGGCTGGATAACTCTTTTTTTCTAGCAACTTGTGGACCTCTATAGTTGCTTGTTCCCTGTAACTGGGTGGAACGTCCGGGATTCTCCTTGCGGGTGGGGGCGGAGTGGAGAACGGTATAAAATACCCTCTGGAAATAATACTTTGTACCCAGCTGTCACTTGTTATATCTTACCAGGTGTCTGGGTACAATGATAAGCATCCCCCGACTGCCTCCAGAGCAGGACAGTCAGGCCTTCTTTCAGGAGTGCTAATAGGGTTGACCAGAGAAGTGATCTCTGTCACCCTGGTGTTGCGGACCCCCTCTGCTGTGAGGGCATCTTCCATTATTACCCCCTCTGCTTCCCCTAGAGGGGAGTTCACCACGTGTCTTGAAAGGCTCCTTGGGCTTTTTGGAACCACATCTTTCCTCCCCTTTGGCCTTTAAGGGTAAGGCAGAGTAGGGGGTGGAAAAACGGACTCAGACGACAGAGTCTTTCCCTCATGTTCACACCTGGTCAAAGTTTCCTTCACTTTAGGCCCAAAGAGAGATGAGCCATCAAAAGGGGTGTTCACAAATGAAGACTTAAAGGGCTCTGCAAAGGAACACAAGTGCATCCAGGAATGCCTTCTGAGAGCAATTCCTGTACCTGCTGGTCTACTCGCCACCTCAGCTGCATATGATATGAGACGCATGGACGAGTTCACAATGGAATTTAGGGTAGCAAGCTGGAAGGCAACTTTGTCAGAAGCCCCTGTAGCTACAGTACCCTGGCGAGAATCTCCCAACTCCTTAAGGAGATCTCTTTGCAGCCGATTGAAATGGGTCAAATAGTTCAGAGATCGAAGTGTAAAAGTCGCTGAACTAAATATGCATTTCCCATATCTATTCATGATCCTGGATTCTCTGTTAGGAGGATGGATAGACGAGGAAGTCTCAGACATTTCCCTTTTGGTGGCCACTGCCACCACCATGGCATCAACAGGGACTCCCTTGGACAAAAAGGACTTATCTACGTGGGCAGAAATAAATTTGTTAGGCCTCCGAGGGACAGGCTCCATTGACTCCGGTGACTCCCACGCCCTCCAAGAGACCAGCTTCATGAGCTCATTGAAGGGCGGAGACACCCAAGAGGTGGAAGGTTGAGATCCGAAAGCCTTCAGGGGAACTGACACATCCTCAGTAGGGCTTTTGGACTTCCAATCACCCCTCTGCCTAAGGCTCTCTAGTATCTTCACAAAATCCAAGTCAGTGTCAGATGTCAATAACTCCTGTGGGGAGTCCAAATGTCTCCTCCAGCACAATCTCTTCTTGGGGACCTCCTCAATGGGAGCCCCTGGGGACGTCTTGGAAGATCAGGGGGCACCCTGTGGGGCTGCCTGAGGCTCCGGGTCTCTATGCCTAGCCTGGATGATGGAAGCAGAAGCAGACACAGGCGCTTTGGGGGAAGAGGAGGCCAGACCTGGTGTTGAGGATATCTTTGGGGACAAGGCTCTCCTTATGACTTCGAAGGCATCACGACTCCGATGAGAAGGAGTTGACGGCCCCGAAGGAACCGCCAGCCACTCCTGCACCGAGGATGTGGGCTCCGAGCCGGAGGTAGGAGCCGAGCTCATCCAAGCCAAAGCCCAGAGAGGAAGAGTCGGCACCAAGTCAGTGCGACTATCCTCTCCAGACCCGACAGGAGAGTATTGGCTCCTAGAGTCCCCGGTCGGCGCAGAGGACGTCAGAGTAGATGGAACCAAGGACACCGGAGCAGGTATCGGCTCCAAAGGCTCCACGATCAACAAGTCACCCCCCTCCGGCTCTGAAGGTCCGGTACAGCTCAGAGGAGCAGTCAATTCTGGGGTGGTAGTCTTTGGTTCCGACGCTAGGGAAGGTCTGGTGCCCATAAGAGCTTCTGCAACAATCGATCCATATCCAAATCTGAGAGGCTGACATAAGACCTAGACGAGTGCACCGACGGTGCTGATTGAAGGAGTGGAGATGCAGGTCTCTTGGATACCGGCTCCAGAGCTGTGGGCCAGCTCCAAAATGAAGAGACACTCAGCTCTGAGATCTGTGGAGCCAACGTCCCGGGATTTTCCACTTTTTTAGACTTTTTAGATGCTTTAGATTCCTTGGAGTCCCATGAAGACTTAGAGGACATGGAGGACTTGCTGGCCCCATCCTGGTCACTCAATGCTTCTTGAAACGGATGCTTCAGCAAGCCTCTATCAACTAATTTTCTTTTCCTCTCCAATAATACCCTCAAGGAAAAGGAATGGCAAATACTGCAGGACTCCTGCTAATGCACAGCACCTAAGCAATATATGCACTGAACTATATGCACTGTGCCCATCAGTCACAGACACCTTTTGCCCGCAGTCTGGACATTTCTTGAATCCAGACTTTGGGTGTTTGTCCTTGTCCTCAGACATATCCAAACAATAAATCCCTTGAGGCTTAACACTAAAAACAAAGCCACAAAATGCCTAAATAAAGTCACACTAAGCTGTTATAACAAGAACCACACCTAGGCTCAAAGCACACAAAGCCTAGAGAACAGCTAATTTAACCAGAATAACTATAATAAAACACACACACACACACACACACACACACACACACACACGCACACTCTAAACAATGGCCCAAAGGAAAAAAGGGCCAACACTAGCTAATGTGTATATATATATATATATATATATATATATATATATATATATATATATATATATATATATATATATATATATATATATATACACACACACACACAAGTAACAAGCAGATAACAACTAGGCCAAAACATGAGGCCACTACAAACTATGCTAAACTATTTAAATAGCACATGAAGGGAAAAGGGAGCTTGTAAGAAGCTACAGAAACTACTCTATAACTAGTCTATGGAATAATAGCAAAAAAATTGTAAACAACTTGCGAAAAACGTGTTTTTGATGAAATACTGGCTCGAGCAAAACTGGAACCTCTGAGATCCGTGCCGCGGCAAACTAGATCTAAGGTAATTCCAGCAGTGTATCATGGGATAAGGGCTTGGTCTCGAGCTACTGGTAAACCTCGAGCTTGGCAAACAGCCGTATCGGAGCTGATGGATCGGCTCTGAACCCATCAGTAAAGAATGAACGTTGAGATTGAACAACTTCACATTACCCAGGTATAGGACAATTGTGTGTAATCTTACCATAACAGTAGATTTTCTTCTCTCCACTGCTGCAGTATTCTTCACTCAAGGGATCTCCTGCCAAGGATAGCCTGTCTGGCCAGTATACCAAAGCCTTCAGCTCTTACAGGCACCATACATCACACTTATCCTCCCTACGCAATAAGTAGAGCATAACGGTGACATACAGATGTAAACACACACAACTTCTTTGCCGCCAGTCTGAATGCACTTCTGCTGTCCTGGTTACCAAGACAGGGTTTCAGATAAGTACCCCATTGCAGTTTCTTCTCTTCCTTTTTAATCCTGTTTGGTAATGTGTTTATGTCATCCAGATACGGAAAATGTCAGAGTGGGAGGCAGATTCCCTTAAAGACTGCCCCAACCAGTGTTTTTTTTTTGCTGGGTAAGTCCCATGATTATACGCAGTGTTCTAGCTGCCAGGCATCTGTGCCTTAGACCCTGTGTAGTCACATCTCATTTTTACCCATTTATCTTGAGAACCAATGACTTAAGCTGTTGGCTCACAGTGCAGTGGTGGAATCCTCCCATCCAAATGGCCATCTGTCTGCAAAGAAAAAGACAGAAAATGTCAGGAATACTGCAAAAGTGGTATGGAAGGACATCTTTGGCTACCTATTAAACAGGAAAAGAAAAAGTCAGCCTGAGGGTCAGAGGAATCTGATCAAGGAAAAAAGGAAGCTGAATGTCAGAGGCAAATTTGTTAGGGAAAAAAAAAGGCTTTTGGCCCAAAGAACTTTGAGGCCTCAGAAAGATACTCTGTCCTGTCCTTATGAAACAAAATATAAGGAGGGCGACAACTGAGTGCTTGAAGCTCTGAAACTCTTCTAGCTGATGTAATAGCTACCAGAAAAGAGTTTTCCATGATAACAATTTCAAGGAACAGGAAGCTGCAGGTTCGAAGGGGAAGAATCAAAGAAGCAAGAACTAAATTTAGGTCCCAAGGAGAAGGAGGATTTCTTATAGGAGGTCTGAGAAGAAAAACTCCTTTGCAGAGTTTGTGGGACATTAGGGCAGATTCAGAAATACCCACATGAAAGTTAGAAATAGCTGCCAATTGAACCTTAAGTGTAGGGAGATGAACCTGCATGGAAGAGTTCAGCCAGAAAATCAAGGACTAGTTGGATGGAAGCGGTGAAAGGATCTATGTCCTTTCCTTGTGCCCATATATGAGAAGCGTTTCCACTTACTCAAATAAATCTTTCAGTGGAAGATTTATGGGAAGCTATCAATATATCTCTAACAGAGTGAGATAATTGAGGAAGCCTGGCTACGGTTGGAACTGGAGGAACCAAGCAGTGAGGTTCAGAGAGGGAGGGAGATGAAACTGACCCGACTGATGGATCAAAAGATCTGGAACTAGGTCCAGATTCCACGGTCGCTCAAGAGAAAACGATGTAGAAAGGGGAACCACACTTGTCGAGGCCAGTAAGGAGCAATGAGGATCAACCAGGCCTTCTGGCGATAGCTTGAATTACTTGAGAGATCAGTGGGAAAGGAGGAAATGCATACAGAAGTCCCCGGCCAAACTTGGACTAGAAGCGTCTCTGCTGGGTTGGCCTGGTAAAGGGAATAGAGTGAAATATTCTCTGCACTTGCTGTTTTGGGAGTAGCAAAAGATGCAGCAAGGCTGACCCACTTGAGAAAAATTTCTCTCACTACAGAGTCTTTCAGAGACCACTCGTGAGGCATGAGAATAGCTCTGCTCAACTTGTCCGCAATATGATTGGACTTCCGGGATGTGCGTTGCTATCAGAAACGCTGAGAAGAAATCGCCCATTGCCACAGTCTGAGTGCTTCGACACAGGGGTATGATCTGGTTCCGCCTTGTTTGTTGATGTACCACACTACAGACATATTGTCTGTCTGGATTGCAATTGTTCCCAAGGGAAGAGAGTCTTGAAGGGCTTGCAACGCTAAAAGCACTGCTCTCATCTCCAGAACATTTATGTGCAAGTGGCATTCGTTTGGTTGCCATGTGCCCTGGACTGTCCTGCCCTGATAATGCCCCCACCCGATCAGGGAGGCATCCGTTGTCAGTGTAGCAACGGAGGAGGTGGAACAAAAGGTCTTCCCGACAGGAGATGGGGAAGACATCCACCACATGAGATGCTTTTGCACGCTTGCGTGATCACAATGGTGTGAGACATTGGAAGTTCCTGGTATGACCATTGAGTAAAAGCATCCACTGAAGGATCCGCATGTGGTATCTGGCTAATGGAAGGAGAGGTATGGCGCTGCCATAATTCCCAACACCTTTAGAACTAACCTGTCTTTGATTCTGTTGTTGTTGAGAAGGAGTGATACCAATTTGTGAATGTCTGATATCCTTTGATGTGTTAGCCTTGCAGACATGTTTATAGTATCTAGATTTAGCCTATGTACGTAATAGTACGACAAGGCGACAAAACAGACTTTTCGCAATTTATTGACATACCCAGTTTTTGACAAATGCGAAAAGTATAATCTCTGGCCATCAGAAGGAGATGCTTGGTGGGAGCTGTGAGGAGCCAGTCGTCCAAATATGGAAACACCTGGAATCCTTGTCCTCTCAGGTGAGAAGCTACCACTGCCATGCATTTGGTAAACACCCGGGGGGCAGTGGTGAGACCAAAGGGCAGGGCCCTGAACTGAAAATGACTGGTTCCCAGCCTGAAGCGGAGGAATCTTCTGGAGGCGTCTGTTCATTTTATGTGATAGTACGCATCGAAGGTCTATAGAGCACATCCAGTTTCCTTTGCCCAAAAGGGAAGGATGGATTGCAGCGTGACCATCGAAATCTTGTTTTCTTGACTGATTTGTTCAAGACACTGAGATCCAATATGGTCTCCAGTCCCCTGTTTTCTTTGGAACTAAAAAGAACCTTGAGTAGATTCCGGATCCTTGTTGGTCTGCTGGCACTGGCTGAATTGCTCTTTTGCAAGCAGTTTTGAAATTTCCAAAGCTGCTAGATCCCTTTGGTAGGTGGAACATCTGGAAGGGATTTTTGACTAATTTGGAAAGCGAAGAAAGGGGATAGAATAGCCTTCGGAAATGATGGACTGTACCCATTTGTCTTGAGTCAGGGATAGCCAGGCTTCTGGGTACAGTGACAATCTTCCCGACTGCCTCGAAGATGGGCAGTCGGGCAACACCTCAGGGATGCTGAAAGGGCTTGTCAGGAAGGCTTCCGATTGCCCTGTCTGTGGACCCCCTGCCCCTAGGGCGTCTACCATTGTTATTCCCACCTCTGCCTTTGGTAGGAAACGACTCTGTCGCCAGGCGAAGTCCTTGAGATTGTTTACGGAACCACATCTTTCCATCCTTCTGGCCTTTGGGGTAAGGCCTGGAAGGAGTCGAAAACGGACTCGCGGCAGAAAGGGTCTTGCCATCAGTCTCGCACCTAGTCAGGGTTTCTTTCACTTGAGGACCAAAGAGAGATGATCCATCAAAGGGAGTTCGTGAAAGACGTCTTGAAAAGGGTCCATAAAATTACATAGCCGCATCCAGGCGTGCCTACGTAAGGCCACACCTGTCCCTGCGGCTCTGCTCGCTCCATCAGCCGTAAGAAAGGAGGCATGGAGGAGTTGGATATGGAATTAGGGTAGCCAGCTGCGTGTTCATCTTGTCTTGGAAACCCGCAGCTGTAGGATCCTTAACATTTCACTCGTTTCCTTGATCAAGTCCCTTTGAAGACGAGTGAAATGGCACAGGTAGTTCAGCGAGCGCATGGTAAATGTCGCTGAGGAGAACATCCGCTTCCCGTACCTATCCATGGACCTAGATTCCTTGTTAGGTGGATGGACAGGTACTGAAGGATCAGCCAGTTCCTTCTTTGTGGCAGCAGCTACCACCATAGCATCCACAGAAACTCCTTTTGTTAAAAATTGCTTGTCTGCTGGAGCTGTGATGAACTTAGAGGGTCTCCTGGGAGTGGGGTCCACTGAATCAGGAGCCGTCCATGCCTTCTTAGCAACCACCTGCATGAGGGGGTCGAGGAGAGGGGACAGCCAGGAGGTGGAAGGCGAGAGCCAAACGCCTCAAGATACACAGATTCGTCCTCCGAAGGGTTGAGGGCTGGCCAATTTCCCCTCTGTTTCAGGATCTCCAGAATGTCTGCAAATGAGACATCTTCAGAAGGGGAACGGGGAACCCTCAGAATCATCCAAATCTGTGTCTGGCGTGATGGACTCAGGTGAGTCAATGTGTTTCCTCTTACACTTCCTCTTCCGAGGGGCTCTTCTGCCAAATCAGGAGAGGCCTCGAAGAGGATGAAATCCCACAGGGGTTCCTGAGGAGCTGTCTCTCTGCGGTCCGGGATGAGGGAGTGAGTCGACTTAGCCTGGGGCACCATAGAGGGGGGGGCGGACGGAGCCGACTGTGGAGTAGAGCCAGGCTCTACACACTCCGCATGACCTCGAAGGCACCCCTGTCAGGCAGAGGCAGAGGTCCCGCTCCGAGAAGCTAAGAACCCCTCGGCACCGACAGTGATGGCTCCGAGGCCGATGTCAGCCGAACTCACCAGCGCCGAAGCTCCGAGAGGGGGGTCGGACAAGGGTCCGATGCCACTCACCCCTCGGAGCCGACGAGGAAGTCGGCGCCGAGATTCTTCCAAAGAAGAAAGCGGAGCTGACGACGGAGCCGAAGACAATTGTATCGGCTCGGCGTAATCACAGTCTCGGTTCCGACGGCCCGGCTCCGAACTCAAAAGAGTCGAAGGAGGAATATGTTGATGGACTGGGGCAGGCATCGACTGATGAGTCGGGCTCTGAAGCATCTGGGCCAGTGCCTCGGACTTAAGTAGTCGACTCACTACCCTCTGAAGGTCATGATCCGACAGCCTCGATGACCTAGAGGAGTGAGACCTTTGGCTCCGTTCAGACAGCAGGGGAGATCCTGGAGCCGAATGAACGGAGCCAAGAGATGGTGACCTGGACCTCTTCCTAGTTGTCAGCTCCGAAGGTCTGGTCGGAGCCGACAGGAACTTATAACCTCGGCTCTGGCCGAGCCGAGGGAGCCACAGAAACTGTGGACTGAGACTTATCGGCTCCAGCCGGAGCCGAGGCAAAGGTTGAGAAACCTTAGGTCTCGGCTCAGTAGCCGGAGAAGACCTAGATGCCTTAGAGGGCTTCCCTGTTGAAACAGACAGGGAATCCTCTGGCTTGAGTAAGCCTCTAAGAATTAATTTATTCTTTCTTTCCTGCAGGACCCTGGGGCTGAAGCCATGGCACACAGCACAGGAGTCCTGCAGGTGCAAAGGCCCCAGACAATAGACACAAGAAGTGTGAGCGTCTGTCAGAGACATTTTCTGACAGCACGCATCACACTTCTTGAATCCGGAGACCTTTGCTTCTTTAGACATTTTTGTCTGACAGGTGTACACAAACACGCACACAAACACACAAGTTATACCCTGTCAGGTTAACACAATAAATTTAGTAGTAATACTAGTAACTTAAACTACAATAAACTACAATAAACACACACACTTCACTAGGGAAGGGAAGGCCTATAGGCCCAAGGGAAGAACCAAAGGTTCTTGGGGAAAGAAACGGAAATTTTTTTGGGTAGGGAATAAAAGTTTTCTAACCTACACTAACTAAGTAAAAATATTAACTTAAAGGGGTTTTAAAGACTAATTTTCACAAGAAAATAGTACTCACCAGGAACCGGTAGAAACAACCAACCTCGAAGCTGTAGCGGCAAACGAGATCTGAGGTAACTCTCGCCTAGCATTGTGGGATATAAGGGGAGCCTCGAGCCGGTGGAACCAACTCTCGAGCTTTTAGAGTGGCCGAGTCGGAGCCGAGGTCGGCTCCGAACCCATCCAGCAAGAATGAAGGCGAGATAGACAACTTAACATCAGTAGATTTTCTTCTCTCCACTGCTGCAGTATTCATCACCCAAGGGATCTCCTGCCAAGGATAACCTGTCTGGCCAGTATACCAAAGCCTTCAGCTCTTACAGGCACCATACATCACATTTATCCTCCCTACGCAATAAGTAGAGCATAACGGTGACATACAGATGTAAACACACACAACTTCTTTGCCGCCAGTCTGAATGCACTTCTGCAGTCCTGGTTACCAAGACAGGGTTTCAGATAGGTACCCCATTGCAGTTTCTTCTCTTCCTTTTTAATCCTGTTTGGTAATGTGTTTATGTCATCCAGATACGGAAAATATCAGAGTGGGAGGCAGATTCCCTTAAAGACGGCCCCAACCAGTGTCTTTTTTGCTGGGTGAGTCCCATGATTATACGCAGTGTTCTAGCTGCCAGGCATCTGTGCCTTAGACCCTGTGTAGACACATCTCATTTTTACCCATTTATCTTGAGAACCAATGACTTAAGCTGTTGGCTCACAGTGCAGTGGTGGAATCCTCCCATCCAAATGGCCATCTGTCTGCAAAGAAAAAGACAGAAAATGTCAGGAATACTGCAAAAGTGGTATGGAAGGACATCTTTGGCTACCTATTAAACAGGAAAAGAAAAAGTCAGCCTGAGGGTCAGAGGAATCTGGTCAAGGAAAAAAGGAAGCTGAATGTCATAGGCAAATTTGTTAGGGAAAGAAAAAAGGCTTTTGGCCCAAAGAACTTTGAGGAGGCTTGTCTGGGAAAATTCACTTAAGAACCCTCTTGCGCCTAGCAAGCTATCAAGGTTACTTAAAGACAAGAGAAGGCTTAGATGGATAATCTCTCTGGAATTTAGTGACAGAGGAAAATAGAAGTTATGTTCTTACCATAACGTTCCATGTTAGTTGTCTTCTTCTCGCCTTCTTCTTGCTGGATGGGTTCGGAGCCGACCTCGGCTCCGACTCGGCCACTCTAAAGCTCGAGAGTTGGTTCCACCGGCTCGAGGCTCCCCTTATATCCCACAATGCTAGGCGAGAGTTACCTCAGATCTCGTTTGTAAGCTAAACCCAGCTTATAACAGAAAACAGTATGACTGTGAAAACATAGAATCCACCTCTAACAACAGGAAGAAGAAGGGTGACCTATATCCTGAACAGGAAATATGCATAATAGCATATAGTTAAGAAAGAGGTGGTAGAAAGAGAGGTCACGATCACAACTCCTCTAGGTCTGTCCAGGCCTGGGGGAAGGAGGGTGGGACGCAAGAAGAAGAGAAGAAGACAACTAACATGGAACGTTATGGTAAGAACATAACTTCTATATGTTAAGTTGTCTATCTCTTCATTCTTGCTGGATGGGACCGTCCTAGCACCTTGTCCCGGGTGGCCTAACGGAACAGACTCCTGAGAACAGTGGAACCAAAATTAGCTCTATGCCTAGAAGCTAAGTCCAACTTATAATGGGAAATAAAAGTGTGAGGAGTAGCCCAAGTTGCCGCTGCACAAATGGTGTCAATAGGCAGTCTGTCTTGGAAGGCTAGAGAAGTAGCCAAAGCTCTGGTGGAATGGGCTTTAGGCTTATTAGGCAGTTTTTTGTGTCTAATCTCATAAACAAGGGTAATCAGAGATGTTAGCCATCTGGATAAAGTTACCTTTGAAACTGGAAGTCCCTTTCTGCTTTCCATAGGAGACAAACAGTTGATCAGATTTTCTGAATTGTTTTGTCCTGTCCAAGTAGTACCTTAACTGACGATGAACATCCAGACAGTGTAATTTTTGTTCAGACCTATTTGAATACTCCGGAAAAAGACAGGAAGGTCGATGCATTGGTTAAGATTTGATGTTGAAACCACCTTAGGCAAAAGGACGGGTTAGTTCGTAAGGAAACTCTGTCCTTATGGAACACAAGGTAAGGAGAACGACAACTGAGTGCTTGAAGTTCTGAAATTCTTCTAGCTGATGTGATAGCCACCAGAAAGAGAGTTTTCCATGATAATAACTTTAAGGAACATGAAGCTGCAGGTTCGAAAGGGGAAAGAATCAAGGAAGCAAGAACTAAATTTAGGTCCCAAGGAGAAGGAGGATTTCTTACAGGAGGTCTGAGAAGAAAAACTCCTTTCAAAAAGGCTTTGCAGAGTTTGTGGGACATTAGGGCGGATTCAGAAATACCCACATGGAAATTAGAAATGGCTGCTAATTGAACCTTAAGAGTAGATGGAGATGAACCTGCATGGAAGAGTTCAGCAAGAAAATCGAGGACTAGTTGGATGGAAGCGGTGAAAGGATCTATGTCCTTTCCTTGTGCCCAATAAGAAAATCGTTTCCACTTACTCAAATAAATCTTTCTAGTGGAAGATTTATGGGAAGCTATCAATATATCTCTAACAGAGTGAGATAATTGAGGAAGCCTGGCTACGGTTGGAAGTGGAGGAACCAAGCAGTGAGGTTCAGAGAGGGGAGGGAGCGATGAAACTGACCCGACTGATGGATCAAAAGATCTGGAACTAGGTCCAGATTCCACGGTCGCTCCAACAGAAATTGATGTAGAAAGGGGAACCACACTTGCCGAGGCCAGTAAGGAGCAACGAGGATCAATGAGGCCTTCTGAGCGATAGCTTTCTGTATTACTTGAGAGATCAGTGGGAAAGGAGGAAATGCATACAGAAGTCCCCGGGGCCAAACTTGGACTAGCGCGTCCCTGCTGGGTTGGCCTGGTAAAGGGAATAGAGTGAAGTACTCTCTGCACTTGCTGTTTTGGGGAGTAGCAAAAAGATCGCAGCAAGGCTGACCCCACTTGAGAAATATCTCTCTCACTACAGAGTCTTTCAGAGACCACTCGTGAGGCATGAGAATAGCTCTGCTCAACTTGTCCGCAATGTGATTGGACTTCCGGGATATGCGTTGCTATCAGAAAACGCTGAGAAGAAATCGCCCATTGCCACAGTCTGAGTGCTTCGACACAGGGGAATGATCTGGTTCCGCCTTGTTTGTTGATGTACCACACTACAGACATATTGTCTGTCTGGATTGCAATCGTTCCCAAGGGAAGAGAGTCTTGAAGGGCTTGCAACGCTAAAAGCACTGCTCTCATCTCCAGAACATTTATGTGCAAGTGGCATTTGTTTGGTTGCCATGTGCCCTGGACTGTCCTGCCCTGATAATGCCCCCCCCACCCGATCAGAGAGGCATCCGTTGTCAGAGTAGCAACCGGAGGAGGTGGAACAAATGGTCTCCCCAACAGGAGCTGGGGGGAAGACATCCACCACATGAGATGCTTTTGCACGCCATGTGATCATAATGGTGTGAGACATGGGAAGTTCCTGGTATGACCATTGAGAAAAAAGCATCCACTGAAGGATCCGCATGTGGTATCTGGCCAATGGAGGAGAGGTATGGCGCTGCCATGATACCCAACACCTTTAGAACTAACCTGGCCTTGGCTCTGTTGCTGTTGAGAAGAAGAGACACCAATTTCTGAATGTCTGATATCCTTTGGTTCGTTAGTGTTGCAGACATGTTTACAGTATCTAAATTTACGCCTATGTAGGTAATAGTACGACAAGGCGACAAAACAGACTTTTCGCAATTTATTGAGATACCCAGTTTTTGACAGACGAAAGGTGTGATCTCTGGCCATCAAAAGAAGATGCTTGGTGGGAGCTGTGAGGAGCCAGTCGTCCAAATATGGAAACACCTGGAATCCTTGTCGTCTCAGGTGAGAAGCTACCACTGCCATGCATTTGGTAAACACCCGGGGGGCAGTGGTGAGACCAAAGGGCAGGGCCCTGAATTGATAATGACTGGTTCCCAGCCTGAAGCGGAGGAATCTTCTGGAGCGCCTGTTCATTTTTATGTGATAGTACGCGTCCTGAAGGTCTATAGAGCACATCCAGTTTCCTCTTCCCAACAGAGGAAGAATGGATTGCAGCGTGACCATCCGAAATCTTGTTTTCTTGACCGATCTGTTCAAGATACTGAGATCCAAAATTGGTCTCCAGTCCCTGTTTTCTTTGGAACTAAAAGAACCTTGAGTAGATTCCGGATCCTAGTTGGTCTGCTGGCACTGGCTGAATAGCTCTTTTGCAAGCAGTTTTGAAATTTCCAAAGCTGCTATATCCCTTTGAGCGGTGGAACATCTGGAAGGGATTTTTGATTCACTTGGAAAACGAAGAAGCGGGATAGAATAACCTTCGCAACTGATGGCCTGTACCCATTTGTCCTTCGTCAGGGATAGCCAGGCTTCTGGGTACAGTGACAATCTTCCCCCGACTGCCTCCGAAGATGGGCAGTTGGGCAACACCTCAGGGATGCTGAAAGGGCTTATCGGAAGACGTTTCTCGATTGCCCTGGTTCTGGACCCCTCTGCCTCTAGGGCTTATCGTCTACCATTGTTGTTCCCCCTCTGCCTCTGGCGGGAACCGACTCTGTCGTCAGGCGAAGTCCCTTGAGATTGTTTACGGAACCACATCTTTCCCCCTTCTGGCCTTTGGGGTAAGGCCTAGAAGGGGAAAACGGACTCCGACGGCAGAAAGGGTCTTGCCATCCGTCTCGCACCTAGTCAGGGTTTCTTTCACTTGTGGACCAAAGGGATGATCCATCAAAAGGGAGTTTGTGAAAGACGCCTTGAAAGGTTCCAAAATTGCATAGTCAAGATCCAGGCGTGCCTACGTAAGGCTACCCTGTTCCTGCGGCTCTGCTCGCTCCATCGGCCGCATAAGAGGAGGCATGGAGGAGTTGGAAATAGAATTAAGGATAGCCAGCTGCGTGTTCATTTACTCTTGAAAGCGCGCAACTGTAGGGTCCTTCAGCATCTCACTCGCTTCTTTGATCAAGTCTCTTTGAGGACGAGTGAAATGGCTCAGGTAATTCAGCGACGCATAGTAAATGTCGCTGAGGAGAACATCCGCCCGTACCTATCCATGGACCTAGATTCCTTGTTAGGTGGATGGACAGGCACGAAGGATCAGCCAGTTCCTTCTTTGTGGCGGCAGCTACCACCATAGCATCCACAGAGACTCCTTTTGATAAAAATTCCTTGTCTGCTGGAGCTGTGATAAATTTGGAGGGTCTCCTGGGAGTGGGGTCCACTGAATCAGGAGCCGTCCATGCCTTTTTTGCAACCACCTGCATGAGGGGTCAAGGGGACACCCAGGAGGTGGAAGGACGAGAGCCAAACGCCTCAAGATACACAGATTAGATCCTCCGAAGGGTTGAGGGCTGGCCAATTTCCCCTCTGTTTAAGGATCTCTAGTATGTCTGCAAAGGAGACATCTTCAGAAGGGGAACGGCGGGAACCCTCAGAATCATCCAGATCTGTGTCGGACGTGATAGACTCAGGTGAGTCAATGTGCTTCCTCTTGCACTTCCTCTTCCGAGGGGCTCCTCTGCCAAATCAGGAGAGGCCTCGGAAGAGGATGAAATCCCCACAGGGGGCTCCTGAGGAGTTGGCTGTCTGCGGTCCGGGATGAGGGAGTGAGTCGACTTACCCTGAGGCAGCATAGAGGGAGGGGCCGACGGAGCCGACTGTGGAGTAGAGCCAGGCTCTAGCACACTCCGCATGACCTCAGCACCCCTGTCAGGCAGAGCCAGAGGTCCCCGCCCGAGGAGCTAAAGACCCCCTCGGCACCGACAGTGATGGCTCGAGGCCGATGTCGGAGCCGAACTCACCAGCGCCGAAGCACCGAGAGGGAGAGGGTCGGACAAGGGTCCGATGCCACTCACCCCTCGAGCCGACGAGGGAAGTCCGCGCCGAGATTCCTCCATGGAAGAAAACGGAGCCGACGACGGAGCGAAGACAATTGTCTCGGCCCGAGGTGACCACAGTCTCGGTTCCGACCACCGCCCGAGCTCAAGAGAGTCAAGGAGGAAGGAGTTGATGGACGGGACAGGCACCGACTGATGAGTCGGGCTCTGAAGCATCTGGGCCAGTGCCTCAGACTTAAGTAGTCGACTCACCACCCTCTGAAGGTCATGATCGGACAACCTCGATGACCTAGAGGAATGAGACCTTTGGCTCGTTCAGACAGCAGGGAGAACCTGGAGCCGAATGAACGGAGCCAAGAGAAGGTGACCTAGACCTCTTTCTGGTTGTCGGCTCCGAAGATCTTGTCGGAGCCGACACCGGCACCTCGATAACCTCGGCTCCGGCCGGAGCCGAGGGAGCCACAGAAACTGTGGACTGAGTCTTATCGGCTCCAGCCGGAGCCGATAAAGGCAAAGGTTGAACAACCTGAGGTCTCGGCTCAGAAGCCGGAGCCAAGACCTCGATGCCTTGGAGGGTTTCCTGTTGAGACAGACAGGGAATCCTCAGGCTTCAACAAGCCTCTCAAATGAGCTTGTTTTCCTTTCCTGCAGGACCCTGGGACTGAAGCCATGGCAGACAGCACAGGAGTCCTGCAGGTGCAAAGGCCCCAGACAATAGACACAAGAAGTGTGAGCGTCTGTCAGAGACATTTTCTGACAGCACGCATCACACTTCTTGAACTGAGACCTTTGCTTCCTTAGACATAGCCTAACTGGTGAACACAAACACACACTCAAACACACCAGTTATACCCTGTCAGAAAAATTACTTTAGTAGAAATACTAAAAAATAAAGTACAATAAAGTACAATAAACAGTAGCTTAACTACACAAACACTCCTAGGGAAGAAGGCCCAAGGCCCAAGGGAAAATAAAAGTTCTTTCAAAGAAAGAAACGGAAAATATTAGTTCGGGATAAAGTACACTGAACTACACTAATAGGACAATAATTAAACTAAAAGGGGAAACAGAGTGACTTTTAATAGAAAAAAGCTTAAACTCACCAGGAACCGGTAGAACAACCAACCTCGAAGCTGTAGCGGCAAACGAGATCTGAGGTAACTCTCGCCTAGCATTGTGGGATATAAGGGGAGCCTCGAGCCGGTGGAACCAACTCTCGAGCTTTAGAGTGGAGTCGGGCGAGGTCGGCTCCGAACCCATCCAGCAAGAATGAAGGCGAGATAGACAACTTAACATCAAAGATTTTCTTTAAATCCTGCCTGACCTTGACCTTACCCTGAAGAGTTTTAAACAATTTTGCAGCAGCAATGCCAACGAGACTCTGGCTGTCTAAGGAGGAATCTAAGAGACTGGCCTAAATGTCTTCAGGTAAGACCTGAAGGTGCCAACAATATCTCCTCATTACAGATCCGGATGCAGCTGCCCTAGAGGATGCACCACCAGCATCATAACTGCATTTAATGGAATAGTGAGCCACCTGAGAGGAAGAACTCAAAACAGAAAGGGCACAAGTCTTACTGTCCGATTCAGGCATATCAGTCAAAACCCCCATAAGTCGGGAGAAAACAGCCATGACATGACTAGTCATGTGGGTCTGATACTTAATGGCCCTGATGGCCAAAGCAGTAGATGTATACATGTTTTTTTTTACAATACCTCTCCATAAAGTATATGTCCTTATCAGAAGGTAAAAGCCTGGGAGATAATAACAGATTGGATGGCTTATCTGTGGACATGGAAACAAAAGCAGGATCAGATGAAGGACTTTTAATCGTCAGATACTTTATAAAATCTGCATGGATTCTTTGGGGCTGGAGAAGTTGCAGAAAAGGTATCCAGTTAGAAGGGACTGCAGAAATTCAGGGTGAATCCATTTGCAAGAGTTTAGAATATCTTTTTTGAATGTCAGAATCCTGGGAACAGTATTACTTAAAGTGTTCCATCATGCAGACCACCGTATCCTCAAAAGATAATTCTTCAAAATAGAATCTTCTTCATCAGATCCCAAGATGAAAGGAGAGTGGATCTGGGAGGATTATGCCAAAGACTCTATACTAAGGGACAGACAAACCTGGTGGTGGGTTCAGTGCCATAAGGGCACTGAAAAAACCCTAACTAAAGTTCTGCCACTCTTTCTGGGAATCCTTAGCCACAGAAGTCACGTGTTTGTTTTTTGTTTCTTTTATTAAAGAAGCATTTGCTTTAACAAATCTGGGAGGGTCACACCTCTGTCTAGATTCAATGAGGGTACCAGGCACTTCTTCACTAATATTTGGGGAATCCCCTTAGGCCCCTCAGATATAATCAGCCATGGTTCTCCCTCTACATCTGCACCAGATGCATGCACAGCTTTGGCAGATGCACAGGTAGACAGCTCCATGTCAGCTTCTAACTGGGTTGTTGCAGGGGGAACGGACACTGGGACCATATTGGTATTCTAGTCCTTCATCCAACCTGATGGAGATGTCAGGCGGAGGCTGGACAGAAGGATCAGTGTGTGCCTTTTTTGGAATTTTCTAAAGGGGGGATGAATATCGGGGTGGATGGAGTCAGCCTTAGTACCTTCAGGCAAAAGCTTCAAAAGTTGGTTTTCTAAGAGGGACGACAGATGACTGCAGTGTGTGTTAGGGACAAATACCTGATAAATGTTACACTGTGTATGGTTGTGGGTAGTACCCAAACAAAAAAGGCACTTTTTGTGTCTATCTTTTTGGGGAATCTGCCTCTTACATTCACATTTTCCCTTCCTGGATGACATAAAAAACTACACGGAGGAAAAAAGGAAGGAAGGAACCCCAATGGGGCACGTATCTATAAAAGGCTCGGTAGATGAACCAGCTCAGTGAAGTGCACACAGACTGAATTCAGAGGTAGTTTTCGGACTGTTGGCAAAGTAGTTTTGAGGATTAGGCACTCTTATGTCACATATGTACCTTACACCTTACCTCGCACATAGGATGTGCTTCTGGTGTACGGCACCCAGAAGATGTAAAGGCTTGTTATTCTGGCCGGATGTTCAGCTAACTTACGATAACCCAGGAGTAAAGAATACTGCAACAGTTATAAGAAAGGACATACATGTCAAGCAGAGTGCCTCTTTGGACCTCTTCAAGAGGAACCTTGACGTTTGGATGGGAGAAAGGAAATTCACCCCAGGGATCACGTCAGTCGCCCTGCTAGACAGGGGTCCAGGAAAGTAAATAATGTGGGAAGAAATAGCCAGGAATTGTTATTGTATAGGCCCTAGGGCTGATAGCCTAGTACCAACCTATGAACCTATAAAACTGCTGGGGACAAAAAAGTGATAAGAATGACCTTAGACCTGAAGGTCTTTGCTTTCTGGATGAGCATAGGCATTAGTGAAAATAGGAAAAGGTAGACAGGAGACCAGGAGTCTACTGCTGAACAACAGCATCCATAGGTTGTTGCTCCAAGGGGGTATGAGAGAAAAAGAAAAACAGCTGCTACTCTTCATGTTGGTTCTGGGGTGAGACCAAATGGCAAGGCTTGAAGAAGAAAGTGAATTGCTCACTCAGACATGCTGGAAGCTCTTGGACTACTTAGTGATCTTGACTTGTGGGTATGTATAATAAAGGTCCAGAGAGCACATCCAATATCCATATCCCAGGCAAGGTTGTACTGTCTGCACCAAGGCCAGCTGGAAAAAGTTATTGGGTATAAACTGGTTCATACTGCTTATATCCAATTTGGTTAAGGGTCTTTGTTTTGTTTGTGACTAAACAGTCTTAAATAGAATCCAGACCCTCTGCAGTCTGGTGAGAAGTGTAACTTCTTTTTTTTTTTTTTACCAGTAAGTTATTTACCTCTAATTTTGTGCTTGCCCTCTGATGTCCAGAAAAGGACAGAAGGGAGGACCATGGGGGCATTGAATGGAATAATGTTGCCTATGAATATCATCTTCCTTACCATCTGTCCTGTACGTTGGCCAGTTATGCAGGACGATGAAATGACAAACAGTTCCTAACTGCCTCCACAGCTGAGCATGTCTTCAAGGATTCTGCTGAGGATGAACCACTGAGAAGTCACAAAACCTCATCGCTGCTGACCATCTCTACCTATTTAAGAGTGCCGGAACTTTTGTTGTTGGCTGGTTCTTTGGAATGACATTTGCCAGGGCATTTTTTAGATCCCGGTAAAAGTTTTCCAAGGTAGCTAAAATTTCATCCCAATATCTATGAGAGTATTCCTATCTCTCTTGCTTTTTTTTTGGACTTTGTTAGCACCACTATAGGGGGTATTTAAGGACACCATGAAGCTGTCAGTGAATTCTGTAAGGTGCAGTCACTCATGCAGTCATACCAGTATGCCAGCGGCCACTGCTATTGATGTTCCATTTACTATTTAATGCTTGAAGCACATGAAGAGGGCAGAAACTGCAGACATTCTTGCTGCTCAGATCAAAAGCTTAGTTTTAAATTCCTCTAATCCTGCAGCAATTGCTCCAGCATTTTAGTCAGATCATCTGCTAAATCCCATTAGTACTACAATATGTAAACCATGCAGCTCAGTGCTCTGATGGCAGATGTGTCCCCCACAGTGATCCATGGCCTAAAATTAACTACAGGTGTATCACTGGATTCTGCACACTAGACTTCTTCAACACTGTCATTGCCATACTAGAATCAATTTTGACTTAGGAATGGGTTCCATTTCCATCATGGTATTATAAACCAAAAATACATGGAGAAATTAAACTGAGAATCAACTGCTGGAGGCTTCACCAAGATATCCCAAGTCCTACAGTGGTACTGGGGAATCTAAGCCGGTTTTCTTGAAAGCGGACAACCATATCCAGGACTCACAGACATCCTGGTTGGCCAAAGGAACCAACTTTGTCCACCGGAGGCATGACCCAGGAACCAGCGGTGGAAATATGAATGCCTCCTGGAAAAATATGTTCAGGAGATGATGGGTTTTGGAGAGCTAATCATACTTCCTCCTAACTCCAAGACCTCTCCAAATCTGGTATCAATGAGAGGGACATGGATGAATCACCATAATTTCATTGCTTATGTTAGGAATGGGCAACTAAATGGGAACTCCAGATGTTCCATCAGATATCATTGCACCCCTCCAACTCTTTGGGGAAGAATTAATCTGTGGAGAAAGAATCATAAGGAGATCCAGACTGATGATGTCTATGTCTCCAGAAATGTTTAGTTCTCTATTTTAGATTCAAACTCTGGAAAGGTTGGGCCTTATGTAAGGTCTTGGCCTGTATACTGCTGGACTGGGAGCTTTTGCACCAGCTGGTAAAATGTCACAATTAGTGACCTGGCTACCACTCCTGCTAGCGTACACAGCTTCAATGTCACAAAACTCAGGATGGCACAGACAGCCCCAACAGCACTGAGTGATCCACCAACCTTGATGCCAACCAATTCATCAACAAACACTTACAGACTCTTAACAGCAAAATCTCAAAATCCAAACCCATAGAGACAAAGAGTTTAGATAATGGGACAAGTGCAGACACCAGACTCTATGCTCAGATACTTAGCTCTGACTCTGAAGGCACAATGGGGTTCAGTGTCTAATGCAACAATGCCAACAGTAAATTTAGCACCAGAGGAAATCTCCACGGCTTGACGGTGTCAATTTTGGAAGACACAACTGGACGAAGAGGGCACAACCACCTGGATTACCATAGCACTTCACACATTGATACCAGCAGGCTCAATAAGGAAAAATCACCAGCTAATGAAGAAGGAAAAAATGGGTCTCCATCTGCCCTGGGTAAAGGAAGGGAAAAGATCAGACCCATCTTAACCTAAGCCTGCAAAATGATCTCCATAATCTTGCTACAATCCAAATCCAAATCCATTTTGATGCCATTTTGCAAAGTCGCCAACTGGGTGAATTTATTCACACTCAGAGTAGGAAACAAGGAAGAAGAGGAAAAAAAAGTTTTGGTAGTTAAACTCAACTTAAACCAAGTAGATACTTCCACCTCCGAGACTGCAGAAACACTAGACTAGCCAACTACAAAAGGCCTTCCCTTGCTTTCAACACTCATCCTGGATATACCTGAAGAGGAAGATGATTCCCTGTCCTCCCCCCTCAGTCTTTTAACTGGGAAGGGAGAATAAAAGCAAGAAGTAGACCCCACCTGCCTATGTTTAGGTTGCAATTTTAAATTTGAAATGGTTAATTATCAGAAGCAGCCTTAAACAAAAGTCCCTTAAGAAGTAACTTGTTCTTTCTTTCCCAAAAGTTAGGCTCTGCATTCCTCATAATCTGTGACAGATGCTGAGCCCCCAAACACGTAAAGCATAAACTTTCTATCCTACAGTAGGATTTTATACCTACATTTTCTGCATTAATAAAACAAAGACTTCATAGTAACAGAAGGCCAAAAACTCGTACAAGATGGGAAAAGTAACAATGCTATAAATATACTAACAATTTCCAAGAAACTTTCAAAACATACAGAAGAATGGACATTTTTTTTTAAATACTGTACATACACTAAGAAAACATCTAACCTACCTACTAAGGGGCAGCAAATGATATCCACCCAAAATTGTGCCAAAAAGCCAAAGGGGGGGCAATGTCACACTAACTACAAAAAAGCAATAAAAACCTAAGGAGAGCCAAAGCCTGATTCAGCATTCAGTACCATCACTTGAACAGCAAGAGATATGTGGAGAAGAGGAGGAGTGCTGAGCATTACGGGATGAGGGTGAGAGTTAAACCTGGGAAAGTCTGTGTTGAAGAAACAGAGCTGGAACTTCAGTTTAACCTGTTGAAACAAAACGGATAACATCATTCTAGATCAACAATTACACTGCTTAAAAAAATAATAAGTGCAAGGAACTGAATACAATCTTTTCTGCTTTGGTCTTTCATTTTCTGATACCCTCTTGATCCTATTCAAGGTCATAAGGGAAGCCAGAGCCTACTCCAGGAAGAAATGTATACAAGGGAAGTAAGGCACAGAATCAAATGTGGAATGGATGCCAGCCCAAAAGAGTGTGTGTGTGTGTCTTTGCATATGCACTCATAAACACACAGCACAACAGGTAATTTAGGGTGAATTCCAATTAAACTATTAGCATGTCTTTAGATGTGGGAAGAGCCTAAAGACCCAGTTAAAAATTCAAGCTTATGGAGGGAAGAAACACAGATTCAACACAGAAGGAACACAGCCAAGAAATGAACCAGACAGCTAATGTTAACAGCTGCACCACTCTTAACACCATCTTTTGAATTTCCCTTTTTAGAAAAAGAAGTTATGTACTCACCATAATGTTCCATGTTTGTAGTCCACCTCGCCCTTCATTCTTACACATGGGTTCGGAGCCGATCCTCGGCTCTGACTTGACCTTTTTACAAGCTCAGTCTTCTAGTTGGCTCATGGCTAGGTAGGTATCCCATGGTGCACCAGTACAATCCCCAGCTAACTAAGAGAAATAATAATAAACCATACAGAAAGAACCCAATAATAAAAGGTCTCCATTGAATAATAACAACAATAATTTTCTGTCTCCAGATACTACCAGTATGGGGGTGGGAGGGTAGGTTTGTAAGAATGAAGGGCGAGATAGACTACAAACATGGAATGTTATGGTGAGTACATAACTTCTTTATGTTCTGTAGTCCTATCTCACCTTCATTCTTACACATGGGACAGCGTCCCTAGCACCTTATTCTTGGGTGTCTCAAGGAAAAATACTCCTGAGTACCGTGGAACCAAAGGATGCTCTACTCCTGGAGGTCAAATCCAATTTGTAATGAGTAATAAATGTGTGAGGGGTAGCACCAGTTGCTGCTGCAGAGATATTAACAAGTGGGACCCTGGCTTGAAAGGCTGCAGAGGTAGACTGAGATCTTGTAGAATGAGCCTTAATTTTGAAAGGTAAAGGCTTACCATTAGAAGTGCAAATGTAAGCTTTACAGCTAGAGATCCAATTAGAGAGGGTCACTTTGGAAACTGGTAGACCTAATCTGGAGTCAAAGAAGGAAATAAATAATTGGTCTGACTTCCTGAATTCCTTAGTCCGGTGCAAATAAAAACATAATTGTCTATGAACATCCAACTGATGAAACCTGTATTTTGCTGCATTGGAATGATTAGGGAAGAACACCAGAAGTTCTATGGATTGGCTCAAAGTGTTATTGGAACAGACCCTGGGGACAAAGGATTGATTAGTAAGAAGAGATACTCTGTCTTTGTGAAATATCAGATAAGGGGTTTGACAGATAGTGCTTGTAACTCTGACACTCGTCTAGCAGATGTGATTGCCACCAGAAACAAAGTTTTCCAAGACAAAAATTTCAAAGGCGATGAATGAGATGGCTCAAAGGGTGGAGACATTAATTTGGATAGCATAAAATTCAAGTCCCATGAAGCAACCGGTTCCTGAAAGGGGGGTCTTAAAGTGGCACCTTTAAGGAAGGTCTTGTACAACCCTATGTGACATCAGATTGGAATCTTGAAGACCTAGATGAAAATTATAAATCGCTGCCAACTGAACCCTGATTGTGGCAGCCGCAGATTCTTGGTGGAAAAGTTCAGACAAAAATTCCAAAACCACTGGAATAGAAGCGGTATAAGGGTCAACATTCTTTTCCTCAGTCCAAATAGAGAACCTCCTCCATTTTTACTGGAATATAATTTCCTAGTGGAGGGTTTATGAGATGTAAGGATATGAGTCACAGTGGGTGAGAAGTCATGAAACCTGACTAGGGATGGAACTGGAGCAGTCAAGCTGTCAAATTGAGGGTGTGTAGGGTGGGGTGAAGTGAGCCTGACGTGCGTCAAGAGATCTGGCACTGGGTCCAGAATCCATGGATCTTCTAGAAGGTGAGGCCAGAGAAAGGGGAACCAAACCTTCCAAGGCCAGTAACGCGTAATGAGGATCAGTTTGCTTCCCAGCTGTTTCGCTTCTTGAATCACCTTGGATATGAGAGAAAAGGGAGGGAGGGAAAGCATAAAGGAGACCCAGAGGCCAATCGTGAACAAGTGTGTCTCTAGGCGACTCCCCCGCAGGGGGGATGAGTGAGAAATAGCTGCTGCATTTGGCATTGATTGGGCTGGCAAAGTGATCGCAGCAAGGCTGTCCCCATCTGCAGAAAATCTGCTCCACTATTTCCTGCTTCAGAGACCACTCGTGAGGCATCAAAATTGCCCGGCTGAGTTTGTCATCTATCATGTTGGTTGTCTCTGGGATGTGCATTGCCAACAGAAAGCACTGGGAAGATATTGCCCATTTCCAAACTCAAATGGCCTCTCGACAGAGTTGATATGATCTGGTTCTGCCTTGTTTGTTGATATACCATACTACCGACATGTTGTCTGTTTGTATTGCAATCGTCCCAAGAGAAAGAAGGTCGTGAAGTGCTTGCAATGCCAGGAGCACCACCCTCATCTACAGAACACTGATATCCAGGTAAGCCTCATGATCTTGCCATGTGCCTTGGACAGTCCTGCCTAGATAATGCCCCCCACCCTATCTGTAAGGCATCCGTGGTCAGAGTGGCAACGGTTTGGCGAGGGACAACTGGAGTGCCAGTGGTTAACTGATTGGGTTGAATCCACCAAATGAGGTCCTTTTTTGCAAGAGTCTGTTAACAGAATGTGATGAGTTAAGGGCAGTTGTTGGAAGGACCATTGGGATGACAGGAGCCACTGAAGAATCCGCATGTGTAGTCTGGCTAGTGGCACTAATAATATGGTAGAAGCCACAGTCCCTAGAAGCTTCAGAACAGTCTTGGCTTTATGGAGGGGGAGAAGATGGTGAATTTGAAGCACCAGATTCTGTGCCCAATCTACTGGAAGACGAGCCAACATGGTTACTGTGTCTATTTCTGCGCCTATAAAAATCACAAACTGAGAGGGCAATAAGGCAGATTTTTCCCAAATGATAGTAATCCCCAACTGGGCACAGAGTTAAATAGTAGCGTCCCTGGTCTGAAGAAGTAGATGCCTGGTGGGGGCGGTCAGGAGCCAGTCGTCCAGATATGGAAACACCTGGAATCCTCAACGTCTCAGGTGAGCTGTCACTACTGCCATACACTTAGCGAACACCCTGGGGGATGTGGTGAGACCAAAGGGCAGAGCACAAAACTGGTAGTAACTGGCTCCCAGCCGGAAGCGTAGATGACTCCTCGACACCCTGTCCATTTTTATGTGGTAGTAAGCATCTTGGAGATCTACTGAGCACATCCAAGTGTTTTTCCCTAATAATGGGAGTATAGACTGCAGTGTCACCATCCGGAACTTGTCCTACTTTATGGATTCCTTTAATTTGTTGAGGTCCAAGATGGGCCTCCAGCCCTCTGTAAGTTTTGGAACTAAAAAGAATCTGGAGTAAGTTCCGAATCCTATTTGGTCTGCAGGGATGATCTGGATGACTCTTTTTGCCAGCAACTTGTTGACCTCCACAGTTGCTTGATCCCTGTGATTGGATAGAACATCCGGGATCCTCTTGGGGACATGAGGTGGCAGAGAAAAGGGTATGGAATAACCTCTGGTGATGGTTCTTTGTACCCATCTGTCTTGAGTGATACTTAGCCAGGCTTCCAGATACAAAGAAATGCGACCCCCGACCAGCTCCAGAGAAGCACAGTCATGCCCCGCATCAGGAGCGCTGGTAGGGCCGGTCCCGAAACTAATCACGGCCTCCCTGGTTATGCAGTTCGCCCCTGCCTCTAGGGAGACATCTACCATTTCTTCCTCCTCATCTGCCTCTGAAGGAGGAGTTATCCTGTGCATCCTGGAAAAACCTCTGGGACTTCTTGAACCACATTTTACCATCTCTCTGACCCTTGGGATACGGTCTAGAAGGGACGGTAAAACATACTCCCACGGCACAGAGTGTTTTCCCTTCTTGCTCACACCGGGTGAGTATGTCCTTTACCTTAGGTCCAAACAATGAAGAACCATCAAAGGGGGCATTGGTAAAGGTAGACGTGAACGGTTCCGCAAAATTACACAAGCGCATCCAGGAATGCCTCCTTAGGGAAATTCCTGAACCCGCTACTCTGCTCGGTCCATCGGCTGCATAAGAGATGAGCCGCATGGACGGGTTGACAATAGAATTCAAGGTGGACAACTGGGCAGACACCTTCTCAGGGACTCCCTCAGTGGATGTACCTTGTAGAGTCTGTCCTAACTCCTTAAGGAGATCTCTCTGAAGCCTTGTGAAGTGTGTACGGCAGTTCAGCAATCTAAGAGTAAAGGCCATTGACGAAAAGATATGCTTCCCATATCTGACCATCGTTCGAGATTCTTTAATCGGCAGATGGACAGAAGAAGTCTCTGCTAGCTCCTTCTTAGTGGCCGCCGCCACCACCATGGCATTTACGGGAACACCCTTTGACAAAAATTCCTTCTTCTTGGGAGCTGAAAGAAATTTATTTGGTCTCCTGAGGACTGGCTCCACTCTACGGCATCAGGAGTATCCCACACCTTCCGACTACCAAGCTCTAGCAGTTTGTCGAAGGATGGAGACACCCAACAGACTGAAGGTTGAGACCTGAAAGCCTTCAGGTACACAGACTCCTCATCAGAAGGGGTGACAGTGGGCCAGCCGCACCTCTGCGTAAGGATCTCCAAGATGTCTACAAAGGAGACATCATCAGAGGATGACTTGGGGGACCCTTTTGACTCCTCGAGGTCGGTGTCTGAGGTAAGAGACTCATCCTGGGAGTCTACATGCTTCCTCTTGCATGCATGCCCTCTTCCATGGGGGCTCCTCGGAAGCATATTCTGGGGAGGTCTCGGAAGAGGCACAACAAACTAATGGGCACAGTATTTTTTCATATAAGGGGTGGCGTAAGCCTAATAATCAGGGCTGGAGCTCTATAATAAATGCCAATAGCTTGAAGCTATGAACCTATGAACCTATAAGAATGGGGGCCACCAGCCGGTGGCTCCTGAGGCTGCGGGTCTCTGCTGTCCAGAGAGGGAGTAGGTGCCGAGACAGAAGTAAGTGCCCTAGGGGAAGAGTGTCGGTTCCCCTGGTAGGAGCTGATGATCGGGACAGGACACTCCTTATCACCGCGAATGCTGACTTCTCTGGCTCCAAAGACCTCCCCGGCTCCGAGGAGACCAAGATGCCATAGGCTCCGAGGTAGATGTAAGGTCCGAGCTCACCCTAGCTGACAAGCCAAGAAGAAGGCTTGGAACCGAAGAGGTTCGGTTCCAGGCATCCTTGTCAAGCCCGACCAGGGAGCTTCAGCTCCTAGACACCACGGATGGCGCAGAGTGTGTTGGAGCGGAACTTGGCCCTGAAACAAACTCAGGGGGAGCTGGAACCGAGGGTTCCACCAGCGGTACCAAACACTCCAGCTCTGAAAAACCAGCACGGCTCGCAGGAGGAATCACAGAAGGGGTAATGGACTCAAGTGGCTCCGGAACCGACTGGGTCGGAGCCAACATTTTAGGTAAGGCAGATGACTTCAGGAGTCTCAGCACTACTCTTCTCCACATCTTCTTCTGATAAGCTTCTGGAAGACAGTGTGGGAGAATGGGATCTCTGTAATATGGGTGATCTTAACGTAGGGGAGACCACCTCTGATGTCTACTATCAGTGGTCGGCTCTGAACTACCTGGTGCCGACACTGTAGCAACAGTAGTAGTAGTAGTAGTAGTAGTACCCTCAATCGGCTCAGAACTCAGGGGATCCGAGGAGGCAGCAGGTTTGTCAGATTTAGAAATTTTGAGAGACGGCTCCAATGCACCAGCCGGCACTGGGGAGGGCCTCTTAGAAGATTTAGATTTCTCCTTTTATGATCCATATGACTTAAAAGAGGAGGAAGAGCTAGCCAGATCTTTCTCAAAAGAGGGCTTAAGGAGACCTTTTAATATAAGTTTATTCTTTCTCTCCTGCAATACCCTGGCACTAAATGAGTGGCAAAATAGGCATGTTTCCTGTAAGTGGATGGCCCCAAGACAGTATACGCAGTTACTGTGGCCATCCGTTGTAGACATCTTCTGTGAACATTTTACACATTTTTTAAAGCCAGATGGCTTATGATCCTTGACCTCCTTAGACATCTCACAGAAGATTGCCAATCAAACACACAGAGAAGAAAAGGGAAAGTGGGAGGAGTAGGTCCTCTAACTTAAACGGGCCTAGCCCTTAAGGTACCAGCAAAGGCACAACCACAAGGACTAGGTCCTCTAACTTAAACAGGCCTAGCCCTGGTACAGAAAGAAGGGAGAAAACCTAGGTCCTCTAACTAAAATGGACCTAGAAAGGAAAGAATCAGAAAGACAATAAAACAGTCTCGCACACACACCAGAGAAGAAATACAATCTCCAATAATTCAAATAAAGAGAACGGAGGTCAAGAACCCCATTCTAACTGCAAATACAAATAAGCGGAGAGCTCCGCAAGCAAAAACTATTTATTCTAATCTAAGCACACTGAAAGAAAGCTTATCTAAATTTTTAACTAATGTACACATACAGTCTAAACTATGCGGAAAGGCTCCTAGAAGCACTAATATCAACAATATCTGAACTAGGGGTATATAAATATATAAAACAACCCCAGTAAAGAAACTAACTGGCACACAGGATACCAATGAGAACGATAAGGCCAACGGACAACTGTTCTCAGAAATACTTAACACAGGAAGAACTCTAGTAACTGCTAAACTAACTACAAAAACAACACTAATAACTATATAAAGCTATCTAAATAAGAGAAACAGCAGAATTTAGCCAAAAAAAATCAGCAAAATGTGTTAGACTTAGCCACGGCCAAGAAGAAGCACATCCAAACTCGACGCGGTAAACAAGATCTAGGGATTGTACTGGTGCACCATGGGTTACCTACCTAGCCACGACCAAACTAGAAGACTTTGAGCTTTTAAAATGGCCGAGTCGAGCATTGGCTCCGAACCCATGTGTAAGAATGAAAGCAAGATAGGACTACAGAACATGCTGATTTTCTCCAACCCTACAAACATAACATGACAGGACTTGAAAGGTGAATACTAAAAAAATAATACATCATATCAACATCAATGCATAGTAATGCATAGCACAGCCAAAGCCCTGAACAAATCAACTGTTTTCCAAAAGAAATAAAATATGTAATGTAAGCATTTCTTATAACTGTAAAGGAAATTAAGTAATACATATTACTCATTATTGCAAAGGAACTTAAGTTTTAAAAGTACCAATAATAAGAAAATAATAAAACATCTTACACAGCTCATTGGACAGGCTAGGCTCAGCTCTTGAAATTGAAGCTCTCAGAACTTTGTGGCCTGCTTTAGAATTAAATGTCTGAACTGGCCAATCTGGGGACAGCATGCAGAGGCAAGAAGGGAGGAAGGAAAGCTGTACAAGTTTTTTTTTTTTTTTAATTAAGGCTAAGGAATTTGACAACAAAGGTGGATGCAGGAGACTAACATTACAAAAATATGGCTATTGAGAAAACAGGAAAGAATAAAATGCTTTATATGAACTTTGCATATATTTTATACATCAGGACCCATCTTGCCAAAGGTAAGAAACAGAAGTTAAAGGACCTGCATACTAGAGTCTGCTTAACATCCACGTAGTGCATGGAACTGGATGATTACAATCCAGTATTTGGAAACAAATCAGTTAAATGTTATGCACCCCCTGCTTACATTGTTTAGGCTGGGTCTAGAGCTACATTATAAAATCTGTCAGTACAGACCAACAAATGACAGTGGCAGAATAAAAGATTTGGTTCTCCCTGCTGTCCGTACTGATAAAGTGTCCCTTCCTCTTATAAACTTAGAAAGTAGCTAGAATAACAGGATGCGTGTTCGTCTGCATTTTCTCTGAAAGATAATGTATGTCACTGTTCAGTGACTTCAATCCCCCATGACTTGTCTGAAAACCATGGACGAGAATTAGACCAAACAGATGAGATAAAAATCTGAACATTCTGCAAAAATCTGGACAGTTTGGAGGCATAGCAAGAGGAATGTAAACATAAGGGACTGCGTTACATTGCCTTTCTGACAGCACTTGCTAAGTATTTAGCCACTTAGCGAGTGCTGTCAGAAAGGGAGTGTAACACACTGCCTTTCTGACAGCATTTGCCAAGTGGTTAAGTGCTCTATGGCTTTGAAAACTGGCAAAACACTTAGCAATTTATTTTGTTTTTTTTACTGTAACTAGTAGTACATGGAACAGATAAAGCTCCATGCACTACAAAGAACTATGATCAGGTCTTTGATCATAACCTTCAATGATGTATTCGCAATACGGATGCCAAGATTCACCACTCTAGCTTCACTCTTGAGGTGAATTTCTTGAGTTCCATGTCTTGAACACATAATAAACAGGTTTTTATCAGCAAACCAATCATAATCATCTATTTTCACTGCTGGCTTGGCTTCATGACAAAGTCTGGATTTATTTTAGCTAATTCTTAATCTTGAGAAAGCTATCCTAGTTAATCAAATAAAATCAAAATGTCTTCACCTTGTACAAACAAAGTTAAACCTTAACCTTTCACGTCTTACTTAAATTGTATTTAGTGCCACTAAGCTGTGGAATAATAAAACAGTTTTCTCCAGCTTCCATTACACAAAGGACAAAATAATTACTCTGCAGTTATTATTTAACTTTAATTATATTTGTCTCTACCGACCAAAAAGCAGAAAATAAGGCCCAGTTCTGAAATTTCCTTTTAATATCTTACAGTAGCACTACTCCCATAAAAACAACACAACACAATCTGACTTGTACTCGACAAGCAGACTAAAGTCTTGCCACATAGCAAAACAAGTGCAACCCATATATAGCAAAATTATCATTGGTTAGTGTCCACCAATTAGGGGATACATGTTGCTAACACACAATGTGAAATGTGTGTTCAGTGCACTTCTGAAAGAATGAATACTCATTAGGCAATTTTTTTCTTGAGTTTGATTTCTGTTAAAAGAATAAGAGCACTTAAGTGGAAAGGCAACAGTTGTAATTTTTAAAGTCAGCAGACTAGTGTTAAGGGCACAGCACACCATACTGGAGAGGAGAGGAACTCCAAAACAGCAGCATTTTATCTTCCTTGGTGCATACTTGTAAGCAGCTTCAAGAAGAATGTCTCTCCTAGTCCACTGTAGAGTTTTTAAAAAATATTTGTACTATTCATAAGCTGTAAACCATGTTTCAAAATGATGTTTCAAAACACATGGAAGAAAATATGTTCATATCTATAAGACTGGAATGTAGTGTTCTGATCCTAGTTTTCTCATCATGATCTGAAGACGTGCACTGCTCTGATCACATACTGCCTGCAGACTGGACACTCGTTCATGCGCTTGCCACATTTGGTACAAGTAACCATGTGACCACATTCCAGAAGAACACAGTCTATAGGTGCATCCATGCATATTTTACAAATGCTTTCTTCTACGTTTTTCTGCTTTTCTCCATCTGAAAAGAAGACCATAGTAAGTTCAGTGACTAACATAATTAAATCCAAGACAGTTAAAAATGACATGCAAATTAAATAGACATAACCTGCTCCTATCCTACATAATTGTGTACTGTGCAAGATTCTATGAAAGAAATGACATAAAAAGCTCTTAGAATTTAATCAGTGGACTAGTACAACAAAAGCCTCGATAAAGCTTTGAAAATATGGGTAATTCTTCCACTTCAGTGAAGGAGCAATTGCCAGTATACTACTAAATGTACCAGCAGGGCTTTTGTGTTGAAAAAGCAAAGTGAAACTTGAAGCAGTTCCTAAGAGCAGCTAGAATGCTGTTTTCTTCACCGCTACCTTAATTTTTTTTAAGGTCAATAAAAACAATATTAGTCACTAGCCCAAGTAATGGTAATGACTCCTTATTTTTAAATACAATTGATCACGATCTGATCCCCCACACATTACTTTTCCAATCAAAGAACATTTCTGGAATAATTTTAACAATTATAATTTATGCAAATCCAGTGCCTGCAGCTGCTATTCATTACTGTCACATTACATTAAAGCATGGTACAGGAAGCTGATTATACTTTTATTTATAAAACATGCACTTAATTTCCAATATTCCAATTCAGAGATACAGGTGAGCCACAAGCGATCCTGGCACTTGAGTCTAAATCAATGAAATAATCCATAGCAGTATTCCACCCCAAAGAAGGACACGCATCATCAGCAATTTACAGGATTGCCAATTCACCTTCAATATATCACTGGGATGTAAAACAAAAAAATAAATAAATACAAAGACAGAAGAAACCCAGGTAGATATAGGGAGTACATTCAGACTTCACAAAAAAGGTATCCCATCTGAGAACCAAACTGTAGTATGAGCAGCTTGAAGGCTTAAAAGCTAATTGCTTTGCGACTGTGATCCCGTTTGGTAGAACATCAATACTTAAAAGACATTAAAGTCTGACATTCACTGACAATTTTATTGGAGAAATATATACTAAATAAATGTACACCAAGTAGAACTTTATCTTTCAGATTTTTAATATTAGTATTAAGCTACAACATTATATTATTGGAGGGTTGGCTGCGATGGTACAGCAGATAGCATTATCGCTTCACAGCAAGAGGTTCCCCTTTCAATTCTCGGCTAGAGCGCCTTCTGTGTGAAGTCTGCATGTCTTCCTTGTGGTCGAATGAGTTTTAAAGACAAACAGGTAGGGAGGGGTGTGTGGTGTGTGTGTGGTGTGTGTGTGGTGTGTGTGTGTGTGTGTGTGTGTGTGTGTGTGTGTGTGTGTGTGTGTGTGTGTGTGTGTGTGTGTGTGTGTGTGTGCGTGTCTGTGTGTGCATGTGTGCGTGTGTGTGTGTGTCTTCTGTGAAGGCTGGCAACTCGACATCGTAAAAATCCCACTGCCGATCAATCTGCGGACCAGTGATCTGCTGTGGTGAGCCCTAACCGGGGAAAGCCAGAAGACATTGTTGTTATATTTCCAGAGTTAGGAATTAAGGCATATTAGAAAACAAATACTTCTACCACATTGTTTTGTCCAGAACAGTTGTTTAGCTGCAAAATGGTCCCACAGTCTTACAAATAAGAACAGCCATCAATTTAAATGTCTGTCACCTATGTGCGCTACAATTAATTGTTTAATCTGAAAATGACAGACTACTCCTTAGTAAATAACTTCAGCTCAGTGTTGGAGAACTTGGAACTTCACTACTATCACCCTTTTCCAAAAAAAAGTTCAAGATTTCGCAATAGTTCCTTTCATGTCCACCTCTTTGAGAACTGGTCTGTTGCTTCAGTAGAAAAAAGAAGTTATGTCTTAGCATAACGTTCCATCTGTACTGTTGATCCTCGTTCAGTCATTACATATGGGTATCAGTTCCGAGCTCGGAACCGAGCCGGCCATTTTCCAAACTCGTGTCAGCTTCAAACTCTCGAGCTAAACTCTTACCCACAATTCCCCTCTCCCTGTTACCTCAGATTGAGTTTGCAAGTTAAAGAAGGTAGAAGCTACCTCTGGTCAAATAACCTAAGAGAACTGGATGGTAAGATCCACTAGAAACCACAGGAGGGGGAAGGAGGGAGGGTCGTAATGACTGAACAAGGATCAACAATACAGATGGAATGTTATGGTAAGACATAACTTCTTTATCTGATACTGTTAATCCTCGTTCATTCATTACATATGGGACAGAGTCCCCAGCTACCTCTATTCCTGGGAGACTCTCATGGAAGGACATTCCTGAGCACCACAGAACCGAAAGATGCTCTTCCCCTGGAGGCCAAATCCAATTTGTAATGATTGATGAAGGTGTGAGGCGTAGCCCAAGTTGCACTGCACAGATGTCATGTAAAGAAGCACTGGCATGGAAGGCAGCAGAAGTTGCCACTGACCTAGTTGAATGAGCTTTCATGGTAGTAGGCAAAGAGATATTACGTTGTGTGTAAATAAAGGTCACACAGTCCTTCAACCATCAAGCTAATGTGACCTTAGCAAAGTACAGTTTTGTACCTACCATAAATGTAGATGTCCGATAGATATGCAACTGCAGTCCTTACATATGGGTTGTCCTGCCTCAGGCAGCCCTTCGGTCGGCCGGATTCCAAAGTCTGGGTCCGGCGCTGATGCCTCTTCCCCGACGTCAGAGCGGCTGGGGTATAAAAGCATCAGCCGACGCCATCTTCTTCAGTGTTTCTTGCCTCAGATGCCAGGTGCCCTCCAAGGAAGGCTAAATTTAGTGACTGGATAAAAAATTCCAGACATGCACAACAGTAATAAACAGATACACCATAACAGATTTCCCCAGCTAATTTGAAAAAGGGAAGTGGACCCAAAAAGGAGAATTTACAGAGGGGTAGGAGGGAGGGAAAACCTGACTGCAGTTGCATATCTATCGGACATCTACATTTATGGTAGGTACAAAACTGTACTATGTCCTTCAAGAATGCAACTGCTGTCCTTACATATGGGTTGAATACCATAGCCAAGCTGGGGGTGGTAGGATCTAAGATAAAGATGGTGAAGCTAAAATGCCCTGCAGGACTGCCGAAGCAAAGCCTGCTTGGGATCTGGAATATAAAGGCAGGTTGCAGTGTTTGGAAAATGTATGCATGGAGCTCCATGTTGCAGCTTCTAGAATGTCCTTTGTAGCCACCCCTCTTAGAAAGGCTGTTGAGGTGGCTATAGCTCTGGTGGAGTGTGGCCTGATATTGGCTGGCACACCTTTTCCATGGAAAGAGTAACAGAATCTGATGCAGTGTCCAATCCATTTTGAAATTGTTTGTTTGGAAATTGCCTTTCCTTGTACTCCAGCAGCGTAAGCTACAAATAGTTTGTCAGACTTTCTGTTGGCTTTTGTTCTGTCCAAGTAGTAGCGCAATTGTCTGTGTATGTCCAAAGTGTGCAGCAGCTTTTCTCCTTTATTTTGAGGATTGGGAAAGAAGGTAGGCAGGTGAATTGCTTGATTTAGAGACACCCTGGATATCACTTTTGGCATGAATGAAGGATTGGTTCTTAAAGAAACTCTGTCCTGATAAAAAATGAGAAATGGAGGTACTGCCATGAGGGCCTGTATCTCCGAGACTCTTCTTGCTAAGGTAATTGCCAACAGGAAAACTGTTTTCCAGGAGAGAAATTGCAATTCTGAAGATGCTGTTGGCTCAAAAGGAGGAAGAGTTAATTTTTCCAACACGAAGTTGAGGTCCCATGCAGGTACTGGTGGTTTTCCGGGAGGTTTGATATTCTTTATCCCTCTTAAAAACTGTCTTAGCAAAGGATGTGAAAACACAGGTGGATCACTGTTGTATTGTGCTGAAATTGCTGAAGCGTGTATTTTTATGGAAGAATATGAAAGGCCATTATGTAGCATTTCTGCCAAGTACTCTAGTATCTGTGGGATGCTCATTACTGATGCATCCTGACCCTTGTTGGCATTCCAGATGTTGAATCTCTTCCATTTGGCTGAGTAAGTTTTTCTGGTGGAAGGTCTGCGTGCTTCCAGTAAGATCTCTTGAACTTTCTTGGAGAGAGAGATATGAGTAGAAGTCATGGAACCCTCCAAGCTGTCAGCTGCAATGTTTGCAGGTTGGGATGAACCGTCCTGTAATTGTGCTGAGTCAGAAGCAGAGGCCATTGAGGCAGGGGCCACGGCTTGGTGCGAGTTATGCTCCTTAGTAATGGATACCAGTGCTGTCTTGGCCAGTCTGGAGCTATCAAAATGCCTTTTGGTTGTTCTGCTTTGATCTTCAGTAACGCCTTGGTCATTAATGGTAGAGGTGGGAATGCATAGATTGTTAGAGAGTTCCAGCTGAAGGAGAGAGCATCCATTCTCCAGGCTTGAGGATAGTGTGTCCTCGAGCAGAACTTCTTCAGATGATGATTGAGGTGTGAGGCAAAGAGATCTATGTCCGGCCTCCCCCATGCATGAGTTATTTGTGAAAAAATGTCTGGATGCAACATCCATTCGTGCGGGTCCAAGATGTTTCTGCTTAGACTGTCCGCCAGAACATTGTCCTTGCCTGGAACAAACTGGGATTGCAACTGTATGTTCAGTTTCAGGGACTTTTCTCAAAGAACCATTGTTAGCCTGCAGAGGGGGTAAGAATGAGTGCCCCCCGTTTGTTTATGTACCACATAACAGTAGTGTTGTCTGTCTTTATTAGCAGTTGACCTTGCTGAAGAAATTTTCCGAAGGCCTCGATAGCATGAATCACTGCCAACATCTCTTTTTGACTGATGTGTAGATGCACTTCCCGGGGTGCCCATTGCCCTTGAATGAATCTGCCCTCCATGTGCGCCCCCCATCCATGATCTGAGGCATCTGTTGTAATAGTTTGGCTTGTTTGAGGTTTGTTGAAAGACATGCCTTTGTTTAGCTGGCTTGCTTGTGCCCACCACAAAAATTCCTTTTGTAGACATGGAATGAGTGGAATAATTGCTTCTAAGTTGTGGCTGTGTTGAGACCATAAACTTTTTAGGTACCATTGTAGTTTTCTCATGTGTAGTCTTGCCAGTGGAATCAGAAGAATGCAAGATGCCATGAAACCCAGGGCCTGCAGGATTTTCCTTGCAGTCATCTGGGTGTGCTTTGCTAGGCCTTTGAAGTAATCTGGTAATTGTTCTTGTTTTTCTTCTGTGAGGAAAGCCATTTGAGAGTTTGTGTCCAGTTTGGCTCCTAGAAAAATTATTTGTTGGGATGGCAGTAGTCTTGATTTTTGAATGTTGACTGTGTATCCCAAAGCCTGTAGTAAACGAATGACATAGTTCAAGTTTTTTATCAAGGCCTGCTTGCTGTCCACTTGTATAAGGCAGTCGTCCAGGTAAGGGTATATTTGTATCCCCTGGAGTCTGCAGTGTGCAATTACTGATGCCAGGCATTTCGTGAATACTCTGGGCGCAATAGATAAGCCAAAAGGCAATGCTGAGAATTGATAATGCTCTGACCCAGCAAGAAATCTGAGGTATCTTCTGCAACTGTGTCTGATTGGGACATGCAGGTATGCCTCCTTGAGGTCCAGAGTAACCAGCCAAGACCCCTTGCCCAGCATGGGAAGAAGTTGCTGTAACGTCAGCATTTTGAATTTTGGCACAATGAGAAAAGTGTTTAGCGCGGACAAGTCCAGTATAGGTCTCCATTGCTTTTCTTTTCTTGGAACAAGGAACAGTCTTGAGTAGAATCCCTGGCCTTGTTCCGGAGGAGGAACCTTTTCTATTGCTTTGATTTGTAGCAACTTTGAAACTTGTATGAGTGCCTCTGCCCTTTGATTTTGTGGCAGGTTTGGCATGCCTTGTCTTGTTGGTAAGGTATGGAAGTGGAACCTGTAACCTTTGTCTATTATGTCCAGAATCCATTTGTCCTTTGTTAAAATGTGCCATTTTTTTGAAAATAAGGATAATTTTCCGCCTAAAGGTGCTTCTCTTTGAGCCTTGGTCGGTGTCAAAGTCAAGTCATTGTGATTGTCCCTGTGGAGCAGTAGAAGTCCCTGCACCACTTCTCTGATTAGTCGGTTGCCATTGGCGGCCCCTGTAGGAGCCTCGGTATTGCCCTCTACCTCGAGCACGCCTGTTTTTCCCCTTTGGAACTTGTCAGTGTCTGGAAAGGACCAATTCTTCGAAGGCCAATTCCTGCTGAACCTTGGTGGCTGAACCTGGAGGAAATCTTTGACTGTTTGTACTGATTTAGCCTTTTCCTCAATTGATTTCAACACATCCTGAGCATTAGCACCAAATAGCTTGTGTTTTTCCAGAGGTGCATCTAGAAGCTTTACTTTAACATGATCTGGCAATGCCTGTTCTTTCAACCAAGCATGCCTATGTATGACGGCCCCTGTCATAGCTGCCCTACATGAAGCTTCCAATGCATCATAACCACACTGAAGAAAATGATTGCTAACCTGCTGAGTATTATGAACCAAATCCTGCAAGGCCTTTCTATCTAAAGGCTCAGGAGAGGCTAACTTTTTCTACAAATCATCCATCAAGAAATCCTGATACTGAAACATATGAAAAAGACCGTTAAGTGCCCTCATGGCAAGGGTGGTTGAGGTATAAACTTTTTTGTCCCACCTCTCCAGGGACCTAGATTCCCTGTCTGCGGGCAAAGGAGTTTTGGCCGTGGAAGTGGCCACTCCTTTGGGCCCCTGGGAAATTGTTTCTAGATCAACAGAATGGACCTTAAAGAGATGCTTATGAGTTTCAGGAACCCTGTAATATCTGTCTGGCTTGACAGGAGCAGGAGGAAGAGAATCAGGAGAGGCACTCGAGTCTGAGTATACATCATCCAATACATCTAACACTGGAGGAATAGCTAAAGGCCTGTGCTGGGGTAACTTAAGGAAAGTGCGAAGCCTTTTCCTGGAGTCGGAGAAATCCTGGCCCTGCCACTGAAAGTGCTCTCTCATGGAGTGGAGAATTTCCCCGAAAGAAATATCCTCAGGAGGAGAGGCAGAGGGAATAGATTCATCAGCATCAGAATCCTCGTAGGCCTGGAAGGATTCTTCCTGGGAATCTGAATGGCCTGAGTCACCAGAGGCTTCATCTGAGGAAAAGGTATCTGTCTGCTCAACCCTAGGCCTTTTTTCTGCAGGCGGCTGAGAACCTCTGTCTGGATGAGCCTGAGAGCCTCTGATTAAAGAAATTAGATCTGCAGCTAAAGTCATGATCTGTTTATCAGATGTGGGACCCTGGGAAAAAGATTTAGGAGGGTGAGACTTAGCCCGGCTGGCAGCCTTAGCATGTGTGTAGGCCTTAATGGACATAGACACCGGAGGCCTAGCTGCCCCACGTGCAGGAGTAACTTTGTCCACCGGTATGGTGTCAGGCAAATCTTGGGCTTCGGTTTCAGAAGGAAAATCAACAACCGGCACAGGGGAAGCCTCCGGGACCGAAGTGTGTGGTAAAGCGGTGTCGTCAGTCTGGAGCAGTTGAATTACCGCCTCTGAAGAGACCGATGCACTAGCGGAAGGTTTTGGCGTGGTGTCGGTGGAAGTCGCGGGCCGAGAATGTCGGTCCCGGTCCTTCCGTTTTTTGGAAATATGTGTTGTCGGTTGTTCCGACGGCATGATATAGGAGTAATTTCCCCAAAAATAGTCTTCAGCAAATTCTGCCCGGCGCCTGAGTGTGCGCTTACTGAAGCAAGCACAGGCAGCACAGGCCGAGACGTCGTGGTCTGGGCCAAGGCAGGGAAGGCAGTAAGAATGGAAGTCCTTATGAGGTATTTGTTTACCACAAGACAAACAGTTATTAACTTTTGCAGTTTTATCTGACATCGGCTGAGGCAAGAAAAGGTTCCCCAATGGGGTACGTAGCTTTTTGATGACTTCGGTAACTGAAAACACAGGAGCTGGCCGACCGGCACTTGCGAACTGCTTCTGCTTCGGGCACCGCGTGGCAAGAAAGACTGAAGAAGATGGCGTCGGCTGATGCTTTTATACCCCAGCCGCTCTGACGTCGGGGAAGAGGCGACATCAGCCGACGCCGGACCCAGACTTTGGAATCCGGCCGACCGAAAGGCTGCCTGAGGCAGGACAACCCATATGTAAGGACTGCAGTTGCATTCTTGAAGGACATCAGCCGATCCTAATCTAGATCCAGAAAAGTGGAAGAATAACTGGTCAGATTTACGAAAAGGTTTAGTCCTGTTGAGGTAAAAATGGATTTGCCTGTGTATATCAAGGGTATGTAGGCAATACTCTCCTCTGTTTGAATGGTTGGGAATGAAAACTGGCAATTCAATGGCTTGATTAACAGACATTTCGGAGATCACTTTAGGCAGAAATAATGGATTCGTTCTCAGAGACACTCTATCTCTATGAAAAATCAAGTATGGACTCTTGATACATAAAGCTTGAAGTTCAGAAATGCATCCGGCAGAAGTAATAGCGACCAGAAACAAGGTTTTCCATGACAAATCCTTGAGGTTACATGAAGAGGCTGGTTCAAAAGGTGCCATTGTCAAAGCTTGTAGAACTAGTGATAAATCCCATGGTTGAATAGGTTCTCTAAAAGGTGGCTTCAGATGTTTCCCACCTTTTATGAAGGTCTTGCACAATTTATGGGACATGAGAGGAATCTTGGACACCCTCATGAAAATTAGAAATTGCAGCCAAATTAACTCTAATGGTAGAGGCCGATAGACCCGATTGAAACAGGTCGGCCAGATAGTCTAGTATTATCGACACTGATGCTGAAAAGGGGTCTACTTGTTTATCTTTCAGCCAACAGGTAAATCTTTTCCACTTACTCAGATAAGCAATTCTAGTGGAGGACTTATGAGAAGCAATGAGAATATCATGTATTGGTCACGAAAGATCATTCTGCCTGGCAATCAAGGGAATTGGAGTAGTCAAGCCGTTAGCTTCAGGCTGTCAGGTTGGGATGAATCAGGTTCCGTGGGTGTGAGATCAACTCCGGGATAGGATGGAGGATCCATGGTCGATCTAGTAGGTGAGGCCAAAGGAATGAGAACCAAATCTGTAGTGGCCAATATGGTGCTATGAGGATTACCTTGTTCTTCAACTGCCGGGCTTTCTTCAGAAAATGGTGAATGAGAGGAAAGGGTGGAAATGCGTAGAGAAGACCAGAGGGCCAATTGTGGACTAGAGCGTCCCTGGGAGACTGTCCTGGAGGGGGAAATCAGGGTGAAGTAGTTGCTGCATTTGTAGTTGGCCGGGGATGCAAAGAGGTCGCAGCAAGGACGGCCCCAGCGGTGGAAGATCTCCGCCGCTATCAAGGGATTCAGAGACCACTTGTGAGGTTGCAGAATACACCTGCTGAGTCTGTCTGCTAACAAGTTGGAACTCCCGGGGATGTGCGTTGCTAGAAGAAAACGGTTGGTAGCTATCGCCCATTGCCATATCCTCAAGGCCTCTCGACAAAGGGGGTAAGAATTGGTTCCACCTTGCTTGTTAATGTACCAGACAACCGCCATGTTGTCTGATTGAATTGCAATTATCCCAGACGGCAATAGGGGATGGAATGCTTGCAACGCCAGAAGCACCGCCCTCAGCTCTAGAACATTTATATGTAGATGGGCCTCCGGTTGGGACCAAGTGCCTTGGACTGTCTGTCCCTGACACAGCCCCCCCACCCCATCAGGGAGGCGTCCGTGGTCACTGTGGCCTTGGGTTGCTAGGGGAGAAAGGGGGCGAGACCATGGAGACAGACTGTGTGACATCCACCAATTTAAATCCTGTTTGCACCTTTGGGTTACTCGAATCATGGCTGAAAGAGGATGGTGAAAAGGATACCACTGGGTGAGCAGTAGCCACTGTAGAAGCCTCATGTGAAACCTGGCCAGGGGAACCCAACAACTGTAGGACCGAGTGAGCCGTGGATTTTCCCTTTGAAAGGATTGGAATTAGTTGTTGCTTTATCATTAAAATTCTGTGCTCTGGAATAGCAGTTCTGCAGTTTATTTGTGTCCAAGATAACCCCTATGAATTCTGTTGACTGAGATGGGGTGAGATTGGATTTCTGCCAGTTTAGAGTTATGCCTAGCCTTTCAGCAGCGAGGAGAGAGTATGCCAGGGCTTTTTCCAGTAGATGTCTGGTGGGGGCGGAAATGAGCCAGTCGTCTAGGTACAAAAACACCTGGAATCCTTGAAGTCGCAAGTGAGCTGTGACAACTGCCATGTACTTTGTGAACACTCTGGGGGCTGTAGAGAGTCCAAAGGGCAGTACTCTGAACTGGTAGTGACTGGCTCCCGCATGGAAGTGCAGAAATCTTCGTGATGGCCTGTCCATCTTTATGTGGTAGTACGTATCTTGAAGATCTATAGAGCACATCCAATAGTCTTTTTCCAAAAGCGGGAGGATAGACTGTATAGTGACCATCCGGAATTTTTGTACTCTCACAAACTTGTTCAATACACTCAGATGCAAAATTGGTCTCCAGTCCCCGGCTTTCTTTGGCACCAAAAATAGTCTTGAGTAGAATCCGGATCCTATCTGGTCTGGAGGGACTATTTGGATGACTCATTTTCTTAGCAGCTTTTCTATCACTAGTACTGCTTCTTCCCTATGACTGGGTGGAACATCGGGAAGATTTTTTGAAGGGACGGGGCAAAGATCGAAGAGGATATGATGACCTCTGGTTATGATCCTTTGTACCCAAGAATCAGTGGTGATGGTCAGCCAGGCAGAAGGGTACAAGGAGAAACGTCCCCCAATCGCCTCCAGAGGAAAGGAGTTGGGCCGCTCTTCAGTAGCGCTGGTAGGATTGCCCAGGGAAAGAATCCCAGAAACCCTGGTAACCCGGTCCCCCTCTGCCCTGAAAGGGGCATCTTCCCTGTGAGTTTCCCCCTCTGCCTCTGGGGGAGAACTCGGCCTGTGTATCACGGAAAGGACCCTGAGATTTCTTGAACCATATCTTCCCACTCTTTTGGTTTCGGGAGAAAGCACGTTGAGGGGAAGAATAACTGACAACTATGGCAGAAAGGGTCTTACCGTCTTGTTCACATCTGGCCAGTGTGCTTTTAACTTTGGGCCCAAACAATGAGGAGGGCTCAATGGGGGCATTAAGAAAGGAAGACATAAAAGGTTCCGCGAAGTTGCACTAGCGCATCAAGACGTGTCGTCTCAAGACCGCAGCTGAACCCGCCGCTCTAGCTGCTCCTTCTGATGCATGAGATATCAATCGCATAGAGGAGTTAGATATACACTCAATGGTGGCCAGCTGAGAGGCCACTTTGTCACAGACCTTATCAGACACTGCACCAGCCAAGGTTTTAGAGAGCTCAGAAACCAGATCCCTTTGAAGCCTGGTAAAATGTGCCAGATAATTCAGGGACCTGATAGCAAAGGTCGCTGAAGCAAAAGTGCACTTCCCTATTCTGTCCAGTGCCCGGGACTCTCTGTTAGGTGGATGGACAGTCTGGCTTTCTTCTTCTGCCAGATCCTTTTTTGCTGCAGCTGCCACCACCAAAGCATCTACAGGAAGACCTTTGGACCAATGGGGGTCTGAAGCAGGAGGGGACAAGATGTTATCTGGCCTCCAGGGAATAGCTTCAACAGTATCAGGGGCCTTCCAAGCACACTGCATGATGAACCTGACAAGTTCACCGGCAGGTGGAGTAACCCAGGAGGTAGGGGGCCGGGCGAAAAGCCTGCAGGAACACAGATTCCTCAGGGGTCAGATTAGAGAGCTGCCAGTCACCCCTCTGTTTCAGGATTTCAAGGATATCGCCAAAGGATACCTCAGAGGGTGACTGAGGGGATCCTTCTCACTCATCAAAATCTTTTAGTTATGTACTCACCATAACTTCAGATGTTTGGGATCCATCTCGCCTACATTCTGACTGATGGGTTCGGAGCCGATCCCTCGGCTCCGACTCACGCTTATGCCAAAGAGCGAAGTCTCTTATTGGCTGAGCTTACTATATCCCAGGATGCACCACTACCAGTCCCCCAGATCTAGTTTGTCCGCATACATGCACACACGCATGCACTGCTTATATAACATCGACAGATGATACAAGATAAAAACAGTAGAACTCAAACCGTTCAATCTCTTCTGATCTCCAAGGCAGGGGAAGGAGGGTGGGTTAGGAATGCGAGATGGATCCCAAACATCTGAAGTTATGGTGAGTACATAACTAAAAGATGTTATGTGATCCTATCTCGCCTACATTCTGACTGATGGGACAGCGTCCCTAGCACCTAAATCCTGGGTGGCTCACTGGAAAACACTCCTGAGTACCGTGGAACCAAATGATGCTCGCCCTTTACATGCCACATCCAATTTATAGTGGGAAATGAAAGTGTGCGGGTTGGACCAAGTAGCAGCACAAATCTCAGAAATAGCGAGCTTGGAATGAAATGCAATAGAGGTAGCCATAGCTCTAGTAGAGTGAGCTTTGACAGATGTTGTAAGTTGCTTATTTGAAGAGGAATAAGCCTGAGTTATGCAATCTCTAATCCATTTGGCAATAGTAGCTTTAGTGATGGTTTTACCCAGTTTATTATCTGAAAAGGACACAAACAATTGATCTGTTTTTCGAATTTCTTGAGTCCTGTCTAGATAGAAGTGCAATTGCCTGTGAACATCCAATGTATGCAAGGTGTATTCCGCTTTGTTTGAAAATTTTGGGAAGAAAACTGGTAGCTCTAGAGATTGTTGGAGACAGAGATTAGAACAAACTTTTGGAACAAAAGATGGATTAGGCCTAAGTGATACTCTATCCTTGTGAAAAATCAAGTATGGTGGTTTGATAGATAGGGCTTGAAGTTCTGAAACTCTTCTTGCAGAGGTAATTGCAATTAAGAAGGCAGTTTTCCAAGACAGATATTTCAACTCACATGTAGCAGCCGGTTCAAAGGGGAAGATGTTAAGGCAAGTACCAAATCAAGATCCCACGGAGGCAGGATGAAAAACTGGGGTCTTAAAAGCACAGCACCTTTCATGAAAGTTTTACATAATCTGCTGCTCATCAACGGTGGGTCTATGGATTCGTGAAATTTGGAGATAGCTGCTAGTTGGACTTTAATAGTAGAGACTGAAGACCCTTGATTAAACAAGGATGTTAAAAATTTCAAGACCTCTGGTATTGGGGCAGTAATAGGGTCTAAGCCTCTGAGTTGAGCCCAGATAGCAAACCTCTTCCACTTACTGTGATACAATTTCTTGGTGGTGGGTTTGTGGGCTGAAGATAAAATGTGAATAACTTCCGGGTCCAAGGTGTGATTTCTGACTAAATTCGGAAGTGGAGGAGCCAAGCTGTTAATTTCAAAGTGTGAAGGGACTGGTGCTGTTGTCCCGACTGATGAACCAGAAGGTCTGGAGTTAGATCCAAAAACCAAGGACCATCCAGAGTATATTTCTGTAGGTAGGGGAACCATACCTGACGAGGCCAATGGAGCAATTAGAATCATTGTGGACCCCAATTGGGAAGCTTTCTGGATGACTTTGGGAGGAGTGGAACCGGAGGAAAGCATAAAGCAGTCCTGTTGGCCAAGGTTGCACTAGAGCATCCGTAGCTGCCTCCCCTTGACGGGGTCAAGGAAAAGAACCTTTTGCACTTCGTGTTTTGTGGTGTTGCAAACAGGTTGCAGCACGGAATCCCCCATCTTCTGAAAATCTGAGCTGCTACTGTCTCGTTCAGGGACCACTCGTGAGGAGAGAGAATAGTCCTGCTCAGTCTGTCTGCCAATACATTGGATTTTCCTGGAATGTGGGTCGCTACCAGGAAGCAGTTGGTAGCCACTGCCCATTCCCACACCCTCATGGCCTCTCTGCAAAGGGGGTAAGATCTGGTCCCTCCTTGTTTGTTTAGATACCAGACCACCGACATGTTGTCTGTGTGGATAGCGATGATGCCTTGAGGGAGAAACTTGTGGAGGGCTTGTAGGGACAGAAGTACAGCCCTCATTTCCAACACACTGATATGGAGAAATGTTTGCTCGAAGCCAAGAACCCTGAAATGACCTGCCCAGACAATGCCCCCACCCGTCTGGGAGGCATCCGTTGTCAAGGTGGCCACCGGAGGTATAACAAAGGTCTTCCCTGATTCAGATTGGATGGCAGAAGCCACCAGCGGAGGTCCCGTTTGCTTTCTGTAATCAGTATGTGATGATTGAGGGGGAGATCCTGAAAAGACCATTGTGTCGATAACAGCCACTGAAGAATCCTCATGTGCAATCTTGCCAGAGGAACTAGGAGAACCGTGGCAGACATTGAACCTAAAAGTTGCAGGACCATCCTGGCTGGGGCTTTGGATCTTAGAAGCAGGGCTCGGACTTGACCTTGTAATGTTTGTATCCTTTGGTAGGAAGGAAGATTCATTAATTTTGAGTCTATCTCTGCTCCTATGAATCTTATGCTGAGAAGGCAGCAAGACAGACTTTGACCAGTTGAATGTAATTCCCAGGAAGCACCCAGGGAGATGGTGGCTTGTAGGTTCTCTGGTAGTAGATGCCTGGTGGTGGCAGTCAGGAGCCAGTCGTCCAGATAGGGAAACACTTGGAATCCGAGACTCCTCAGGTGAGCAGTCACTACTGCCAAACACTTGGTGAACACCCTGGGGGCTGTGGTGAGACCAAAGGGCAGTGCACAAAATTGGAAATGACTGTCTCCCAGGCTGAGCGCAGATACCTCCTGGACGCCTGATGTATTGGTATGTGATAATAGGCGTCCTTGAGATCTATGGAGCACATCCAAACATCTTTCTCCAACAATGGGAGAATGGATTGTAAAGTGACCATTGAACTTGGACTTCATGACGGACTGGTTTAGTTTGCTGAGATCCAAAATGGGTCTCAGGTCCCCTGTCTTTTGGCACTAAAAGAACCTTGAGTAATTTCCGGATCCGATCTGGTCTGTGGGGACGGTTGGATGACTCCTTTTCTAGCAGCTTTGAGGCTTCTACGCTACAATTTCCCTTTAACTGGGTGGTGGGTCCGGGATTTTTGGACGGTGGGGGTGAGTGTGTGAAGGGAATGGTGTAACCTCCGGCAATAATCCGAAGCACCCATCTGTCCTGAGTAATAGCCTCCCAGGCTTTTAGGTGCTTGGCAACGGCACCCGACTGGCTCGAGCAGCACAGCCGGGCAATCCCTCATGGAGTGTGGGAGGCTGAAGAGCCACGAAAGGACTCATGGTCTCCAGTGTTGTGGGGCCTCTGCCGCCTCTGGGACGGCGTCTCCCAGAAAAATTTCCCGTCCTCTGCCTCTGGAAGGGAATCTTCCTGCTGTTGGGGAAAGAATTTCTGTGATTTGGAACCACATCTTCCCTCCTCTTTTAGCCTTGGGATAAGGCCGAAGGGAGTGGAATAACGTGCTCTGGCAGATAAAGTCTTTCCCTCCTGCTCACAGCGGGTAAGAGTGTCTTTTACCTTGGGTCCAAACAAAGAGGACCCATCAAAGGGAGCGTCGGCAAAGGAAGACTTGAAGGCCTCCGCAAAATGACACAAATGGAGCCAGGCTTGTCTCCGTAGAGCCACGCTTGTCTCCGTAGAGCCACGCCTGTGCCTGCCGCTCTGCCTGCCCCTTCGGCCGCATATGAAATGAGCCTCATGGACGAGTTAGAAATCGAGGTAAGGATAGCCAACTGAGAGCTAACCGACTGGGCTAGCTGCTCAGGTAGGTTACCTGAGAGGGAGTCTGAGAGCTCCTTGACCAGATCCCTCTGTAGTCTGGTGAAATGTGCCAAATAATTCAGGGACCTCAGAGTAAAGGCCGCTGAAGTCAGGGTGCGCTTCCTGTACTGGTCCATGCTCCTAGACTCCTTATTAGGAGGATGGACGGACGTTGAAGCCTCTCCCACGTCCTGCTGGGTAGCAGATGCCACCACCATGGCATCTACAGCCACGCCTTTCATTAAGAACTCCTTCTCGGGTGGGGCAGACAAAAATTTGTTAGGGCGAGAAGGCACTGGTTCCACAGTATCTGGATGTTCCCACGCCCTCCAACAAACCAAATCCAGGAGCTCGAAGGGCGGAGACACCCAGGAGGCGGAGGGCTGAGCCCCGAAGGCCTTGAGGAACACCGACTCATCAGCGGAGGGGTTTGGAATTCCAACCGCCTCGTTGTAGGATCTCTAGAATGTCTGCAAATGAGACATCATCCGAGGACGACTTAGGGGACCCCTCCGCATCATCAAGATCAGTGTCCGATGTAAGAGACTCATCGGGGGAGTCCACGTGCTTCCTCCTGCACGATCTCTTCCTTGGGGCTCCTCGAAGACAACTCGAAGACCCTCAGGAGGAGGGAACCCCCAGTGGGGGTAATCTCAGGCCCCGGTGCTCCGCTGCCTAGAGACAGGGGAACTGCCAAAGACCCAGTCTCCATGCCTAGGGAAGGTGCCGGTAAAGCCGTAGAGATGGCCGAAGAAGACTTGGCCAAGGCACTCCTCATAGCTCTGAAAGCCGGACCCCAGAATCCTGGGAGGGTCCGGTCCCAGGCTCCACGATAGCAGACGGAAGTCCTGCGGCCGAAGCACCGAGAGGAGGCTCGGAACAGACAGCATTGGTCCCGAACGTCACCCCGGGTCCGCCGAAGAAGTCCGTGTGCTAAACTCGGACCAGGCCGGGTTGGAGTAAGGGTCGGAGCCGACCCTAGGATCTCCACTGGCTCCATCAGCGCCTGCTCCGGCGGAAGCGGTCGGAGGAGGAATGGCAATGGAGTGGGCTATCGGCTCCGAAGCCAATTGGGTCGGAGCGAAACAAATTTCTGAAAGACTGGGGACTGGAACAGTCTTTGGAGCACCCTGTCTATGTCCGAATCTGACATCCTTGATGACCTGGAAGAGACCGAATGGGTCGAGTAGGCCTCCAACGGCTCCAAGGGACTAGGGGACCGGCTCGAATCGACTCTACAATTATCGGCCGAAGGAATGTCCAAACCTATTTCCATCGGTGCGAAGAGGGCTTCGCGCCGAGGAGGAAGTGTCTGGCGACAACCTTCATCGGCTCCGAGATCAGTGGAGCCGATGAAGATGACCCCTCGATGCCCCAGATGATGGCTCGAACCCAGAGGAGTCGAGGCTGGAGGCATCGAGGCAGACTCGCCCTCGGCTCCAAGTCCGTGGAGCGAAGGAGAAGCCTGCCTATGTTTTTGGCGGTCGGTTCCAACGGACTGGTCGGAGCCGACGCCCTTTCTTTTAGCAGGAGAAGGAGAGGAAGCTAATGCCTCTTCAAATGATGGTTTAATAAGGCCTTTTAGAATAAGTTTATTTTTCCTCTCTTGGAGGACCCTCGAGGAAAAAGCGTGACAGACGCAGGACTCCTGCAAATGTTTGGCGCCCAAACAGTACACACAGAGAGAGTGATCATCTGTGATCGACATTTTAAAACTGCACTTAGTGCACTTTTTAAACCCTGAAGGCCTAGGAGCCTGTGACATAATGGCAACCAAATCAGTGTATAACCAGTAAAATACAAGACACACTAACTTTCACAGAGAAATTCTTTTCTTTGAATCAAGAACTGTCACAAATAGAGAGGTATGACCAAGGAATACAAGAACCTTTAAAATAAAAAGGAACTTGACAGACAACGGCTGACAAGGAAGGCCCTTCAACCCAAAAGTAACCTCCAGTCAGACAACAATCACTACACAAAGTTTTTCCACAGAAAACACTTCAATCATACAAAATACGATATAGCTGTTAAAACAGCTTTTGTTGAATTTAAAGGAATTCCTGACAGGAAAGTAAGAGAAAAAACCCTACTTAGCTCAGCCAAGCTCGAGACCACGTCTTTGCTTGTTAGCGGCAAACGAGATCTGGGGGACTGGTAGTGGTGCATCCTGGGATATAGTAAGCTCAGCCAATAAGAGACTTCGCTCTTTGGCATAAGCGTGCCGAGTCGGAGCCGAGGGATCGGCTCCGAACCCATCAGTCAGAATGTAGGCGAGATAGGATCACATAACATCTGTCTCTTCGGTGACAGACTCCTCTGTGGAGTCCATGTGCTTCCTCTTACACAAACTTTTCCAGTGGACATCCTCAGCGGGAGAAGCTGGGGAAGACAACAGAAAAGGGGATTCCTGAGGGAATATGCCCTGAGGCCCTTGCACCCGGTGTCCGCTAGGTGCGACTTGTGAAACCAGTGTACCAGAGGAGGGCAGAGATACAGACAGTCTGGTATCGCCAGCAGCAGTGAAAGCCTTGTCCATCAGTTGGAAGAGGCTGGTCCACCCGGAGAGGAGTGTATGTCAAGGACAGGGGGCACTCCACCCCTAGGTGGCTCAGCCTGCCGACTCGGAGTCCCTGAATGGATGTGGAGCAGCAAGCTATGCGTATCACAGCTGACATCCTGGGTCATAGCAAAACTTTCCTGCCATGAAGGCAACTGTGGTTCCTTAGTGAGATCCATAAAGGGAACCGCAGAAGGGGAAGACTGTACTATATCCATGGATTTCAAAGGCAATGAAGGAGGAGAATAAGAAGGTGTCTTTGGAGATGAGTGATCACCTCTCAAAGAAGGATAGTTCCTGGGGGGTGGAATACCTCTGGCCAAGAATGCCTGGTCCACAAGATGCAACACATCACATTCAGAAAGACTTCTAGTGGACCTCACAGAGACTGAGGGAGAAACAGGCCTGTCCACAAAAGAGGCAGACTCGGTGCCCATCTCATCTGATCGCACAGAGGACAACAGTGCAGAGAAAGATTGAACTACTGTAGTCTGCACCGAAGAAATCATTGATGCCAATGTGATTGCCTGCACCGACACAGGGATCGGTGCTGAAGTACTTGTTGGTGCCGAAACTGGAACTCACAAATCTGGAGTCATTAATAAAGGCCTCAGTTCCGAGGAAGATCTCGGAGCCGACGCAGCCAAGGTCTGCGCCGACTGAACGGTCGGTACCGATACAGTGGTAAAGGTCTGAACTGAGGAGCCCCTCATGCCGATATGTAGAAGGCTGCAGGAGAGGACGGAGCCGAAATCACTAATGTAGCCGAAGGGCCTCGGTGCAGAACGTTTGGGCAACGAAAGCACTGGGGCTGACTGAAAGAACTCTGGAGCCGAAATTTTAGCCTTTTTAGATTTTTGTTGAAGAGAGTCCACAGCCAGGGATGAAGACAAGGATTTAGCCTTAGTAGAAACATCCATTTTCTTATGGCTTTGGGAGGGGATGAGACCTCTGGCCCAGAAATAGCCTCTGAAAAGGGAGATTTTAGAAGTCCCTTCAGTAACAGCTTATTTTTCCTTTCTAACAAAGTTCTATTAGAAAAGTTTTCACATATAGTACAAGGTGGTTCAACAGATAAATGGGAAGCTCCCAACAATAAACACACACAGAGTGTGCATCAGAAGTAGGCAGTTTGTGTCCACAATCAGAACACCGCTTAAACCCCAGACTACCCTTTTTATCTGCCATATTAATAAATAGAAAAGTACCAACAACGGTACAACAGAGTACCCGAAGGTATGAAAGAGAAAAGGAAAGGGATTACCAACGATGGTAAGGAGAAATTACCTCGCGGTAAAAAGGGTAAGTAAAGGACAGAAAAAAAAAAACAGAGGAAATTATGAACGCTAGATGTGATAGGTTTAGAGACAATAAAATATCAACTTTTCTGACAGAAAAGTAATTTGTAAAGCAATTAAACAACAATTGACTGTACTTAGCTTAAGAGAAGTAGCTTGACACGACCGGATGGCAACGTGGCAAACAAAATCTGAGGTAACAGGGAGAGGGGAATTGTGGGTAAGAGTTTAGCTCGAGAGTTTGAAGCTGACGCAAGCTTGGAAAATGGCCGGCTTGGTTCCGAATACCCATACATAAGGAATGAATGAGGATTAACAATATCAGATCAATATATACACTGAAAATACAAAACTGAAATGATAGTGTAGCAACAAGCTAAAACACTAACCAAACGGCTGCAGGTCACTGGTGTAATTCTGCAAGCTATCCAGGGTGGCAATTCACATAGAGCATATTAGAAATGGTTTATTAGTTTGTACTGATTGATTAACTTGACTGTGTTAATTTCATAGGTTTTAATATATACATGTGATTTGTTTATGCATTACTTGTTTCTGAAAAATCTGGAATAGATGAAAGCGAATAAACTTTTTTTACACTAGCTGGATTGGTTATTTTGGTTTCCTCTGGGTTTGCTTTGGTGGATTTGGAAATTTTCCACCTATTCATTTTTTGGGAAATTTTGTTGTGTTTTTAGAAATCATTTCTGGCTGAATAAACCCTTGTCCACTAACCAAGGGGACGATTCATAAGCTCCAAATCCACAGCTCTCTCTCTCTCAGTCTCACTACAGATCAAATCACAGCATTTATTGACAAAAAGATGAGGAGGATACAAAAAGTAGAAATTCTTCTCTGAATGACAGATAAGATCCTAAACATCCAATGCAGTACAAATACCTGGCTTGGATAAGCCTGGAGGAAGAAAGAACAGCCACAATGAGCTAATTAAACAGAAAAAATGTTTTGGATTATTACTTATTTTAGTAACACAATGAAATGAAACACTGGACAATTAAGTTGATGCACTTTACACTTGCTTTCTACCAGATACTGCAGTAAGATTTAGTATTAAAATGATATGGGCACTTGTAGAAGCAGCAATATTCAAATTAAACTCTCATTTTACTCCAAGTGGTTAGCCCGCACCTCTACTACCATGTGAAAGCATCTTCCTCTTACTTATAAGTTCATATGTAAGTATTGGGCTTAACTGCCCTTGTGGGTCATTTTAAGCCTAGCCAGCTTCCTTTTTTTGTGACTGAAATAACCTATTTCATTAGGTTACAAACTGGCCTTGCCCATCTCATGGTCAATAATTATATACTACTCTTAATGAGAATAACTGGGTTCATACCATAAATAATTTGATTGGACCCATGCATGGGATAAAGCATTTAGGAGCTGACCTGGGGTAAAGTTTCTGTTTCCCATCCATAAATCTAAGTTGCACTTGAAAATGGAGAGGGATGAACTTTGTTTTATGTGGATGGGGAGTCTGTTCCACAGCAGCAGTATCATCTGCAAAATATACTTGTCTCTCCAAACTATTCTGTTGATATTGCAGAAGAGGTTTAGATCCCTAGACAGAGTATTTCTGATACCATCGGACTTGATGATGTGCAGTACATCCATCAGCAATGGGTCAGAGGATGCCTTGTATGCCAGACACAGGTCATCTCTTAGCAGTCTGTAGGATACACAGTATAGCGAAAGAGCTTTGAGTCGATCCATGTAAGACATGTTGTTTAGGTCTTGTATCATTTTAATAAGGTATCTCTCTTTGGGCATTCCAGTTGTTGTGTGTGTCTAGATAGATAAATGACATAATGAGGACTGAGTAAACATTCAGAAATAAAACTCCTAGTTAACATTCTTCAACAGTGAATAAATTTTTTCTAGTTTCTGAAGCCGCTGATTACACAAATCATCTGAAGCTAATTTCTAGAAATGTCCTCATACTAACTGTTATGGCACGTGTAATAGACCATAAATTTTAATAAACATCTACTGCAGTGATGCAGCTGTGTTTAAAATGCACTCTTTAGAAAGAGATTACTGCAAGGAAAATGCTTCTTTCCTCAAGGCATACTAACTTCAGAGATTAACATAATATGTTGACAGTTCACAAAGAAAGTCCCTCTGCATGAAAGTGTGATGAAAGAAAAAACATTTGTCCAGCTCAGCACTGTTTTTTTTTTTTTTTTTCAAACCCCTACTAGCTTACTGAAGCATCAATCATGTGAGATACTCATATAAACTGTGTTTCTTCAAGGCATAAACTTTGGCTTTAAAACCAAAAGGATTTTGCCTCCCAAAAAAACAAGCCAACAACTTCTCTTGCAGCTGTACCTTGGACCAATCTAGACTTAGTTCTTGCCAGATCAAAGTGAAAAAAGAAGTTATGTACTCACCATAACGTTCCATCTGAGTAGTTACACTTCATTTTTCTGCAACCTGTGGGTATTCGGATCCATATCGGATCTGAGACAGCAACTTATTTTCTAACATCTGCTCCAAGCTCTGAGCTCCTCCCCTACCCATAATACACCACCATCTCCTATCTTCCCTCAGATCGAGTTTGCTGCAACTACACACATAAGCAACTCAACTAAATAAACCAAACATTTATTCACATGAAAAGATCAGGGGGACGGAGGGTGGGAAGGTTGAAGAAAAATGAAGTATATTTACTCAGATGGAATGTTATGGTGAGTATATAACTTCTTTATCTGAAGTAGTTAACTTCATTTTATCTGCAACCTGTGGGACAGAGTCCCCAGCTACTCAACCAATCCTGGGAGGCCCTCATGGAAGGATATTCCTGAGCACCACAGAGCCAAAGGATGCTCTCCCGCTGGAAATCAGATCTAATTTGTAATGGGAGATGAAAATATGAGAATTTGCCCAAGTTGCTGCTGAACAAATGTCATCCAAAGGAACCTTAGACCAAAAAACAGCGGAAGTCGCCATGGACCTGGTAGAGTGGCCGTTAATCAAACTGGGAGGAGATAAACCCTTGGCTTTGTAAATGTGTAAAATACAAAGAGTGATCCATCTGGCTAAAGAAACCTTGGAAATGGCCTCGCCCAAACGAGCTTTAGAAAATGAGACAAATAATTGATCAGACTTACGGAAGGATTGTGTTCTATGAAGGTAGAAACAAAGTTGTCTATGAACATCTAACAAATGAAGTTTATATTCCCCTTTATTCTGAATTGGAATGAAAACAGGTAGATTAACTGTTTGGTTTATGTTTGATTGAAATGCTACTTTGGGTAAAAACTAATCATTTGTACGGAGAGAGACCCTGTCCTTATGGAAGACCAGATAAGGAGGCACGGCAGACAAAGCCTGCAGCTCAGAGACCCTCCTAGCGAACGTAATAGCCACTAGGAAGGCTGTCTTCCAAGACAAAAACTTTAAATCCACTGATGCAGCAGGTTCAAAAGGGGGAGTTACTAATAACTGGAGAACCAAAGTGAGATCCCAAGTAGGAACCAAATCTTTGATGGGGGGACGCAGAAGAAAGGTGCCTTTTAGAAAGGCTTTACATAACCTAGAAGAGGCCAGTGCAATCTTATTTTCACCTGCATGAAAATTCGAAATGGCTGCCAACTGTACTTTCACCGTGGAGGAACTAGCTCCTTGCTGAAAAATACTAGTTAAGAAATCCAACACTGCTGGAACAGGGGCTGTAAAAGGATCCAGGTTTCTCTGAGAGGTCCAGATAGAGAAACGTCTCCATTTACTGTGATAGACCTTCCTAGTGGAATCTTTAAGAGAAGCAACTAGTACAGATTTTACAGGGGATGAAAGACCGGGAGTCCTGGCAATCAAGTGAACTGGATCAGCCAAGCTGTCAGCTTGAGACTGTCCAGATTGGGAGGGTAGGCACCCAAAGGATGAGAGATTAGATCCGGGCAGGAATCCAGAATCCACGGAGGCGTTAGAAGATGAGACCAAAGGAAGGGGAACCACATTTGACGAGGCCAAAATGGGGCAATAAAGATCACTTTGCACCCCAGTCGGCAAGCTTTCTGAAGAAACTTCGGAATGAGTGGTAACGGTGGGTAAGCATACAGTAGCCCAGGGGGGCCAAACATGGACTAGAGCGTCTCTGGGGGCACCCCCTGGTGAGGGAATCAGAGCGAAAAACTTGCTGCACTTCGTGTTGGAAGGATATGCAAAGAGATCGCAGCAAGGGTGTCCCCATGCAAGGAATATCTCCTCTGCTACTGTTTCAGAGACCACTCGTACGGCATCAGAATAGCCTGACTCAATCTGTCTGCTAAAATGTTGGAGCGTCCCAAGATGTGCATTGCAATCAGAAACCGACCGGTGGAAATCGTCCATTCCCACACTCTCATGGCCTCACGACACTGAGGATAAGCTCTGGTTCCACCCTGCTTGTTGATATAATAGACAACCGACATGTTGTCTGACTGAATTGTAATCGTACCCAGAGGAAGAACAGTGTGGAAGGCTTTCAACGCTAAAAGCACTGCCCTCATCTCTAGAACATTTTTGTGCAACTTGGGCTCTATCTGGGACCACATGCCTTGGACTGTTCTTCCAGAACAGTGTCCCCCAAACCTGAGTTGGGAGGTGTCCGTGGTCACTGTGGCTTGGGCTGGAGATGACACAAAAGGGCATCCCGCTGCAATGTCTGGTGAATGGAGACACCAAAGGAGAGACGTACTGCAGGTGTGACTGATCCTTACCGAAAAATCCATGGGCAGGTCTATCTAAGACCATTGGACAGCTAGAGTCCATTGGAGGACCCGCATATGAAGGCATGCACAAGGGAGAATAGAGATCGAAGTGGCCATGGAGCCCAGGGCCCAGAGAACATCGCTTGCCTTTGGAAATTTGAGGTTCATTATTAGAGCGATGTGGTACCTGAGGTGTAAGATCCTGTCTGGTGTTAAGAAGACTTTTAGCTGCAAAGTATCTAGCTGTGCCTCGATGAAGTCTAGAACTTGTACTGGTTGCAAAAGGGATTTGTGAACACTGACTGCAATCCCCAGTCGATCTGCCAAGAGGAGAATGTAGTCTCGGGCTAGACACAGAAGATGCTTGGTGGATGCAGCGAAGAGCCAGTCGTCCAGGTAAGGAAATATCTGAATTCCCTGAAGCCTCAGGTGAGCTGCTACTACTGCCATTACCTTGGTGAACACCCTGGGGGCTGTGGTAAGACCAAAGGGTAGAACTCTGAACTGGAAGTGACTGGCTCCCAGCCGGAAGCGAAGAAACCCCCTGGAGCTTCTGTGGACCTTGATATGGTAGTAAGCATCCTGGAGGTCTAACAAGCACATCCAGTCACACTCTCGGAGATAAGGTAGAATGGACTGTAGTGTGATCATCCGAAACTTTTGTTTGACGACAGACAGGTTCAAAGTTGACAAGTCCAAAATGGGCCTGATATCCCCCGTCTTTTCTGGCACTAAAAAGAACCTGGAGTAAGCGCCTAATCCGGACTGGTCAAGGGGGACCAGTTCGATGGCTCGATTGTGAAGCAGCTTTGAAAACTCTAGAGCTGCAGCCTCCCTGTGAGCGGGTGGGACATCCGGGAGGTGTCTTCTAGCACTTGGCAAGGCAACAAATGGGATAGTGTAGCCTCTGGATATTATCTGTATCACCCAACAATCTGTAGTTATGGACTCCTATGCCGCTGGGTGCAATGACAATCTCCCCCCGACTGCCTCCAAAGTAGGACAGTCGGGCAACCCCTCAGGGCTAGTGAGTGGGCCTGTCAGAAAAAGGTTCCCTAGACCCAAAATTCCTGGGACACCCTCTACCTCTGGGTCGGTGTCGATCCTGTGCCCCTCTGCCTCTGGGGGAAGAGTTGTCCTGAAACTCCTGGGAAAACTGAGATTTCCAGAACCACATCTTCTTTTGCCCTCTCTGGTTCCTAGAAAAGGACCGCTGAGGGTTAGAGAAGTGGATCCTGATGGCAGACAAAGTCTTCAGGTCTTTCTCACACTGGACAAGAGTGTCACATTCTGTCTTCCTGAAAAGGGAGGAACCATCATAGGGTGCATTAGTAAATTATGCCTTGAAAGGGTCTGCAAAATGACACAACCTGAGCCAGGCATGAAGCCTCATGGCTACGTCTGTCCCAGCCGCCATAGCTGCTTCTTCCATGGCGTGAGAAAGGAGATGCATGGACGTGTTTGATACCGACTTTAGAGTCGACATTTTCACAGAGAACAGCAGTTTGTCCTGCTGCGATAAGGACTCTGGGGGAGACTTAGCGAATTCCGAGACGAGGTCTCGCTGCAGCCATATCACATGTGCCAAATAGTTCAGCTCACGGATGGAAAAGGTAGCTGACGAATAAATGCCCTTCCCAAACCTATCCACCGACTTGGACTCCTTGTCCGGAGGGTGGACTGAGGAACTCTCTTGCACCAGTTCCTTCTTGGTGGCTGCTGCGACCACCATAGCATCAACGCGGACTCCTTTAGACCAAGGTTGTCGGTCGGTGGGAGGGGAAAGAATCTTGTCAGGGCAATTGGGGATGGGCTCTACGGTGTCAGGCTCTTTCCATGCCCGCATGGTGATAAGGTCCACCAAGGGGTCTGCTGGCGGGGACACCCAAGAAGTAGATGGGCCTGTGCCAAAGGCCTCCAGGAACACGGACTCATCTGTAGAAGGTTTTGGGGCTGACCAACCTCCCCACTGGTGGAGGATCTCCATGATGTCTCCAAATGAGACATCTTCAAGAGGTGACCTGGGGGAACCTTCTCCTTCATCTAAATCCGGGTCCGTAGTGAGGGACTCAGGGGAGTCCATGTGCCTCCTTTTGCACCTTGCGCTTATGGGGGCCCTCTTCAGTGGGACTCTGTCAAGAGGACTCGTGAGCCGTGGGGGGTTCCCTCAAGGGGAATAACTGGGGTTCCTCTGGCACTGGCTGTCCCTGAGACAGGACGAAGGGAGTAGTCACCAAATACACTGGAGTCTGGATGGAATCCGAGGAAATGGGCTGAGGTCTCAATCCCTGGGAGAGAACCCTCTCCACCACTTTGAACACCGGAGAGTATCCTTCCTTGGCACCCAGCAAGGAAGAAGCTCTCCCTGGGTCCAAAGCGGGGATCGGAGCCAAAGTGAGGGTAGCCTGAGGTCCAAGGGAACGGTTCGGATCCGAAAAGGTTGGAGCCGAAGATGGATCCATTCCCTCGGTTCCAACTCCCTGTCCATGGCTCCGAGAGTTGTTCGAATCCAAACTGGCCAGATCCGAGGAACTCAAGGTACCAGCCAGAGTCGAGGTTGGTGGAACCGTCGGAGCCAAGCTACCAACTCCAAAGAGTCTCAGATCCAAAAACCCCGAAGCAGCCGCACAGATCGGGGAAGGAGAGATGGGGCGGAAAAAGGGCATGGAGGTCCCCCCTCCTGAGGGAGAGGGGCCTGGCAAGACATCCATCTGTATTTGGATCTGAATGACTCGCCGCATCATCCTGTCCATGTCCAAGTCCGACAGGCTCAGAGTCGATCGCGAAGAGGTGACCAACTCAGATCTGGCTGGTCTGCGCAGTAAGGGTGAGGAAGGCCTCAGATCAGAAGATTCCATCGGCTTCGGCAAGAAATGGGGTGAGCGGAGCCTAGGAGAAGCTGGCCTCAAAGTCTTGGAAGGTGGAGTAGGGAAAGGTTCCCTATCCGGAGACCTCTTGCGAGGCCTATCCCTCTTCCTCTCTTTATCCTCCTTGCGCCTTTCTCTGTCCTTTTCTTTCTCTCTCGCTCTTGCTTTTTCTTTGTCTTTGTCTTCCCCAACACCAGAATGAGCGGGAGTTTGAGTCCCTCTCTGAGTGGGTGGTTGGGTGGGAGTACCAGAGACCGAAGCCATGACAGAATCCAGCATGGAGGCAGGGAGAAGACCCTTGGCAACTAACTTGGTCTTCCTATCCCTGAGGGCCCTCGGGTTAAAGCCTGCACAGATTGAACTCTGGGTTGATAAATGGGGCACTTCCAAACATATTGCACACAGAGTGTGACCATCAGCTGGTGAGAGCTTATGGTCACACACTGTGCATTTTTTGAAAACCGACTTATGCATTTTTTGAAAACCGACTTAGGCTGATCTGCCATAGTCTAACACTAATCGCCACTCCCTAAAGAGAGCACAACACACTAACACATAGTAAAGGGAAGTGGGCCTAGAACTACTTTCAGAAAGAAAAACTTTTTTTTTTTTTTTTGAAGCTATAACCGACTAACAGCATACACTGAAGGGGGGAGGAAGGGAAAAAGTACAGTTTTGTACCTACCATAAATGTAGATGTCCGATAGGTATGCATCTGCAGTCCTTACATATGGGTTGTCCTGCCTCAGGCAGCCCTTCGGTCGGCCGGATTCCAAAGTCTGGGTCCGGCGTCGGCTGATGTCGCCCTTTTCCCCGACGTCAGAGCGTCTGGGGTATAAAAGCGTCAGCCGACGCCATCTTCCTCAGTTTTTCTTGCCCCAGACGCCAGGTGCCCTCTAAGGAAGGCTATATTTGGAGAAATGAAAAAATTCCAAACATGCACAGCAATAAAAAACAAATACACCATAAAAGATAACCCCAGCTAGCTAAAATGAGGGATAGGTACCCAAAGAATACCACAGAGGGGTAGGAGGGAGGGAAAACCTGACTGCAGATGCATACCTATCGGACATCTACATTGATGGTAGGTACAAAACTGTACTATGTCCTTCAAGGATGCATCTGCAGTCCTTACATATGGGTAGAATACCATAGCCAAGCTGGGGGTGGTAGGACCTAAGAAAAGGATGGTGTAGCTAACATGCCCTGCAGGACTGCAGTAGCAAAGCCTGCTCTGGATCTGGAATATAAAGGCAAGTTGTAATGCTTGGAAAATGTATGCACAGAGCTCCATGTAGCAGCTTCTAAAATGTCCTTTGTAGCCACCCCTCTTAAGAAGGCTGTGGAGGTGGCTGTTGCTCTGGTGGAATGAGGCCTGATGTTAGCTGGCACAGCTTTTCCATGGAGAGTAACAGAATCGAATGCAATTTCCTATCCATTTTGAAATTGTCTGTTTGGAAATTGCTTTTCCTTGCACACCAGCAGCATATGCTACAAAGAGTTGGTCAGTTTTTCTGTAAGTCTTAGTTCTGTCCAAGTAGTAGTGCAACTGTCTGTGAATGTCCAGGGTATGCAGACGTTTCTCTCCTTTATTTTGTGGATTTGGAAAGAAGGTAGGCAGGTGGATAGCTTGGTTCAGTGAGACCCTGGATACCACCTTTGGCATGAATGAAGGATTGGTTCTCAAAGAGACTCTGTCCTGATGAAAAATGAGAAATGGTTGTACTGCCATGAGGGCCTGTAACTCAGATACTCTTCTTGCTGAGGTTATGGCCAGAAGGAAGGCAGTCTTCCAAGACAGGAATTGTAGTTCTGAAGATGCTGCTGGTTCAAAGGGAGGTAGAGTTAATTTTTGCAACATGAAGTTAAGGTCCCATTGTAGGCACTGGTGGTTTCCTTGGAGGGTTGATGTTTTTTATCCCTCTTAGGAACTGCCTTAGCAGAGGATGAGAAAATAATGGTGGATCAGTGCTGTACTCTGCTGAAATTGCTGAAGCATGAATTTTTATGGAAGAATAAGAAAGGCCATTATGGAGCATTTCAGACAAGTATTCAAGGATATGTAGAATGCTCATCACTGTCGGATCTTGACCCTTTGTGGTGCTCCAGGTACGAAATCTTTTCCATTTTACTGAATATGCCTTTCTTGTGGAAGGCCGCCGAGCTTCCATGATGATATCCTTTACCCTCTTGGATAGTTTATCCTGGCGAAAAGTCAAGGTATTCTCCAGGCTGTCAGCTGCAAGGTTTTTAGGCTGGAGTGCAGAGTTTTGTAATTGTGCTGTGTCAGAAGAAGTGGCCATTGTGGTAGAGGCCATGGTTTCGTGCGTGACATGCTCTTTAACAGTGGGTACCAGTGTTGTCTTGGCCAGTCCGGAGCTATCAGAATCACTTTTGGTTGCTCTGTCCTGATCTTCAGTAAGACCTTGGTCATTAACGGTAGAGGTGAGAATGCATATACTGTTAGAGCATTCCAGCTGAAGGAGAGGGCGTCCACTTTCCATGCTTGAGGATGGCATGTCCTTGTGCAGAATTTTTTCAGTTGATGGTTGTGGTGGGAGGCAAAAAGATCTATGTCCGGCCTTCCCCATGATTGTGCTATCTGAAGAAAAATGTCTGGGTGCAACATCCATTCTTGTGGATCCATGCTGTTTCTGCTTAGGCTGTCCGCCAGTACATTGTCCTTTCCTGGTACAAACTGGGATTGCAGTTCTATGTTGAGTTTTAGGGATAGTTCCCAAAGGTTCATTGCCAGCCTGCAAAGAGGGTAGGAATGGGTACCTCCTTGCCTGTTTATGTACCACATAACTGTGGTATTGTCTGTCTTTATTAGTAGGTGACCTTGATGCAGGAAGTTTTTGAAGGCCTCTATTGCATGTATCACTGCCAGCATTTCCTTTTGGCTGATGTGCAGGCGCAATTCTTTTTGTGTCCATTGCCCTTGAATGCATCTGCCCTCCATGTGCGCTCCCCATCCATGGTCTGAGGCGTCCGTTGTAATGGTTTGGCTGATATGTGACTTGCTGAAAGGCAGACCCATGTTTGACTGGCTTGCTTGTGCCCACCACAGAAATTCCTTTTGAAGGCATGGAATGAGGGGGATCAAAGCTTCTAGGCTGTGACTGTGTTGAGACCATAGACTCCTTAGGTACCATCGTAGTTTCCTCATATGCAGCCTTGCTTGTGGAATCAGAAGAATGCAAGATGCCATGTAACCCAGGGCCTGCAGGAATTTCCTTGCAGTCAGCTGGGTTTATGTTGTCAGATTTCTGAAATAATCTGGTAATTGCTCTTGTTTTTCTTCTGTGAGAAAAGCCATTTGGGTGTTTGTATCCAGTTTTGCACCCAGGAAAATTATTCGTTGGGATGGAACAAGTCTTGATTTCTGAATGTTGACTGTGTATCCCAAGGCCTGTAGTAGGCGGATGGCATAGTTCAAGTGTTTTACCAATGTTTGTTGGCTGTCCGCTTGTATAAGGCAGTCGTCCAGGTATGGGTATATTTGAATCCCCTGAAGTCTGCAATGTGCAATTACTGATGCCAGGCATTTCGTGAATACTCTGGGCGCAGTAGATAAGCCAAAGGGCAATGCTGAGAATTGATAATGCTCTGAACCTGCAAGAAATCTGAGGTGTCTTCTGCAACTTTGTCTGATAGGGACATGCAGGTATGCCTCCTTGAGGTCTAGAGTTACTAGCCAGGACCCCTTGCCCAGCATGGGAAGGAGTGGCTGTAAGGTCAGCATTTTGAATTTTGGCACGATGAGATAAGTATTCAGTGCAGACAAGTCCAGAATAGGCCTCCATTGCTTTTCTTTTCTTGGAACAAGGAATAGTCTGGAATAAAATCCTTGGCCTTGTTCTGTGTAAGGAACCTTTTCTATTGCCTTCATTTGTAGTAGTTTGGAAATTTGCTTGAAAGCCTCTGCCCTTTGATTTAGTGCCAGGTTTGGCATGCCTTGTCTTTTTGGTAATGTATAAAAATGGAATCTGTATCCTTTGTCTATTATTTGCAGTATCCATTTGTCCTTTGTAATACTGTGCCAATTTTCTGAGAATAAAGATAGCTTTCCGCCCAAAGGTGCTTCCAATTGAGCCCTGGTTGGCGGAGTCAAAGCCAAGCCATTGAGATTACCCTTGTGCAGTAGTTGTAGGTCCTGCACTACCTCTCTGGTTAGGAGGCTGCCATTGACGTCCTCTGTAGGAGCCTCGAGCTTGCCCTCTACCTCTGGCACGCCTGTTTTTGCCTCTTTGAAATCTGTCTGTGCCTGGAAAGGACCAATTCTTAGAAGGCCAATTTCTGCTGAATCTTGGTGGTTGGACCTGGAGAAAATCTTTGACTGTTTGTACTGATTTAGCCTTTTCCTCAAATTTCTTTAAGACCTCTTGAGCCGAGGAACCAAATAACTTTTGTTTTTCCAGTGGTGCATCCAGAAGCTTTGCTTTAACATGATCTGGCAGTGTTTGTGGCACCTCTGTCATTGCTGACCTACATGAAGCTTCCAATGCATCATAACCACACTGTAAGAAATGGTTGCTTACCTGCTGGGAGTTATGCACCAGATCCTGAAGCGCCTTGCGATCTAGGGGTTCAGGTGAGGTTAGTTTTTTATGCAATTCGTCTAACAGATACTCTTGATACTGTATCATATGGAATTGACAATTTAATGCTCTCATAGAAAGTGTGGAAGAAATATACACTTTTTTACCCCATCTCTCTAAAGCCCTGGATTCCTTTTCAGAAGGAAGTGGATTTTTAGTAGTGGTGGTTGTAACCCCTTTAGGGCCCTGGGAAATAGTTTCTGGGTCAGCAGAGTGGCCCTTGTAAAGGAATAGATGTGTGTCCGGGACCCTGTAGTACCTGTCGGGTTTTACAGGAGCCGGAGGAAGGGAGTCAGGGGAAATACTAGACTCAGAGTACACATCTTCTATAACATTTAAAACAGGAGGAATACCCAAAGGTCTATGCTAAGGTAAATGCAAAAAGGTCCTTAACCTCTTCCTGGAATCAGAGAATTCTTGCCTTGCCATTTGAAATGCTCTCTCATGGAGTGAAGGGTCTCCCCAAAGAAAAACTCTTCAAGGGGGGAGGCCGAGGGAATAGATTCCTCCGCATCAGAATCCTCGTAGGCCGGAAAGGCCTCCTCCTGGTAGTCCGACTGGGCAGAGTTATCTGAGGCCTCATCAGAAGGCTGAGGATCTGTCTGCTCAACCCTGGGCCTTTTGCCTGGAGGTGGTTGAGAGCCCCTGTCTGGATGTGGCCGAGAGCCCCTGATTAAGGAAATTAGGTCTTCAGCCATACTTAAAATTTGTGAACCGGTAGAGGATCCCTGAGGAATAGGCTTGGGAGGGGGAGATTTTAGCTGTTTAGCAGCTTTAGCACGTGTAAAGGCGTTAATGGACATGGATACAGGAGGCCTGGTTGCCCCACGTGCTGGAGTAGTTTTATCAACAGAAATGGTGCTGGATATTTCCTGAGCACCGGTTTCAGACGGAAATTCTATGACCGACCCAGCAGTGGCCTCCGGTACCGAAGTTACCGGCTGTGCGGTGTCGTCGGTCGGAAGGAGTAGAGATTCAGCTTCAGCAGAGACCGAGACACTCGCGGCAGGCCTGGGCGTGGAGTCGGCCGAAACCACGGACTGCGTGTGTCGGTCCCTATCCTTTCGATTTTTGGGTAAATGAGCTGGCGGAAGCTCCGACGGCATGATATAACTGAAATTTTCCCCAAAATATTCCTCTGCAAACTCTGCCCAACGCCTAAGAGTGCGTTTATTGAAGGAAGCACAGGCTGTACAGGCCAAGACATCGTGGTCTGGGCCTAGGCAGGGTAAGCAGTAAGAGTGGAAATCCTTATGAGGTATTTGTTTCCCATAAGTTAAACAATTATTAACTTTAACCGTTTGATCTGACATCGGCTGAGGCAAGAAAGAGTCCCCAACGGGGTACTTAGCTTTTTTGAAGACTTCGGTAGCTGAAATCACAGGTGCTGGCCGACCGGCACTTGCGAACTACTTCTGCTTCGGGCACCGAGCGGCAAGAAAGACTGAGGAAGATGGTGTCGGCTGACGCTTTTATACCCCAGGCGCTCTGACGTCGGGGAAAAGGGCGACATCAGCCGACGCCGGACCCAGACTTTGGTATCCGGCCGACCGAAGGGCTGCCTGAGGCAGGACAACCCATATGCAAGGACTGCAGATGCATCCTTGAAGGACATCTAAAGACCACTTACACACAAAAACAGAAAAAAACTGACTTACTTATCCCTGAAGCTCAGAGCAAAGGAGATCACGATGCATACTATGTCGTGGCAAACAAGATCTGAGGGAAGATAGGAGATGGTGGTGCATTATGGGTAGGGGGAGGAGCTCTGAGCTTTGAGCAGATACTAGAAAATAAGTTATTGGCACGGATCCAATATGGATCCGAATACCCACAGGTTGCAGATAAAATGAAGCTAACTACTTCAGATCTGTCCATTTCTTTCCTGATATGTCTCAGTGAAAAGTCTGAGGGCCGCAAATAAAGGATGAATATATGAGAGCAGCACAACTGGAAGAAGGTCTGATGGATGTGCTCTCGAGCCTGAATTTAACCTTTGGAATCAAGGCCAAAAGAACATACCCCCACGCAAGTCTGGTCATTAGTACACAAACTTAAGTTTCCGAGCTGTTAACAAGCTATTTCCCATAGTCAGTGGCATGGTGTTTGAAGCCTTTCTCCTCTAATACATGATTCTGAGTAAGTCACTTAAACAGAAAAGTGGTCATGTCACCACTGAAATGGGATGCACGTGTCCAGTGGGATTACATAGTTAATGAATAAATAAAATAAACACAGTCAACCCTATATGTGGTGTTTACAGTACCTTTCAGCAATGTTGATATGAAGTGCTTTTGTACTTGTGCATCATTTGCAGAGTTTTTGCATTATCTACCTTAAGATGCTTTTGTTTTTCGCCACTGGAATCAACTGTGGAGCTTCTGCACTTCTGCCCAACTGTAAATGTTGGTCGTTTTGTTTACCATTTCATTTGGTTATTTACTGCACTTTAGGCTTCATTTTAGAGGTTCAAAGTTAGAAAAGCTAGGTCTGCCCCCGGGTGAGAGTATAGCGTAGAATGGTTTCTGCTGCGCTGAGAAACAGTGAGGAAATCTTAGTGCACACTTGACTCGTTAGGTGGCAATTTTGCTTGGTTACTGTGCCCTTTACAGATGAATGTGCTTAGAATTTCAATTTCCCTATAACTACATAAAAGTTTATGAGCACGTAGTTAAATGAGATCCAGGTTTGCAAGAAGAGGGCATTGCTCCATGAGATCAGACAAAGACTGCACTTTTTACTCAATTAGCACCCTAGCAACATCTGTTTCCTCTCACAGTGGCTACAAAAAGAGGAGCAAAGAATCCCTTGGTACTACTCACCCTGTAACCCACTATATTTATACATGAAACCATGGATCTGCACTTTTCTACAGTCTCTGTAGCCAGCTTGGTAGAAATTGGCATCCTGAGTAAATTCTCTCATGTTTTCTGGCAACTACCAAATTCTCAAATAAACTGACACAGTATGTGAGCAATGTACCTATACACATATCTCTGAAGGTTATGCTCTCACATATATAGCCACTACAAATACCAAACAGGTTGTCAGAAACACACACCACTGTGCAATACCTGTCACAATCTACAGGACAAACATATAGACTCAAATATGCTGAAGTCCTTAAAAGAAAGCTACCTAAACCTCACAGTCCTCCAAGATGCAGTAATTACAATAAGTACCCTCAACAACTTCACAAACAACCACAGCAACACCCACCACAATACACTCAACCTCAGCTCAGTGTCTCCATGGCTAAATCTACAAAGCAGACCACCACATAATCCAAAATTTTGGTTACAGGAGACTCCACTGTGGGCATACAAATGTCCTACTTACCAGGTTGAGCAAGGAGATGGTTATGTCCTGCTGACCGTCAGGGGCCAGGATCCATCAGATTATGCATGCACTCATGTCACTGAACTACAAGTACCTGTATGACTCAGTCATACTCCACATGGAAAACAAATGACCTGTGATATGCTCTTCTGGACTATATGAAGAGACAGATGTGATGGAGCTCTCAGACTGTGTGTGTCCAATGTAGGTATGAGCGTAGCACTGAGCAGAACTCTGCCTTCTCCACAGATGTTACTATAATACTAACAAAAATGATTGATTTAATAATTAAATTATTTTTGGTGTTACTAAAAGGGATGCAAAATTTGTCAGCCTTGGAGGATATTAATGACAGACCCTGATGCTTTGCTGTGGTCTGCACCTGTCCCCTCTAGGCTTTTGAATATCATCTAAAACCTTGTCCACCAAATTGATGAGCCATTTGACATAGCTAAACCAACCCGGAATTATCTAAAGATGATGCTGCTCAATGCCATGAGTCTAAACAAAAACATTCACTCCCTGCAAGGTCTCCTAACCCTAAAGAGCACTGATGTCTGTGTAGCTACTGACACATGGTTTAGATCCATGGAGAGCACCCCAGCATTGTAGGGCTATAATGCCTTCCACACATTTAGACCAGTGACTGCAAAGAATGGAACAAGAGGTGGAGATGTCTCAACTTACTTCATATTCATACCTCAAGGCTGGTCAAAAAGTATGATGCACTTGAGCTCTTCCATGTGCAACTCACCATAAACAAAGTCCTATACCATAGCTCTGCGAACTATACGTCCCCTCAATGACCTAAGAAACCCAAACTACTTACTTAAACTAACTGGAATCGCGTTCTATTAAACCCAGTACTATACTCATGGGTGACTTCAACTCATCTACTACAAACTGGGAATCATACAAAACCTCAAATGTGCAGGTACAAAGATTCCTGGACTTTAACACGAATGCCCTGGACCAACTAGTCTGTCCGCCCACCAGGGGTAGCAACACCCTGGGCAAAATTTCAAGCCCACCCAAACCCAGGGAACACCATTGGCTATGCAGAGTCATTTACAAAACCCTCTTTGCAATCATGTATGCAGCTGCATACAGGCAGCATTACCTACCCAAAATAAGCACAGGACAAACTCAAAAACAAGTCACCAAGGTGGAATCCCAACATCAATAGGTTGTATAACAAAAGGAAGAAAAATCATGGCCAAAAATAGGAAATGCAACATCACACAACAAAATAATTCCTTCATCAGATTAAATAAACAACTTGGGGGGCAAATTTGGTCTATCAAAGCTGAATTTGAAAAAGTGGCCTCTCAGGCTAAGGACAACCACAAGGCATTATTCAACTATGTTCAAAACCTCAAAGGCAATATACAACAGTGTGCCACACTAAATGTAAAATGGAGACACCTATACTGAGCTGGCAGACAACAGGAAATGTAACGGCCAATAAATGCAGCTCCAATTTTACCACACTTTCGCCCCCACAGACCTCTCAAGAAATAATCCCCAACCATAGCGCCCCAGGTCCTCAATGCATTCTCCAAGACCAAAAACACTGCATCGATGTGACGCACGATTCCAGTATGCCTCCTTAGCAGCACGAAAAAAGAAGTTATGTACCTACCATAACGTTCCATGCTTGTTGTCCTTCATCTCACCTTCCTTCTTGCTGGTTGGGTTCGGAGCCGATCCTTGGCTCCAACTCAGCCGATTTACTAAAGCTTGAGAGGTTTTACTGGCTCGAGGCTACCCCTTATCCCAACATGTCTAGCGGCAGCTACCCAGATCTCATTTGTAACAGCACACACTAGACATATATAGTAAAAAAAACAATGTTTTACTAAGCTCTTATACATCAAGATAGGAAGGATAGAGGAAAAGAATGTATGGTTAAACTAACCTGGTATGTCAGCAGGAAACTCAGCCAGTGTAACCAATAAAGAACTCCTCTCGAACCTCCAGGAAGGGGGAAGGAGGGGGGGGGATGCAAGAAGGAAGGCGAGATGAAGGACAACAAACATGAAACGTTATGGTAGGTACATAACTTCTTCATGTTATGTTGCCCAATTTCGCCTTTATTCATGCTGGTTGGGACCGCGTCACCAGCACCTGGTTCTTGGGTGGCTCACTGGAACAAACTCTTGAGAACCATGGAACCAAAAGATGCCCTGTCCCGGGAGACACCATCCACTGTGTAATGACAGAAAAAGGTATGAGGATTTGCCCATGTTGCTGCAGCACAGATTGAATCTAAAGGCAATTTGGCTTGAAAGGCAATAGAGGTGGATAAGGCCCTGGTTGAATGTCCTCTGGGCCTTCCTGGAAGCGTCTTTTTACGCAAACCATATGAATAAGTGATTGTTTGAAAGCCATTTTGATAAAGTCACTTTAGAAACTGGATAACCTTGCTTATTGTCAGGCAAGGATATGGACAATTGGTCTGACTTTCTGAGGTCTTTGGTCCTGTGTAAATAAAAACATAATTGTCTATGAACATCCAATTGGTGTAATCTATACTCTGCCTTGTTGCCGTAATTGGGGAAGAACACAGGAAGCTCAATGGACTGATTTAAGTTGTACTCCAAACAAACCTTTGGCAAGAAAAAAGGATTGGTCCTTAGAGAGACACTATCTTTGTGAAAAATGAGATATGGCGGGCGAATAGACATAGCAAGTAATTCAGAAACCCATCCAGCTGAGGTTATAGCAATTAAGAAGAGGGTTTTCCAAGATAGAAACTTCAGGGGACAAGATGCTGCTGGTTCAAAGGGAGGCAGAACCACTGAAGCTAAAACCTAGTTTAGTTCCGGGGGGGGGGTCTCTTACCGGGGTCTGTAAAAGTGTTGTACCTCATAAGAATGCTCTGCACAACTTATGGGACATAATGTTAGAGCCAGTCGTCTAGACATGGAAACACTTGGAATCCTAGATACCTCAGGTGAGCCGTGACCACTGCCATATACTTGGTGAACTCCCTGGGGGCTGTGGTGAGACCAAAGAGCAGGGCCCTGAACTGATAATGACTGGCTCCCAGCCAGAAGCATAGGAATCTCCTGGATCGCCTGTCCATTTTTATATGGTAGTACGCGTCCTGGAGATCTATGGAGCACATCCAATTATCCTGACCCAAGAAGGGAAGAATGGCCTGCAGTGTCACCATCCGGACCTTTGTCTTTTTTACTGATTGGTTTAGCTTGCTGAGATCCAAGATTGGTCTCCAGTCCCCTGCTTCTTTGGAACTAAAAAGAACCTTGAGTAAGTTCCGGATCCGATTTGGTCTGCGGGGACTTCCTGGATGGCTTTTTTTTTCTAGCAATCTTTGAACCTCTAAAATTGCATGATCCCGAAGACTGGGTGGAACATCTGGGATAGAACGTTTGTCTTTTGAGGGGAACTGAGAAAAGGGAATTTTGTAACCCCTGGATATTATCAACAGTACCCATGTTTCTCTCTTGATAGATTGCCAGGCTGCTAGGTACAGTGATAGTCTGCCCCCGACTGCCTCCAGAGGTGGACAGCCGGGCTTCCCTTCAGGAGTGCTGGAAGGGCCTAACAGAGAAAGTATCTCTGTTGTGCTGATGTTGCAAACCCCCTCTGCCATGAGGGCGGTGTCTTCCATTGTTGTTTCTCCCTCTGCCCCTGTGGGAAAAATCTCCAAGTGTGACAGGCGAAGATCCCTGGGATTTTTGGAACCACATCTTTCCACTCTTCTGACCTTTAGGATAGGGTCTAGATGGAGTGGAAAAACAGACTCCTATGGCAGAGAGAGTCTTGCCATCCTGTTGACACTTGGTGAGATTCTCTTTTACCTGAAGCCTAAACAAGGACACGCCATCGAAGGGGGTGTTGGTAAATGAAGACTTAAAAGGTTCTGCAAATTGACAAAGGCGCATCCATGTCTGTGTAATGCTACTCTGGTACCTGCTGCCCTACTCGCTCCATCTGCCGCATAAGAAATGAGCCTCATGGAGGAGTTAATCACGGAGGTCAAGGTCGCAAGGTGGGAAGCTGCCCTGTTTGCAACTCCCTCAGCTGTAGGATCTTGCAGGGTATCTCCTAGCTCCTTCAGGAGATCCATCTGAAGTCGTGTGAAGTGTGACAAGTAATTCAGCAACCTGAGACTAAAGGTCACTGAAGAAAACATATGCTTCCCATACCGGTCCATTGTACGAGACTCTTTGTTCGGCGGATGGACAGATGAAGTTTCTGCAAATTTCTTCTTGGTGGCTGCTGCCACCACCATGGCATCAACAGGGACCCCTTTGGATAGGAAAAGACTTACCTTCTGGAACTGTAATAAATTTGTTCAGTCTCCACGGAACTGGTTCCATGGTCTTTGGAGTGCTCCACGCCTTTTGACTCACTACAGACAAGAGTGGGTCGAAAGGCGGAGACACCCAAGAGGTGGAGGGTCGGGAAGCAAATGCATCCAGGTAGACAGACTCATCTTCAGAGGGGGCTAGGGACTTGCAGCCACCCCTCTGTTTAAGGATTTCCAAGATGTCTGAAAATGAGACATCCTCAGAGGGGGACCGTGGGAACCCTTCCGACTCATCAAAGTCTGTATCCAAAGTGACAGACTTAGGGGAGTCTAGATGCTTCCTTCTACACTTCTTCCGAGGGACCTCCTCCGAATTTTTGGGAGAGGTTTCAGAAGAAGGGGGGGGTCACCCAGTGGGGCGTCCTGGGGCATTGGTTCCCTACGCTTGGCAGGAGGAGGGACAAAGACACACACAAGCACCAAAGGAAGCCAATGGAGCTGAGGGTGGAGCAGTCTCAGGAGACAGCATGGTCATCACCTCAAAGGTGCCACGCTCCTGAGTCAAAGGAGATCTTCGAACTGGGAGCGACGGCTCTGAGGCTGATGTAGGAGCTGAGCTCACCTGCACCGAAGCTCCGAGAGGGAGAGCGGGGCCGGACAAGGGTCCAATGCCACTTCCCCCCTCGGAGCTGCTGAGAGAGCTTCAGCGCCCAGATCCTTCGATGGACTGAAACATCGAGATCGCAGCAGTCGTCAGAACTGATAAGAGAGAAGAAACCAGAGCCGACGGTTCCACCACCACGAACTCCATGCACTCCGGCTCCGAGCTCAAGAGAGTCAGAGGAGGAATCGATGGAGAAGCTGGGAGGGCGGAAGGAGCCAATTTCTTATGGATTGGGCTTGAAAGTAATTTATCAAGTGCCTGTTACATGAGAAGCCTGTTGACCACTCTCTCCATGCCGTGATCCGAAAGCCTAGAGGACAGAGAGGAATGTGAAGAGGACCGGTGACTTCCCGCTCCAGAGGAGATTGTGGGGGGGGAGCATACCAGCTCCAAAGAAGGAGATCTTGATCTCTTATGGGTCTGGAGTGGCTCCGAGGACACAGATGGAGCCGCTGGAGACTTAGCTTTGTCGGAGCCAATGCTGGGAGCCGACAGAGCCAAAGGCTTCTCAGTGATTTTTGTCTGCTCCGAACTCGGAACCAATGACATGGGAGTGTTTCTCGGACACTCTGGCTGGCTGAGGACCCTGAGACAAGAAATCTTGAGGGTTCTACAGGAGGCCATGTAAAATAAGCTTATTTTTCCTCTCCTGCAGGATGCTGGAAATGAAAGCGTGGCAGATGGAACAAGAGTCCTGCAGGTGAACAGCCCCTAAACAATAAACGCAACTCATGTGCCTGTCCATAAGGACATTTTTTGGCAACACGAGTCGCATTTTTTAAACTCAGAGGGTTTCGACTTTTTAGACATAGTAAATCTAGTCAGGAAAAAATTCACAGAGAACAACTATCACGAACAGCATAGAACAACAAAAGGAAGAACCTTATTATTAATATATATATATATATATATATATATATATATATATATATATATTTTTTTTTTAAAGGGGAGAAAGAAGGGGGAGAGCCTCTAACTTAAACGGCAATCCCAGAAAAAGGGTGAGGAAAGGAAAGAACCCTCTAACTTAAAACAGGCTCTAAGGGGAAAGCAAAGCCTGAAGAGAAAAACTACGGCCAAAAAGCACCACAACAAGCAGAGAAAGGGTCGTTAAACTAATGGGGGGTGATACACACTCTAACAAGTCAATATAACCACTAAAAAGTAGAAAAGGTAGCGATAAATAGAAAAAAGCACTAAGTACTTAGCCTGAGCCAGTAGTAGCAATGTTGACGCTGCAAGTGGCGAACGTGATGTGGGAAGCTGCTGCTAGGCATGTTGGGATAAGGGGTAGCCTCGAGCCAGTAAAAGCTCTCGAGCTTTAGTAAATCAGCCGAGTCGGAGCCAAGGATCTGTTCCGAACCTAATCAGCAAGAATGAAGGTGAGATGGGACAACATAACATCATGACCTAACGGGAACACTAGAATCACTATTCAATCGTAGCCTCCAAACAGGCTTCATGACAAGCGAATTGAGAACTGCAACTGTTGTCCCTCTACACAAGGATTCGACATCAACTGACCCAGGAAAGTACTGACATATAAGCCTGATAAGACTCAGATGCAAGGCCATGGAAAGAATAATCAGACATGATAAATAACACAGGAAGCCTTCAGACATTGGCTCAAACCCAATTTGGTTTTGCCAAGGACAGCTCAAGCCAACTCAACCTGGAAGACTTTTTTGAGAAGGTCACCAAAGCAATAAATGAGGGCAAAACTATGTATACTGCCCACCTCAACCTGGCCAAAGCATTCAACACAAGACACTGCAGACAAGCTCAAGAAATTAAATATAAATCTCTAGAGCACCTGCTGGATAGACATCTGGCTCACATATAGTTCACAAGTCAGGATAGGCAAGTCTACCTTCACAAAAACACTAGTCACTAGCGGAGTACCCTTCTCTGAAGCCAAGGCCAATGTCAAATGCTTTTGGCTGGCCAAGTTCACAGATGCTTGAAAACCAGGTGCAGTCGTAGAATCCCTAGAGACACAGACACAAACTTCCTTCATAAAGGCTTGGCACTAATAACTAGTGCAGGAATCATGGTCTAAAACAAAATGACAAAAATGCATAATAGTATCTTTAGAAAGACAAACACCCCTGGAAATTATTGTATTGATAATACACCCACAAGAAGTGCCCCTGTGGTCAGGGATTTGGGAACACATGTAGACAAGTGACTTGGCCTTTGACCATCATGTGCCTACTATTGTAGAAAAATTATTCTACACTGTGCAACTTACAAGCAAAGGTATGGCTTCTAGGTCCAAAGACATTGTTCCATATTGCTCAGTCCTCATTAGAACAATCATAGAGTACACTGTCTCTTTCGATATGTATCTGACCAGGCATATGCAACAAATGAGGCATCCACAGAGGTTCCTCACAAAAAGAATACATGATGCAGACATGCCCTACTCAGACCGCTTTAAAGCCTTGTCCTTGGACTCGGTCTCCAACAGAATCTTGCGAGGTGATCTATGTCTGCCCTTCAAAGCAACTTCTGATTCTGTCCTTGTGGACTTGTTGCACATCCACAAAACAACTGACATTAGAAACACCTGAGCCAGGGACTTAAACCTTGTCTGCAACATAAATAAGACATGTTGGAGAGACTAGTATGAGTCCCAGAATCTACTCCTTCGTTAGCACAGGCTTCCCATTTATGTGAAGCAGAGTTCCTCCCTGCACTTATTCAACAGCAATTTGGATACATGGATGGGAAATCATAAATTTATCCCTGGTCTACCACCTATATCCCTATTACAAAGAGGAAGCTTGTAAAGCTGATCACTCATACTCAAGTTATACCCCCAACAGAATGAGTGGTTAAAAACCTGTCAAATACATCTGGGAAGTATGGCTAGGCTTAAAAAGACCTTAGGGTTGTTTGGCCAAGTAACTGCCTATGAACTGCGAGCATACATTTCTGAAATTTGTCTGGACAGTGTGAAGGCTACCAGAAAGGCAGTCTTCCATGTAAGATATTTGAGATCAGTTGTACCAGATGGTTCAAAAGGAGGTTGGATAAAAGTTTCAAACAAAGTTAAGATCCTAGTGAGCACGGTAGGGACAGAGCCTCCATTTGGTATCTCAAAAAGAAAGGTACCTTGGCCAGCTAATGTGCGGTTCTGGAAGAATGTTGCCATTGATTTCTAAAATATATATTTAATGCAGAAACCTGCTAGAACTACTACAATAGTGAAACTTAACATCAAACTTTTGCTAAAGACCACTAAATGAGTCTTCTCTCAAACAATATTGCAGGAGAGAGAAGATCCGTGAAAACTGGAGAGGTATGAAGAAGTGGGAGTCAGAATGGAGTATTATTCGGTTCTGTTTTACACACCAAAAAGCCTAAATAAATGCTGCGACTAGAAGTCGAAGAAATTATGAACAGAAAAACAGCAATTAAAGTTGAACTATGGAAAATGTGTTGTCTGACATGCTTCCCAAATGTTTGGAATTCACTGGAGATAAAGTGGAAAATTTAAAGAACAACAGGAAACAATAGTCTTATCAAGCAGAAGCTGAAAGAGATGCAAGGATCAGTGTTACCATGAAGCAGTCTGACCATATGAAAACAAAATTTAATTGTGAGAGGACAAAATAAGATAGGTGAACCTGAGAAAGTACAGTTTTGTACCTACCATAAATGTAGATGTTCGAAGATCCACATTGCTGCAGTCCTAACACTTGGGTAGTCCGCTGTCCCAGTCGGCCCGAATACCAAAGTATAAGGCTGACGTCGGTCAAGGCGCATTTGTCTGACATCAGGACGTCAGGGTACAAATGCGCATGACCCACGCCATATCCTTAGTCTTTTCTTGTCCCAGATGTCAGAAGACCCTAAAAGATAAGGCCAAAACCAAAACACCAAACACTCCTGTACCTAATATATGTACAATATATACAAATTTACAAAATAGAACCCCACCCACACAACCACCCCTAAACACAGAGGGAAGGAGGGAGGGACTGCAGCAATGTGGATCTTGAACATCTACATTTATGGTAGGTACAAAACTGTACTATGTTCTTCATCTCACATTGCTGCAGTCCTAACACTTGGGTAGAATCCCAAAGCAGAGGTAAGGGAGGATGGCTAAACTATAATGAAGCAGGAGCTGCCAAAATGCCCTGCAACACAGCAGTGGCAAAACCAGCCCTGGATTTAGAATAGAGAGGAAGGTGGTAATGCTTGGAGAAAGTATGCACTGAACTCCAAGTAGCTGCCTCCAAAATATCCTTAGTTGCCACCCCTTAGAAATGCTGTTGAAGTGGCAGTAGCCCTAGTGGAATGAGGCCTAATCCCAGCTGGAATCTCCTTGCCATGATGGGAGTAACAGAATGCAATGCAAAACCCAATCCACTTAGATATAGTTTGTTTTGACACAGGCTTGCCCTGAGAACTCAAAGCAAAAGAAACAAACAACTGCTGAGACTGCCTAAAATCCCTAGTCCTGCTTAAATAATAACGCAACTGCCTGTGTACATCTAAAGTGTGCAAAATCTTTTCCCCTATTTTGGGGATCTGCATAAAAAGTAGGCAAATGAATAGTTTGGTTTAAAGCCACACTGGAAACCACCTTAGGCATAAATGAAGGATTAGTACGTAATGATACCCTATCCTTATGAAAATCAAAAAAGGCCCAACCGCCATAAGGGCCTGCAATTCAGAAACCCTTCTTGCAGAAGTAATGGCCAACAAAAAAGCAGTCTTCCATGACAAGTATTTCAATTCAGCAGTAGCCGAGGCTCAAAAGGTTGTAGAGTAAGTTTCTCCAACACAAAATTGAGGTCCCAAGCAGGAGTAGGAGCTCTAATGGGGGTCTTATATTCTTTGCCCCTCTAAGAAATTGCTTGAACAAAGGATGAGAAAACAATGGTGGGTCACAATCATAGTGAGCTGAAATTGCTGCAGCATGAATCTTAATGGAAGAGAAAGACAAACCTTTGTCCAATAACTCAGTAAGATATTGAAGAGCCACACTCAAATTAGGCTCAGAAACATCCAAATCCTTTGCTGCACTCCAAAATAAAAATCTCTTCCATTTTTCTGCATACACTTTACGTGTACTAGGTCTTCTGGCTTCCATAATCACATTCAAAACTTGTTGAGGAAGTTGAGACCTGCTGTGGTTCAAAACAGAATATGCCAGGCTGTTAGATGAAGAGAGTGAAGCTTGACATTGAGTAGATGACCGTCCCTCTGAGACAAAAGGTGTGGAATTAAAGGTAAAGGCCATGGAGGCTTCCTTACCAGATTCCTCAGTAATGGGTACCAGTGTTGCCGAGGCCAATCTGGAGCTATCAAAATCATCCTTGGCTTGTCTTGTCTGACCTTTAGGAGTACCTTTGGGAGGAGAGGCAGAGGAGGAAAGGCATACACATGAAGATTTTTCCAACTGAACGAAAGAGCATCCACTTTCCAAGCTGTGTGATGAAACCTTTTCGTGCAAAACTTTGGCAGCTGGTGGTTTAGTGGAGAAGCGAACAGATCTATGTCTGGAGTTCCCCATGACACTGTCAATTTTCGAAATACATGAAGATCCAGTTTCCACTCGTGGAGATCCATGATTTGCCTGCTTAACACATCTGCTAAGGAGTTCTGTGCTCCTGGCAGAAACCTTGCCTGAAGATTTAGCTGCAAGCTGAGCGCAGTCTCCCACAAAATCATTGCTTGCCTGCATAGAGGATAAGAATGTGTTCCCCCTTGCTTGTTGATGTACCACATGACAGTTGTGTTGTCTGTTAGAATCAACACCTGCCCTGGAAGAAGTAACTCCTTGAAAGCCATTAATGCAAACTGGACTGCTAACATCTCCTTCATGTTGATATGTAGATGCTGTAGTCTGGCAGGTCACTTGTCTTGTATCCACTTTCCATTCAGATGAGCACACCAAGCTATGTCTGAGGCATCTGTCGTTAGAATCTGACTCGCCTCTGGCCGGGTCACAGAGAGTCCCTTGTTTAGGCGACATTCCTGAGCCCACCACAAAAATTCCTTTTGAATGTAAGGTATTATTGGAATGACAGTGTCCAAATCCTGGCAGTGCTGTGTCCATACATTTTTTAGATACCATTGCAGCTTCCTCATATGCAGTTTGGCATTGGGAAGCACCAGAATACAAGATGCCATGAACCCTAAGGCTTGAAGGACTGTCCTTGCAGTCAGCCCGGACTGAAGAGATAGTTGATGGAAGTAAAGGGAAAGATTCTTTTGTTTGTCCGGGGTTAAAAAGGCCATCTGGGCTGCTGTATTCAGTCTCACACCCAGAAAGCACATATCTTGAGAGGGTACTAGACTGGACTTTATTTCGTTCACAGAATACCCCAGGCATCTTAGCACTGCTATCACATATTCCAGATGCTGAAGAAGCTCGTCCTTTTCTTGAGCCAGAATCAGACAGTCGTCCAAGTAAGGATAGATTTGTATTCCTTTTAGCCTGAAGAAAGCTACAACTGGAGCCATAACTTTTGTGAATACTCTGGGCAGTAGATAAGCCAAAGGGCAATGCAGAGAACTGATAATGGGAATTTCCAGCTCGAAACGCAGATACTTCCTGCAACTGAGTCTGATAGGCACATGAAGGTAAGCCTCCTTGAGATCTAAAGTTACCATCCAGTGATCTTTGCCCAGCAGAGGTAAAAGCTGTTGTAACGTCAACATTTTGAACTTGGGAATGTCCAGATAAGTGTTGAGGATAGACAAATCCAAAATTGGTCTCCACGTGTTCCCCTTTTTGGTACTAGGAACAGGCGAGAATAAAATCCTAGGCCCCTTTCTGGCACAGGAACCGGCTGAATGGCCCCTATCTGGAGTAACAGAGAAATTTGCTTGTGAGCCTCTTTTCTTTGTATAGGAGGAATGTCTGGCATGCCTTTGAAAGGAGGCAAGGTATGGAAATAAAACCTGTAACCGTGGTGAACGATATCCAATACCCATCTGTCTTGGGTAATAACACTCCAATTTTCTTTGAAAAGTGCCAGCCTTCCTCCCAAAGGTGCTGCCAGACGAGAAGGCTCTGGCAGCTGAAAAGGCAAGTCATTGGGTCTGCTTACGAAAGGACTGACCCTTGCCCTCACCAGAAGACTGGGCAGGCGAACTGCCTGTTCTAGGCCTAAAAGAACCTTGAGCTCTGCCCCTACCACGTCTAGATCTACCCCTAGACTGAGAATCATAAGAAGGATAAGTCCACCCCTTAGTAGGCCAATTTCTACTAAACTTTGGAGGCTGAACCTGCAAAAATCTTTAACAGTCTGCATAGACTTAGCCTTGTCCTCCATTTTCTTTAAAACTGCTTCCACAGGCGCACCAAATAACACATCAGATTGTAAAGGAGCATCTAAAATCCTTGTCTTTACATGTTCAGCTAAATTCTGATCCCTCAGCCAGGCGTGCCTGCGAAGAACAGAACCAGTGGCTGCCACCCTCGAAGAGGCCTGTACAGCATCAAAACCACATTGCAAGGAATGCTTACCCACCTGTTCAGAAACATGAACTAAATCCTGCAACTCTTTACACTCAATACCTTCCGCCAGAGCATCTACCTTAGACTTCAATTGTGAAAGGAGATAATTTTGGTATTTCAACATGTGAAACTGGCAATTCAAAGCCCTCATGGCTAAAGTGGAAGAAGTATACACCTTCTTTCCCCATCTATCCAAAGTCCTTGCCTCTTTATCAGAAGGAACAGGATTTTTAACAACAGAAGCCTTAACACCTTTAGGGCCCTGAGAAACAGTTTCTGGGTCTGCCCTAGGACTCTTAAAAGATACTTATGAGCTTCAGGCACCCTATAATACCTATCCGGTTTAACTGGGGCAGGAGGCAAAGAATCAGGGTTCAGGGAAGCCTCTGCAAAAACATCCTCTACCACATCTAGAACAGGAGGTATAGCTAAAGGCCTATGCTGGGGTAGAAACAAAAATTCCCTAAGCCTTTTCCTGGAATCAGAGAAATCTTGACCTTCCCATTTAAAATGCTCCCTCATGGAATGAAGAGTCTCTGAAAAAGAAAAATCCTCAGGAGGAGAAGCCGAATGTGTAGTGTCATCTACATCAGATTCAGAATAAGGAGGATACTCCTGCAAGTCTTCAGCAAGACTCAGAAGCCTCGAACACTGCTCAAAACTCTCAAGCTCAAGTTCCACCCTAGGCCTCTTATCAGGGAGTGGCATAGAACCTCTAATCATAGTAATCAAATCTTCTGCCATTTTAAGCATATGTTTCTTAGGCAGAGACCCTGAAGAACTAGGGAGACCCCACTGAAGTTAACCCTGGCCTGCCTCTAGAAGAAGCCTTGGAAACAGAAGGAGGGCCTAACCACCTTAGGAAGGGAGGGAGAACAGCTACCTGAGAAGCCCCTTCAGCCTGGCCTACCTCCTGAGAGGACACATCTTGTAACAGTAAAGTCTCTCCCTGAGAATCCAAAGGGACTTCTGGTAGAACCACCGGCTCCACCGAGCCCTCTAAAGAACCGACGTCTGGGACAGACAGTTCTTCCACCCTAGGCTTCGCTGCTTTGTCCTTGCGCTTTTAGAAGCGGCGCCGGAGCATCCGACGGCATGTTGTAATTACAACGCTTCCCAAAACTAACCTGGCACAATCTAATCTTCTCTTAATAGTGCGTTTGTTAAATCTAGCACAAGAGCGACAGCCAACAACGTCGTGCTCAGGCCCTAAGCAAGGTATACACAAGGTATGGTAATCTCTATGAGGTATCTGTTTCCCACAAGAAATACAGTTATTCACTTTTTCTGACATCCGGTTAAATACTGAGGCAAGAAAAAACCAAAATATTCCCCAACGGGGTACTTAGCCAACTTTGATTCGGTCTGAAACTCCGACTTCAGAAAATTTCAGAACGCCAACCTGCACTCGCAATACTGCTTCTGCATCGGACCATGCGGCAAAAAAGACTGAGGATATGACGTCGGTCATGCGCATTTGTACCCTGACGTCCTGATGTCAGACAAATGCGCCTTGACCGACGTCAGCCTTATACTTTGGTATTCGGGCCGACTGGGACAGCGGACTACCCAAGTGTTAGGACTGCAGCAATGTGAGATGAAGAACATCATATGGTCTTTTGGAGGAAGAGAAAAAGCTGGATTTGCTGGACTATGTTAAAAGTAAGACTGCAAACAGGACAGGTTTCTCAAGAAATCTTTAGACATTGAATCAGACAAATGACAAGTTGCTGGAAGCTAAACTGAAGTACAGAAATCCTAGGCCAATTCCAGTGGCTTGATAACCATTTTATGAAAAATAGCAAGCACTGTGGAAACTGTGGCACCAGAGCACAGATGTCTGTTAAAGGCTGAACAGTGTTTGCAAAGCATTATTATTCAGAAGTGACACTGCAACATGGATATGATTCAACTGTTAGAGAGGAAAAAATAAGTTTAAAAAGTCTTTCCTGGTGATACTGAAAATTTACTGAAACAGTAGAATGATGACTTTTTCATGACCCAGAGAAGGCTTTTCAGAAAATTAAGAAATGGCTTGCACACCTGACCCAAATGGGTAGTGAATAAAAACATAAAAATAAACCAGATTGCGGACTTGATGTGGATATGTCGTCAGAGGATGAAGACGAATGTGAGGAGAAAAGAAGTTATGTACTCACCATAACGTTCCATCTGTGTTGCACTTTCATTCTTCAACTGTTGGGTTTGGATCTGATCCTTAGATCTGACTCTGCCATTACTTTAGCTTGTGGCCACCATAAAACTCTTGAGCTGCTGCCCTACCCATAATGCACCAACCCCTAACAACCTCAGATTTTGTTTGCTGTTTGACATAAAAGTAGGATGTACTACTACAAAGTATTTAACAGAAAAAGCCATATCTGGAGCTTAACTTGAAGGACAGTGGTGTCCTTATAAACACTCATTCTTCCAGAAATCAACTGTGTAAAAGGGAGGAGGTCAGTGGGTGGGGGAGTTGAGGAAAAATGAAAATGGACAACACAAATGGAATGTTACGGTGAGTACATAACTTCTTTATATGATGTTATCAACTTTCATTCTATCCCAGCTACCTAAATTCCCTGGTGGACTCTAAGGAAGGGTATTCCTAAGCACAGTTGAGCCAAAGGCTGTTCAACTCGAGACCACATCTAGTTTGTAATGAGTAACACAGGTATGAGGATTGGTCCACGCTGCAGTCACACATATTTCATCCATGGAAGCTCTTATATAAAAACACTGAAGCAGTAGCCATGGACCAAGTTTGAGTGAGCTCTTAAAAGTCTTTGTAAGGATACGCCTAATTTGTTGTAGACAAATGATATACAATAAGTCAGCCATCTGCCTAGAGTTACCTTTAGAATTGATTTGCCCAATTCAGAATATGCAAAGGAAATGAGTAATTGACCTGTCTTCCTAATTATTTTGTTCTATGTAAGTGAAAAATTAATAGTCTGAGGACATCCAATAAATGCAACATATAGTCACCTTTGTTCACAAATTTAAGAAGGAAGACTGTCAGATTAATGGATTGGTTAATAGTGGATTATGACAACACATTAGGAAGGAAAGAAAGACTGGTATGTAATGATACTCTACTTATGAAAAATCAAGTAAGTAGGTTTTACAGGACGATGCTTGAAGTTCTGAAATTCTTCTAGTGGAGGTAATGGCCACTAGAAAACAGTTTTCCAGGTCAGAAATTTAAGAACACATTTTGCTGTTGGTTCAAAAGGGGAGTGAATTAAGACCTGCAGTACCAGATTTAAATCTCATGGTGAGGCAAAACCTTTACAGGGAGGCCTCAGCAAGAGGGTTGCCTCTCAAAGGGGCCTTACAAAGCTTAGATGAAGCCAAGGAAGAATTTTCAAAGCTAATATGGAAGTTGGAAATTGCTGCTAACTGAACTCTAATTGTTGAGGAGCTAGCTCTCTCATTAAAATTGTTGCCAAAAAGTCAAGAACACTTTGTACAGGAGCTGGGAAAAGGTCAATGTGTGTCTGATGTGCCCAAAAAACAAACCATTTCAATTTACTCCTATAAGGTTTTCTTGTAGAAGCCTTATGGGAAGATAAAAGTATATGGCGGACAGGTGAAGAGAACACTGGTTGTCTGGCTACTGACAGAACTGCAGAAACCATGCTGTTAAGCTTGAGGTTTGAGACATCTGGATGAATCATGCCTGTTGGGTGAGACAGGAGGTCTGGAATCGGATCCAGAATCCAAGGTGGGTTAAAGTAGATGAGGCCAAAGGAAGGGGAACTAAATCTATTGAGGCCAGAATGGTGCAAAGAGGATGACCGTGCTCTTCAACTAATCAGCTTTCGGCAAAATGTTTGGAATTAGGGGAGTTGGTGGGTAAGCATAAAGGAGACTGGGGGGGGGGTCAATTGTGGATAAGAGCATCCCTTGGTGATTCCCTCTGTGGGGGGTGCATCAGGGCACAGAAGCTGCTTCATTTATTGTTTAGGGGAGATGCAAAAAGAATGAAGCAAGGCTGGCCCCATTTCAGGGATAATCATTTCTGTCACATTTATGTTGACAGACCACTCGTAAGGTGGTAGAAAGGACCTGCTCAATGTATCTGCTAGCACACTGAACTTCCCCAGAATGTACACTGCTATCAGAAAGTGGTTGGAAAAGATTGCCCATTGCCACACTCTGAGGGCTTCTCGACACAAGGGATAAGACCTGGTTCCTCCTTGTTAATGTACCAGACTACTGACATGTTGTCTGTCTGTATGTACTGCAATTGCCCTGAAAAGGAGAGTCTTGAAAAGCCTGCAATGCTAAAACTGCTCTCATTTCCAGGACATTGATATGCATACTGGCCTCTTCAGGGGAACAAGTGCCTTGGACTGTCTTCCCCAGGAAGTGCCCCACACTCAGTCTGGGAAGTGTCTGTGATCACTACAGCCTTGGGATGAGGGAAAACATAAGGGCGACCTTCTAGAATTTGATCTGATTGAATCCACCACCAAAGGTATCTCTTGCATGACGGAGTGATTTTTATTTGAACTGACATGGGTTGATAAAGAATTGAGCATTGCGTTGCTAACATCCATCGAAGAATTCTCATATGAAATCTTGCTAAAGGAACTAAAATTATGGCCACTGACACTGACCCCAAGGCATGAAGGATCAAACGGGCCAAAACTGTACTACTGTAAATTATTTTTCTGACCTGGACTCTGACAGTCTGTGCTCTTGAGAGAGGAAGAAAAGCTGTCAGTGAAACAGTGTTGAAAATCACTCCTACTAATTCCAATGTTTGAGACAGCTGTAACTGAGACTTGTTGTAGTTTATGGTTATCCCCAGTGAGGAGCAAGTTTGGAGTACCCTGATCTCTCGTTTTTATTAGTAGATGCCTGGTTGGGGCAGTAATGAGCCAGTCATCAAATTATGGAAATACTCAGAATCCCTGCAGTCTCAAGTGATTTGCCACCACTGCCATGCATTTGGTGAACACCCTGGAGGCTATGGTGAGGCTAAAGGTCACTGCCCTGAACTGATACTGACTGGCTCCCAGCCGGAAGCGTAAATACCTTCTGGATTGTCTGTCCATTTTTATGTGATAGTGCGCATCCTGAAGGTCTACTGAGCACATCCAGTCGTCCTTGAAAATAAAAGGTGAAATGGACTGAACCGTGACCATCTGAAATGCAGTGTGTCTAACTGATTTGTTCAAATCACTGAGATGCAGAATTGATCTCCAGTCTCCTGCTTTCTTTGACACTAAAAAGAATCTTGACTAAGTTCTGGATTCTATTTGGTATGGTAGGACTTCTAGGATGACTCTCTTTTCTAGCAGTTGTATCTCTAGTGCTACTGCTTTCCTCTGACTGGGTGAAACATCAGGAATTTTGCATACCAGTGGAGGTGGTAAGGAAAAGAGAATTATATAACCTTTGGAAATAATCTTCTGCACCATGTCCTTTGTTATAGATAGCCAGGCTCTGTGGTGCAGGAATAAATTACGCCAACTGGCTCCAGAGGTGGGCAATCAGGACTCCTTTCAGGAGTGGTGTTAGAGTGTATTGGAGAAGGAATCTCTGGACCCCTGTTTCTTTGGGCCTCCTCTACCACATGGTCATCTTCGTCCATTTGAGTTCCTCCCTCTGCCCCTGGAGGAACTATCACTGCATGGATCTTAGAAAGGACTCTGGAACTTCTTGAACCACATTTTTAGACTTTCTCGTTGATTCCTCTTTGAAGAGTCGAAAATGTATGCCCAAGTGCAGAGAGAGTCTATCTTTTCCACACCTGGACAGTGTGTCTAAGTTTAGGGCCAAACAACAAACTGCCATCAAAGGGTACACTGACGAATGAAGACTTGAAGACCACGGCAAAAATCACATAAGTGCATCCATACATGCCCCCTAATTAAAATGCTTGAACCTGCTGCCCATGAAGCACCTTCAGCTGCATGCGATACAAGCCTCATGGACAAATTAGAAATAGCCTGTAGGGTAGCCAACTGAGAAGCTACAAAAGCTTCATCTTCAGCAGTATCAGTCCTCAAAAGGGATTCTGATAGTTCCTTTATCAAATCCCTTTGTAGTCTCGTAAAGTGCACCATGTAGTTCAGCAACCTAAGGGCAAGTCGCTGAAGCATAGACACGCTTCCCAAATATGTCCAATGTCCTAGACTTCCTGTTAGGGGGCTGGACAGAGGAACTCTGTTCAGCAAGTTCCTTGTCTGTGGATGCCACCACAACCATAGCATCTACAGGCACTCACTTGCTCCAGTATTCCTTGCCTACTGGTGGAGCCAGAATATGATATGGTCTTTTGGGTATTGGCTCAACTGAGTCAGATTCCTTCCATGCCTACCTAGAGATCAAGTCAATAAGCTCATCAGTGGATGGAGTAACACAGGAGGTTGACAGGGGAGCCCCAAAGGCTTCTAGAAATACTGGTTCCTCTGGGGAAGGGTTATCGAAGGACCAACCACCCGTCTGCTTAAGGATCTCAAGAATGTCTCCAAATGAGACATCTTTAGCTGGTGATCTTGGAGAGCTCCTTCATTGAAATCAGTATCTTCAGCAACTGAATCCTGGGGTGGGGGGTGCCTCCTCTTGCACTTCCTCTTCATATGGACTTCCTGGGTGGGATGCTCCAGTGAAGTATCAGAAGAGATTGTAAAGCCCTACTGGGTAGCCTGAAGACTTTGGGCTGGCTGCCCCTGTGGCGTAGAGTGATGTGGCTCAAGGTGCAGAGACATTGGGGAACAAGAGTGAAGATTCAAGGGGTAGGATCTGTCCATCCTGCCAGAGCAAAGAACACTCTACACTAACTCAAAAGCAGATCACTCTTGGGAGAAGAAAGAGAATGGAGCTGAGAAGACCGGCTTCTGTCCCATCGATTCCCTCTGTCCCGAAGGCAGCATACCCAGGTTGGAAGTTGGAGCTGATCTGTCCAAAGCTGAGGCACCAAAGGGAAGAGATGGCTCCAAAATCCTCAGAGTCAACTCCAAAGCCTTGGACCCGACAGGGGCGATTCGACTTCGAGAGTCATCTGGCTCCAAGGACATCAGAGCCAGTGCACTCAGAGAAAGCTTCGGAATTGAAAATAATGAATGTCTTCGGACACAAACCAAATGGATCTGGAAGGCTTAGATCCAGGGGTTCCAAAAACATTAGTCAGATCAGAGAAAGGGGCTAGAATCGGTGGAGTGATAGAAGGACAGACTTCCTGACCTGAAGGGGTAGGAACCACGAGAACTCCTTTCTGTATTTGCGCCGAGAGAAATCTCATCATTCTGTCCACATCAGCTTTGGTCAAACTCCTGGAAGAATGAGAGGAAGCTCATGAAGGAGACTTAGACTGCCTTTGTTCCAGAAAGGGAGAAGTTACCAGATCCAGACTAGGAGAGTATCGGGTTCTGGGTAATAGCCCTGGATCTGAAGTGCTTGGATCTGAGGAAGGTTTTGTCGGATCCAATGGCAGCTGGATCGCAGTAGTCTTCGAACCAATTTATGTTTCTTTTTAGGTGGCTCCGAAGAAGATGGGAGTTGATGATCCAGAAGGCTTCGGATACTTATTAGAAGGTTCCTTTGCTTTCAGTTTGGGGGATTGCAACCCAGCAATAGCTTCTGAGAAGGAAGTAGGAAGTAAACCCTTCAATATCAGCCTATTTCTTCTGTCCGCTATAGCACACGGATTAAAATTTTTACAAATGGTACAATCAACCTGAAGGTGGCCCAGGCCCAAACAATATGCACAAAGTGTGGGTGTTGGACAAGGGCAATTTGTGCCGCACTTTTGGAATTTTTTTAAATTCTGAAGGACCTTTTTCAGATGGTCTACACACAAGAACAAAAATTAAGTGACAGAAGGAAAGTGTTTATAGATATATAGAGAAAAGGAGAAAAAGATACCAACAATGGTTTTGAGAGATACACAACAGGTATACAAGGAAGAAAAGAAATAGAAACAACAAACTATGGTAAAAAAAAGCTACACTAAGTGCAAAGTGAAGGGATGATAATTAGTAAAAAGTTTTAAAGATAAATATTAAAACACTTATTGTGGAATGAAATGTCGCTTGACTTCTATTTGTGAAAGTGGTAAACAAGATCTGAGGTATGTTAGGGGTTGGTGCATTATGGGTAAGGGATGAGCTCAAGAGTTTTTTGGGAGCCACGAGCTAAAGTAACAGCCGAATTGGATCCAAACCCAACAGCTGAGGATAGAATGAAATCACTGGATTCCACTGAAAAGATATCATTGCATGTGTGCGCAAACACAAGCTCAAGGCTGCTAGTCAGGCTGGAAGCAAACACTTGAAATTATTAAAAAGAGGAACAGGAACACAACTGGAAACTCTATAAAGGGTCAGAGGACATGTTAAATATTGGTGAAGTTTTGGCATTTACATTTGTTGAAAATAAGAATGCTGAAATTAGGTTACTTAAATCTAAAGGTCCAAAGATCCCTTCAAAGTCTAAATGCACATCATTATTTTTTGGTCTTCTTTTGGATATCTACTGTTATGGGTAAATGCAACTTAAACAACTGTACTATGTTCATTCCCACTGCTGCAGTAGCCTTTAGACAATACAGGTTGATTACTAAAGCTTATCTCCTGGGAGGAAAGAGGACATGGATCCTAGAAATGGTCCTATTAAAACTTGTCCTGGATCTAGAAAAAAAATCCACTGTTTAATGCCTTGAAAAGGCACGTACAGAAAACCATGCAGCTGCCTCTACAATACTTCTAGAATCCACCCGTTTCTAACATGTCATTGAAGAAGCCACACTCTAATAGAATGATCCTTTATACTGCCTGGAACTGGCTTACCATCGTAGGTATGAAGGGTTCCTATTGAACTGTTGACAGCTTAGGTTGTCAAATGCTTAATCATCGACACCTAAGTGTCGAAATGCTTACAATAGCGAATGGCCACATCATCGAATTCTTTCCTCGGGAAAGAATTTGCGTGGCTGTTATTGGGGATTTGCCCTTTTCCCAAAGTAGCACAATCTTTGAGTTGGTATATTTAATTGGGGGTGGGGGCGCAGCCCCCCACTATGTTTGGGTGTGTTTGTGTATTTTGTTTACGGACGGCATTCCGAATTCTTTCCCGAGGAAAGAATAAGATGATGTGGCTATTCGATATTGTTAGCTTTCAACGCTTGTGTGTCAATGTTTTAGGATTCGACAACCTAAGCTGTTGATGCTATGATATAGATGTGGTATGACAAAAGACAATATGGTAAGGACAACCATCTAAAATAGGCTGTTTTGACATTGATTGTGCTTTCTTTGTCCCAACATAAAAAAAACAAACAACTGAGCTGCTTTTCTGAAGGACTTGGTTCTGAACACTGGGAGACTGATTCAAAGTAAACTCTGAAACAACTATGAACATGAATGAGAAATTTGTTCTTAATGTGACCTTATCTCTATGGAAAAACAGATAGGATTTACCCAGCCATGAAAACTTGTCACTCAAATACACTTCTTAGTGATGTCAGAGCAATGAGAACAGCTTTTCATGTAAATGACCTTAAGTCTGCTTGATAAACAGGTTCAAATACAAATAAGGTTAACTTTTCCAGCAGAAGTTGAGATTCACAGGAAGAAGCAACCTGTTTACAATGAGCTCTCAGGTGTAAAACCCCCTTAAGAAAATGTTTCACTAAAAGCAAAGAAGAAATTGAGGGAGTCATGAAGAGACATGCTAGAATGGATGCAAGATTTAGCTTAACAGACAAATAACAAGAGGTCAGAGGATAGTAATTCTCACAAATGTTTAAGTACCAGTGGTACCATAATCCCTGACAGGGCCCTTTTTACTGACTAGGCACCAGCTAGGAAATCATTCCCATTTGCCATTACAAGATTTCCTAGTTATAGGTTTTCTTGCCTCTTTTAGTAGCTGCTTCATGTCCTCTGCAAAGAGGTATCCAAAAGGAATTAGAATTAAATCATACAAGCAGTTATTTGAAGATGTTTGTGACTGGAGTGGATCAAACTCCTATTGTATTATGTGAGTAGGTCCAGTTTGTGAACAAACTTGTGGAAATTGCCCTTGGCCAATTTCTTAAGAAGAAAGAACCAAATGTCACCTTGATCAAAAGGGAGTCACCACAATGATCTTTTGGGAATCTTCCTGAATCTTCAGAATTATCCTGGATATCAGTGGAAAAGCATAAGAACACTCCCAGTCACAGAAAAGAAAAGGCATCTGTTTTCCACACTTGTTTGAAAGAAGTCCACGAGCAAAATCAACCTAAGGTGCTCCCCACAACTGGATCGATTCCTAGAAAGCACCCCTCATTCAATTTCTATTCATGAGGGTTTGTCCTGGTCCTGCTCAACTTGTCTGCCACTGTTTTGCTGTCATGGAATGTAAAATGCAAGAAGGTTAAGGAATACTGAAGAGCCACCTCCAAAGCCATCGCAGCCAGCCTGCACAGAGGACACGACCTGGTGCCCCTTTACTTACATACACCATCACCGTGCTGTTGTCTGTAATCACATAAAGAGGCCCAGGGATCACAGATGATGATGAGATTTTAAAGCATGGATCACTGCCCACAGCTGATACTGATATGCTTTGGTCTGTCTGAGCAGTTCCACAGGCGATGCAACTTACCCAATAGAAAATAAAAGTTATGCACTTACCATAACTATGCACCTGTGTTGTCCATTTTTATTCTTCCTCAATGAATGGGTCTCAGATCCAGCTCGGCCACATTTCTTTCAGACTCTTGGATTTGATTCTCAAGTGCTTCCCTTTACCCATAATGCCCCAGATCCCTGTTTTACCTCAGATCGAGTTTGCTGCTCAGTCAGAGAAAGCATTGTTATCACCCACATAAAAGATAAAGATAGAACAGAGGCTCTAACAGGAACATTGGTTCCAATATTTCTATCAGATCACTCGCAGAAGAAAGGAGAGGGGGAAGAGGGGCAGTTCAAGAATGAAAATGGACAACACAGATACATAGTTATGTTGAGTACAACATTTATACATTCTGATGTCATTTCATTCATTTCACAATGAATGGGACAGAGTCCCCAGCTATGATAACCTTGGGTGGCCATCATGGAAGGATATTCTGGAGTACTGCAGAACCAAAGGCAGGTATGCTCCTGGAAATTAGCTCCAATTTACAATGAGCAATAAACGTATTGGTACTGGACCAAGTGGATGCAGCACAAATATCATCAACAGAGGCCCTGGCTCAGAAAGCAGATGAAGTAGCCATGGATCTAGTGGAGTGAGCTTTTGGAGGTCTTGGCAAAGACAAACCTCATTGATATTAAACATATGAAAGACGATCTGTTAACTGTTTTGCTAAGAATAAACAATGGACTGGAAATAAACATTTTCAAAACATCCTTGGAGCTGCAGATAACCCAAAGAATGTAGAACTAATAATGTGACCCAGCCATAAAAAATTTCAGAATGTGATGGTCTGCATTTTTTAGATATAATGTTACCAAAAGAAATCTCTGTGGAATGAGAGTTAAATGATTCTGAAGGGTCCAAATCTTGAAATCTGGAACTTTCACATACAGACTTAGACAAGAAAGACAGAATTTTTCTCCAAGACGACTATCCCTTTGGTACCAGAAACATTTTCGAATAGAATATTGCCCCTTTAGATTAATGGCACTTGTTCTATCAGGTACCTGTTATTTAATCGACCGTCCTAAATGTTGAGCATTGGAAGACTGAACGGGGAAGTTTGAAAAATAGAAATGTCAAAGCTGCGGAAATTTGAAATCTTTACCATGGAAAAGAATTCAGTTGGCTGTTTCTGCAGCTTCGACATCTTCTGTACTATGGTGCGAAAGTTACGGATCGGGTTAAGGTAACTGTGTGTGTGAGACGGACACTGGGGTTAGGGTGCGGGTAAGGTATATGTGCGATAGTGACGGACTTTAGGGTTAGGGCACGGGTAAGGTAAGTGTGCAATAGTGATGGACTTTAGGGTTAGGGCATGGGTAAGGTAAGTGTGCGATAGTGACGGACCTTAGGGTTAGGGCTTGGGTAAAGCTAAGTGCATAGATAGTTGTGTATGTAAAGTGTAGTGTAGGTTTATTAGGTTTTTGGTGTGCTTGTGTTTGTGTGTTTTTCGGAACAGCACATTTTTTCCCTGGGAAAAAATTCGCTGCTCTGAGGTTTCATTGTTCTCATATTTCGAACTTCCAAATTCAAACATACAGTGTTCAAAATTTTGGAAGTTCGATTATATGACATATACCCATTCTATTACCCCTAGGGTGATTAAGTGCTGAAGAACATAAGGATTTTGGTTTGGAGGGTAGGGAGAAACTCCCCTGAAAGTAGGTGTTTGTATCCAGTGCCACCTGTATCCCTCCTGAACCACTAAATCTTGAACAATCTGGTGCCAAAGGGGAATGTGTAGAGTCAATTTCTGGGACATATTTTGACAGAGAAGGGCAGGACAGGAAGAAAGAATGTTGGTATAATCATTCTGAAGTGCCTTGTTTCTTGTTGTTCCCCTCCTGCCATTTCATCTCTGTCCCCTCTAGCTTGAAAAGGCAAGAATTTTGTTTTGTTTCTTAGATGGAAAAGAGTACTTGGGAGATTTGTAAGAGTATGCTTGAAAAACCTTGGAAACTCCCTCTATTAATTTTTCTCTCTCTTTCACAACAAATTGACCGGGGACCTGAGAAGCAGACAGGCCAAACAAAACCTCCCCATCTAAACCCGAATTTAAAAAGTACTGTTACCATAAATGTAGATGTTCGAGTGTATTCACTGTTGCAGTCATCACATTGGGGTTATCCTGCCAGGGGTAGCCCTCAGTCAGCCCGAATATCAGAGGCTTAGTATTTCTGCTTCGGTTGCTGTCGCTCCAGGACTGACGTCAGGTCGTCAGTGGTATAAAATCAGGCAGTCGACACCATTACATCAGTTTTTCTTGCCCCAACTGTCAGGAGCCCTCAAATAGGGAGCTAGGTTATGGTGGAAGAACACCACCAGTAGAAAGTTAATACCAAAAAATTCCCTGTAAGGAGAGAGGAAGAGATAGCAGGAGAGAGACAAGGGGGAAGGAGGGGGGAAACTAGGACTACAACAGTGAATACACTCTAAAAATCTACATTTATGATTAAGTGTACACAACTGTACTATGTTCTTTGTGTTTCACTGTTGCAGTCATCACATGTGGGTTGATTCCCAAAGCTGAAGAAAAGGGTGGAAGCAGTCAAGAAGACTGGGGGCTGACTAAGATGCCCTGCAAGACTGTGGTGGCAAAGCCTGCCCTGGATTTGGAGAAGATAGGCAGGTGGTAATGCTTGGTGAAGGTATGAACAGAAGTCCATGTTGCAGCCTCCAGGATGTCCCTGGTGGGGACCTCTCTGAGAAAAGCTGCAGAGGTGGAGGTCGCCCTGGTGGAATGTGTCCTGACCCCCTTTGGGGATTGTTTCCCGTGCTGTTTGTAGCAGAAATGGATGAAGTGTGCTATCCATTTGGAAATTGTTTGTTTGGATATGGCCTTCCTCTGCCCCTGCTGTGAAGCTGACTAGCAATTGGTCAGTATTTCTAAAAGATTTAGTCCTATCCAAATAGAATCTGAGCTGTCTGTGCACATCTAGAGAGTGCAGAATCCTTTCCCCCCCTTGTTTTGTGGGTTAGGGAAAAAGGTGGGCAAATGAACAGATTGGTTGAGAGCCACACTGGACACCACTTTAGGCATGAAGGATGGGTTAGTCCTGAGGGAGACCCTGTCAGCATTGAAAATGATGAAGGGTTCTACAGACATGAGTGCTTGTAGCTCTGAAACTCTTCTAGCTGATGTGATGTCCAGAAGCAAGGCTGTTTTCCAAGAGAGTAATTTTAACTCTGCTGAAGCTGCAGGTTCAAAGGGGGGGCAGAGTGAGCTTTTCCAACACAAAGTTAAAGTCCCAAGCTGGGGTAGGAGCTCTTCTGGGTGGCCTTAAGTTGTTAGCCCCTCTTAGGAACTGTTTGATAAGAGAGAATGTGAGAAGAAAGATGGCTCTGTGCTGTAATGAGCAGATGGCAGAGGCATGAATTTTAATAGAAGAGAAGGATAGACCTCTGTGCAGTAGGTCTGCTAGGTAATCCAGGATGAGAGGTAGGGAGGGCTGTGCTGTTTCGACTCCCTTAGCCTGGATCCAGGTGCAAAACCTTTTCCACTTGTCAGCATAGGATTTTCTAGTGCTGGGGCATCTGGCCTCATGTATAACATCTAGGACTTGTTTGCTTAGGCTGGCAGCTCGAGAAGAGTTCAGGGAATAAGCCAGACTGCCAGGTTAAGGGTCTGCAACTGGGGGATGCATGAATTCTCCATTCTTCTGGGTCAGGAGTTTGGGATCTGAGGTAGGTGCCATGGTGGCAGGGGTGATAGGCTGCGCAGCAGTGGGCACCAGTGCTGGTGTGGTCAGTCTGGGGCAATTAGGATTGCCCTCGGTTTTTCCTACCTTACTTTGAGCAGTACCCTTGAAATGAGTGGTAGATTGGGAAATGCATAGACCGAGAGGTTTACCCACTGGAAGGATACAGCATCCACTTTCCAGGCCTTGCTGTGAGGTTCCCTGGTACAGAATTTGCTGAGCTGATGATTGGAGTGGGAGGCAAAGAGATCCACCTTCGGGGTGCCTCATTTCTGGGTTACAAGGGTGAAGATTCTGTGGTCTAGATGCCACTCGTGTGGATCTAGCAAGTTTCTGCTTAAGTTGTCTGCCATAGAGTTTAGGGAGCCTGGCAGGAATTATGCTAGTAGGTGTAGTTGCATGGCTGAGGCCGTGTGCCAAAGGATCATGACGAGCCTGCAGAGAGGATAAGAGTGAGTACCTCCCTGCTTGTTGATATACCACATCACTGTGGTGTTGTCTGTTTTGATCAGTAGAAGCCCCGGGGAAAGTAGGGGTCTGAAAGCTGTCAGGATGTGCTGAACAACTAGCATCTCTTTCTGGCTGATGTGCAGATGTATGTGATTTGGTTTCTAATGGCCCTGAATGCACCTGCCATCCAGATGTGCAACCCAGGCATAGTCTGATGCATCTGTGGTGAGGGTCTGGGTGGCATGGAGTTGTAAGAAGGAAAGTCCCTTGCTGTGGTTGCATGCTGCTGCCCACCAAAGAAAATCTTTCCCTAGACAAGGTATCACTGGAATGATAGTTTCCAGGTCTTGAGAGTGTTGACACCAAAGGCTTTTTAGGTACCATTGTAGTTTCCTCCTACGCAGTCTGGCATACAGAATGGAGGACGCCATGAACCCTAGAGCTTGCAGGATTTTCCTTGTGGATAACTGGGTTCTGGTGGCTAGTTGAGAAGTTGTCTGGCAGGTAGGCTTGTTTTTCTGGAGTTAGGAATGCCATCCGAGATGAGGTGTCCAGGCTTGCTCCCAGGAACACATTTTCTTTGTGTGGGTACTAGTTTTGATTTCTTTTCATTGATAGTATACCCCAGGGAGGTCAGTAGGTCCTTTACAAAGGTCAGGTGCTGAAACAGCTTTTCCTGTCTGCCTGAATCAGGCAGTCATCTAAGTAGGGGCAAATTTGAATATTTCTTTGTCTGCAAAAAGCAATGGCTGGAGCCAGGCATTTTGTGAAAACTCTAGGAGCAGTGGATAAGCCAATGGGAAGTGCAGAGAACTGAAAGTGCATAGATCCTGCCCTGAAACGTAGATATTTCCTGCAAGATTCCCTGAGTGGGATGTGTAGGTAGGCCTCTTTTAGGTCTAGGGTGGCTAACTAAGCATCCTTGGAAAGAATAAGAAGAAGCTGCTAGAGGGTGAGCATTTTGAATTTTGGTATCACCAGAAAGTTATTTAGAATGGATAGATCAAGGATTAGGGGCCAGGAGCCCTCTTTTCTGGGTACCAGGAAGAGTCTGGAATAAAAACCTTGGCCTATCTGGTCCACAGGTACATGCTGTATTGACCTCATGGAGAGCAGGGAAAGGACTTGCTTTTTGGCCTCTGCCCACTGGTTTGGAGGAAGATTTGGGAACCCTTTTGGGGTTGGCAGTGTGTGGAAATAAAATTTGTATCCCTGGGACATTATGTTGAGGACCCATCGGTCGTTGGTAATAGAGGCCCAGTTGTTTGCATGGAAGGATAGTTTTCCTCACAGGGGCACAAGCAGGTGGGCAGAGGTAAGGGGTGGAGGTGTAAAGTCATTGTGAGTTCTTACAATAAGGGGGTGGCTTAATGCTCCGTTTTTGAAGAGGAGGAACTCCATTACTTAGATCTCTGCACTCCCTGGGGCTGCTGTCTGGGGGGGGGGTCTGCTTCTCCTGGGTCTGGGCTGAGCTGGCCTGGAGGGGGCCATAAAGGACCAGTGCTTGGAGGGGCAATGCCTACTGAACCTCGGATGTCTGCATAAATTTAGCTTTTTCTTCCATCTTTTTTAAGACCTCTTCTGCCTTGGTGCCAAACAAATTGTCTTTGTTCAATGGTGGATCCAATAATTTTGATTTGACATGGACTGGCAAGGTCCGTTACTTAAGCCAAGCATGCCTTTTAAGGACAGAACCAGTGACTGCTGCCCTGCAAGGCACTTCTAGGGCATCAAAGCCACATTGCAAGGTGTGCTTACTAACTTGGCTTGCAGAATGCATAAGCCCTTGTAATTCTTTATTTTCTGCACGAGCAGGAAAGGAAGCTATTTTTTGTTTGAGGAGTTCCATGGTATGCTGCTGATATTTCAGCATGTGTAACTGACAATTTAGTGCTCTAATAACAAGAGTAGCAGAGGTGTATACTTTTTTACCCCATCTGTCTAAAGCTCGGGAATCACTGTCTGAGGGGGTGGGATTCTTAGCTGAGGTTGCTTTAATTTCTTTAGGTCCTTGAGAGATGATTTCTGGGTCAGCAGCAGGATTTTTGAAAATAAATTTGTGAGAGTCAGGGAATCTGTAGTACTGGTCAGGTTTCCTGGGTGCAGGAGGAAGGGTGTCAAGAGTCGAACTAGATTCCTTAAAAACATCAAAAACAACATCCAGGATAGGAGGAATGGCCAAAGGTCTGTGCTGTGGCAAATCTAAGAATTTCCTGAGTCTCTTTTTTGACTAAGGGTAGTCCTGACATTCCCATTGGAATTGCTCCCTTAAACTATGAAGGGTTTCACCAAATGAAAAATCCTCAGGTTGAGAGGCTGAAGGAATGGATTCCTCTACATCAGAATCCTCATAAGCAGAGAGGGCTTGCATGTCTTCATATTCAGAAGCATCAGAGTCATCGGACTCCTGTTCAGATAAAACTACTGGAGACAAGTCTCTTTCTCTTTTGGAAGGGGTAACCTGGCTTTCCCCTAAGAAGTATAATAAGGTCTTCCGCCATTTTAAACATTTGAGATTGAGGGAAGGAAGCAGGTGCCTGAGCTTGGGTCATCATTTTTTTTGGCATAGTTTGTACCCTGGGCCTTAGAAACTCGGTAGTTTTAGAAAGAACTGAAGATGTGAAAGAAGTTGTCGGTTTGTGTTGAGTATCGGTAGTACGAAGTACTTCCTTGGAAGCCAGTGCCTGCTCCAAGGTAGAGACATCCGCAGGATCCTTAGTCGAAGAAGAGTCTCGTGGCATACCGGACTTCGAAAGGGTCTCAGTAGCAGCCTGCAAATCCACAGATGCGGGCATCAGGGGCTGCGAAAGCACCTCACTGAGGACCGGTGAACTGACGACTAGCATAATGGAAGCATTGTCGGCAGTTTTGTACCTGTGTGGTCTATCTCTGTCTTTATCCTTACTTTTTTTTTCAGAAAATTGGTAGTCTGATGGCTTACCGAAGCCATATCGGAATTCGAGGATGGAGAGCGAAAATATCTAGCTACAATAACAGCCCGACGACGTACAATTCTGGCATTGAACAAAGCACAAAAGCGAAAGTGAGGGACATTGTGGTCTGGGCCTAAACAGGTGACACAGTAAGAATGGAAGTCTCGGTGTGGTATTTGCTTTCCACACGCGAGACAATTGATAACTTTTTCTGACATCGGTTAGAGCAAGAAAAAAGGAAACCTAACGGGGTACTTAGATTTAGAAGACTTCAACTTCAGTTTGGAAACAAAAACTCAGGTAGCGGCTGACCGGCACTTGCGCAAACTGCTTCTGCTTCGGTCTCCCGGCAAGAAAGACTGATGTAATGGCGTCAGCTGCCTGATTTTATACCACTGATGACCTGAAGTCAGTCCTGGAGCGATAGCAACCGATGTAGAAATACTAAGTCTCTGGTATTTGGGCCGACTGAGGGCTACCCCTGGCAGGATAACCCAAATGTGATGACTGCAACAGTCGATTGAAGAACATCTACAGACTATCTCATCAGAAACTTTTAATTATGTACCCATGCATATCTCTTCAACACTGTAGCTGTAGCAGTAGCCTTGGACACAGTATTGGCACAATCAAACATACTCCAAGGCATATTTTGACATTTGAAATGTTAGAAACTATGGAATTCAAACTACCTTCAAGAGGAAGTATAGTAGGTATTTCTCTCAAACTGCACAAAACTAGTCTGATAATTAAGACTTCTGTATGACAAAGTAGAAGAAAATATTCTCTTACCAAATCTATCCAACACCTTACATTCTTTGTCCACAGCAGAAGGATTGAAAAACATCAAGAGTCTGTTCCCAACTTGCTAAGATGTGGATATGGATGCAAGAAAGTCCTGACGTGGGACGACAAATGCTTGTTAGTTTCAGAAACTCTGTAAAGCCTGTCTTTTTGGGAACTGAAGATTGAGAATAAGGATCGTCACAGGCAGCATTAAATAAATCCTTCAAAGATGGCACTACAGGAGGTATGCGAGTGGAATGAGGCATATTTACTTGTAACACATCATATCTCATCAATTCAGGGGGAACATCCATTTATTCCCATAACGCCACCTCAGTCATCTTGGCTATAGTCTGACAAAAGGGAAATTCCTCCTAAAGATGTGAGGACCAAGTTTCATCTGAATCAGGATTTGGGCTTGATGATCTTCAGCAGTCCTGTGGTATGTCCTTCTCAGGAACACCTCACTTTTAGTTAAAAATTTCTGACTGCCAGGATTAACATCCAGTAACAATTTCCTTTTTAAAGCAAGAAACGAAAATTATCTTTTCTAACAGAAAAGTGTCTTGGAATGATCACTGTTTAACCTTCATATTTTTTCCACAGGTTTAATTGAAGACTGACTCAGAGAAAATACATCTGTCCCATCTAGAGATTTCTTTCCCCAGCTACACTGAGGAACATCTCCTGAAATGTCTTCCTGACCCAGTACAGATGGTATTCTCATGTCCAGATCAGACACTAATAGCCAAAGAGGTGGTTGACATCCAGTTCATGATGCCTGAAAGGACTACACCAGAGGAAGCCAGAAAGCTGAGGGAGTGCTCTGAGAAACAACTAATGGCCATTGCAGAGTCCCCCACCATTGTTTCAGGCACGGACTGAACCCTTGGAGTTGCACAAGTGCTCTTTGGTAAGCTTTTTCTTTTCAAGTACAGAAGTGGACTGAACAGCTAGAGTGGGGCAGTATCCATAATGTGACAGTGGAAGAAAAACCTCTCCAGTGGCAGTATTCTGGACTGGATTCTAGTCTCTCATCCTCTTTCCGATCCTCTTCGTGATCATCTTCCCATCTTTACACATCGACTCCCTTTATCCTTTCATCATTCCCATAACTATATTACCATCTGTAACCAAAAAAACTTTAATCCAACAACCTTCTCTAACTCTCTAAAAGCAATAAACTGGAACTGTCTAAAAACATTATCTCTGGATAATGCAGTTGCTCACTTCAACTCTACATTCTTAAAGGTTATAGACTACCATGCTCCCCTAAGGACAAAGAGAATAAAAACTAAAACAGCCACTTGGCTTACCAAAAACACACTAGCAATCATGCGGCACAGAGACAAAGTCTGGGCTCACTACCTGAAAAATAGGTCCCCCCTCACCCTTCATGAATACAAAATACTTCGAAATAAAGTAAAAAAGCTCATAATTTCTGACCGACATAACTATTTCACCATACTACAAAACAACAACAAAACAAACCCTCAGAAATTCTGGAAAGGTATTCTCCACTCCCCTGAATCCCAGCAAACCAGACACCCCCTCCCCCAACCCTAATGCTCCTGACACAGACCTAGCTACCCAATTTAACTCTTTTTTCATTGACTCTATTTCTAAACTTACCTCATCATTCTCGAATACCACCACACTCTCCACGTCACCCCCCACCTCTACCAACACTCTTCCCTGTACTTCCACCACTCCTTCACTCTGTTACACTAATTCTCTATCCTTCACCCCCTCCCCAACTCTCACTCCCCCCTCACCATCACCCCTAAATACCTCCTCTTCCCACTGTCCTCTTTTTTCATTGAAACCTATGCCCATTTCTACTATAAAAAAACTCCTCTAGAAACTGAAGCCATGCTCAAATGCTCCTGATAACATCCCTGCTTATTTTCTTAGCATAGCTGCTGAAGCAGTCGCCTACGCCATTAGCATTCTAATTAACCGCTCTATCCAGGAAAGCATAGTACCCCAAATTTGGAAAAAGGCCTTCATTATACCATTACATAAAGGAGGCAACAATAACAATGTTACCAACTTCCGTCCCATTGCTATCCTGTCTCCCATCTCTAAACTCTTAGAAAAATGCATCCAACTACAATTCCTACCACATCTCTTAGATAATCACCTATTAACTCACACACAACATGGATTCAGGCCAAGTCACAGCACTATGACAGCCCTCCTCTCCTTCCTTGAAACTGTTAATAAAGCACCACCTAACCACTTGACCTCTCTAAGGCCTTCGACACTATCTCACATAGCCTGCTTTTAACTAAACCTATCTCCTCCCTCCTTGAACTGGTTCTCCAGCTACTTATCCAACAGATATCAAGCAGTAAAATGGAAAAAGGCCACCTCCTCATTCCTTAATACCCCAACCGGAGTTCCCTAAGGTTCCATATTAGGTCCCCTTCTCTTTAATATATTTATAAATGATTTCCACAACTCTATCCCTTTCTCAAATATCATCCAATATGCAGATGATTTAACTATTATCTGCTCTGCCTCTTCTACCCCTAGACTTCTAAAACTTACTCAAGAAGCTTTTTCAACCACTGACCACTGAGCAATGGATGAAAAGAAATCACCCCGCACTCAATGCCTCCAACACCAAATTAATGGTATTTACTCCCTCTAAAGTCACCTCATTCAACTTAAACTCTTTCACTATTACAATTCAAAACAATATACCTCTGGAACTGGTGTCAGAGACCAAATTACTTGGGGTCCAAATTGATAACCAGCTCAAATTCAACTCTCACTTACAACTAAATATAAAAAAAACCCATCAAAAACTAGGCATGCCCTACCGACAAAATCATTACCTTACACCTGCCACAAAAGTAACTCTTTCCACTTCCTTTCTCATCCCCTCCCTTCTCTATGGAGCTCCTCTTCTTACTAACCTACAATCCTCTCTGAAAACACAACCTTCCTCCTGCTACAACAAAATTGCCAAGTTTGCTACCAGCCATAAGTCCTCCTCCCATCACTGTTCCACTCTCCAAAAACTAAAATGGCTAGAACTTCCTAATCATCTTATCTATACACAACTAACTCTTGCACACAAGCTCATTTTTAACCCCTCCCTCTGTCCTTCCCTCTCGTCTGTCTTTAAGATGCACCTACCTGATAGAGTATTAAGGTCCAATAACCAAAATCTACTAGAAGTGTACAAACCAACCTGTCCCCCAGGCAAAAATCTTCTATCTTATGGTCCAGCACGTCTCTGGAACTCCCTACCACCATCCATTCATATCACTTATAACCATTACATTTTCAAAAAATCTCTTCATTCACATCTAGTATCCCAATGGGAATGCTCCTGTTCTCTCCCCACATAATTAACAATAACAATCTCCATTTTCTCATCATTCCATGATCACACCAGATATTTTTCTCTATTTCTGTTTACATCAAAAATATTATTTCCGCCTGTCATCTCTCTATACACTTATACTCCTGTCACTTCTATGCTATTTGTAAATAATACATCATACTGTAACTGTAATGTGTATGTTCCTAATATGAAATGCCTCTCAATACCTACATTGCAATGTTTCTATCGCTAGTCTGTATCATCTTCAGCCTTATCAGTAGTCTTCACTAATTTGTAATGCTTGCTGTATTATTTGTAATGTTTTGCTCGAATCTACAACTTTTTGTATCATTTATCATCTATAACCTATTGTAACCTAGATTGTTTTGGAGCTTTTCTCCCCAGGACTCCATTGAAAATAGGCTCAAAACGGCCCAATGGACTATCCTGGTAAACCAACTGCAAATAAATAAAATAAATAATAAATGTCTCAAATTCAGTAAACTTTGAAGGAACAAATTATCTGGAAGGTAAACTGTCAGTGTTCACAGGCAGCACACTGACATACAGAGTCTTAAACCCAAAAACGTATGCATAAGTACACTAAATTCCCATCAGAACCCCCCCCCCCCGTTTCAAAATTCAGTCTGACAGAAAGAAAGGCAGGTAAGTTGTCATACAATGAACACAAGCACTAACATACCCTGCCCAAATTAAATGCTTCCTCACACTAAGGTATTCAATAAATTACAGAAATTTTACGAGCAGTACACTTTCTTACAAAAATAGCCCCACAAATAGTGCAGAGCTCAAAAAAACGGTCCCAGACAGGAAACCTCTGATATTAGAAAAATAACAGGTTTCATAAAGGGGAAATCCATTAAAAAGCCCTCTTTACAAAATATAATTTTTTTTCTTAAAAGAGCAATATTCTATGTAAAGGAGCTCCACACAAAGGACTAATCTGCCAGCATTGAAGCTGAAAGCCAGCTGCTGCTTCCTGTGAAGCCACTGAGCTTCATCTTCACATGGCAGCAAGAAAGTACTGAAAAAATCTTCACTCTGATTGCTGACTCCCTCCAGAAGGCTGACAAATCAGCAGTCTCGCTGAAGATATGGAGGAAGCCAAAGCTTTTGGAAACTGGACAGTTGGTCATGGGGAAGGCCAGAGCAAGATCATGGCCAAATGGGGCCCTAGGCAGGGTAATGGATCACCCCCCACCCCCAAAGCAATTCCAGTGCCCCATTATTTTGCTATTTCTTCCCAGTTACCATAAACACTGTTCAAAACTGTCAGTGTACACACTATTTTCTTTTTTGTTTCTACAATGACTACAGATATTTGGATTTAAAACTTTTATTTCAAATTTTATAGCACAAACACTGATAGAGATTTGTTAAACAAAACACTACAATCTCACAATGAAAACAGGTTTAGCATTTACAGTAAACTTCTCTGCCCTTGAAACTCACATTCAGTGGAATGCCACTGAACCCCACGTTCAAAGAAAATGGTATCTGGCCAGTGGCAGATTCAGTTTACCTTTGGACTGTTTTCAAACCATATGCCCCTTATACACATTTTAATACCATACATACGGGTCTATATTAGAACATCAAAGTTTAAAAACTTCGAATGTTCTAATATCGACCCCTATTCAGTGAAAGCTGAAAATATCGAAGCAACAGAAAACCAAATTATTTCCTAGGGAAAGAATTCAGTTGCCAATTTCTGTTGCTTCGGTATTTTCAGTGATGTGGTGGAAAGTTACGGGTCGGGTTCAGGTAAGTGTGCGATTGAGTGCGGGTTAGGTTAGTTAGGGTTAGGGTGCAGGTTAGGTATGTGTGCGATTGTGTGGACGTGAAGGTTAGGGCGGGTTAGGTGAGTTAGGGTTAGGGTGTGGGTCAGGTAAGTGTGCGACTGTGTGGACGGGAGGGTTAGGACAGGGTAGGTGAGTTAGGGTTAGGGCACGGGTGAGGTGAGTGTGCTATAGTGACGGACCAGAGGGTTAGGGTTTGGGTTAAGGTAAGTGGATAGTTAGTGGTGTGTGTATAAGTTTAGTGTAGGGTTAGGTGTAAGATTTTAGGTGCATGTGTGTGGACTCCTCTTTGTTTGGTGTGCTTGTGTTGTGTGTATGTGTTTTGGAACAACAATTTTTTTCCCTAGGAAAAAATTTGCTGTTCTGTATGTTCGATGTTTTCAGCTTTCACTGAATAGGGGTCGATATTAGAACATTCGAGGTACTGAAACTTCAATGTTCTAATATAGACCCATACATACATGCATGTGTTCTTTGATTCAACTCGCTACTTGTATTAAATTATATTCCTTATATAATACAGCACCACTTGTTACAGTGCGTTTTAAATTTGTAATTCTGAACATTTTTCTAGTAAGCAATCAAATAAAACACATGAACCAATAATGACAAAAAGTACAGTTTTGTACCTACCATAAATGTAGATGTTCGAGGATCCACATTGCTGCAGTCCTAACCATTGGGTAGTCCGCTGTCCAGTCGGCCCGAATACCAAAGTATATGGCTGACGTCGGTCCAGGCGCATTAGACTGACGTCAGGACGTCAGGGTACTAATGCACATGACCGACGTCATATCCTCAGTCTTTTCTTGCCCCAGATGTCAGAAGACCCTAAAAAGACAAGGCCCAAACCAAAACACCAAAAAGCCCTGCACCAAACATATATACAATATATATACAATAAGATATATAGTAACTCACACCACCACCCCTAAACAAAGCGGGAAGGAGGGAGGGTAATTGGACTGCAGCAATGTGGATCCTCGAACATCTACATTTATGGTAGGTACAAAACTGTACTATGTTCTTCATTCCACATTGCTGCAGTCCTAACCATTGGGTAGAATCCCAAAGCAGAGGTAAGGGAGGCTGGCAAATCATAAGGAAGCAGGAGCTGTCAACATGCCTTGCAAAATAGCTGTGGCAAAACCAGCCCTAGATTTAGAGTAGAGAGGAAGGTGGTAATGCTTAGAGAAAGTATGCACTGAACTCCAAGTAGCTGCCTCCAAAATATCCTTAGTTGCCACCCCCCTTAGAAATGCTGTAGAAGTGGCAGTAGCCCTAGTGGAATGAAGCCTAATCCCAGCTGGAATCTCCTTGCCATGATGGGAATAACAAAATGAAATGCAAAACCCAATCCACTTAGAAATAGTTTGCTTAGACACAGGCTTGCCCTGAGAACTCAAAGCAAAAGAAACAAACAACTGCTGAGACTGCCTGAAATCCTTAGTCCTGCTTAAATAATAACGCAACTGCCTATGTACATCTAAAGTGTGCAAAATCTTTTCCCCTTATTTTGGGGATCTGCATAGAAAGTAGGCAAATGAATAGTTTGGTTTAAAGCCACACTAGAAACCACCTTAGGCATAAAGGAAGGATTAGTACGTAATGATACCCTATCCTTATGGAAAATCAAAAGGGCTCTACTGCCATAAGGGCCTGCAACTCAGAAACCCTTCTTGCAGAAGTAATAGCCAACAAAAAAGCAGTCTTCCATGACAAGTATTTCAATTCAGCAGTAGCCGCAGGCTCAAAAGGTTGTAGAGTAAGTTTCTCCAACACAAAATTGAGATCCCAAGCAGGAGTAGGAGCTCTGGGTCTTATATTCTTTGCCCCTCTAAGAAATTGCTTGAACAAAGGATGCGAAAACAATGGTGGGTCACAATCATAGTGAGCTGAAATTGCTGCAGCATGAATCTTAATGGAAGAGAAAGACAAACCTTTGTCCAGTAACTCAGTAAGATATTGAAGAGCCACACCTAAATTTGGCTCAGTAATCTCTAAATTGTTTGCTGCACTCCAAAACAAAAATCTCTTCCATTTTTCTCACTTTCCTTGTACTAGGTCTTCTGGCTTCCATAATCACATTTAAAACTTGTTGAGGAAGCTGAGACCTGCTGCCTTTCAAAACAGAATATGCCAGGCTGTTAGATGTAGAGAGTGAAGCTTGACATTGAGCAGATGACCGTCCCTCTGAGACAACAGGTGTGGAATCAAGGGTAAAGGCCATGGAGGCTTCCTTACCAGACTCCTCAATAATGGGTACCAGTGCTGCCGAGGCCAATCTGGAGCTATTAAAATCATCCTTGGCTTGTCTTGTCTGACCTTTAGAAGCACCTTTGGAAGAAGAGGCAAAGGTGGAAAGGCATACACATGAAGATTTTTCCAACTGAAAGAAAGAGCATCCACTTTCCAAGCTGTGTGATGAAATCCTTTGTGCAAAACTTTGGCAGCTGGTGGTTTAGTGGAGAAGCGAACAGATCTATGTCTGGAGTTCCCCATGACACTGTCAATGTTTGAAATACATGAAGATCCAGTTTCCACTCGTGGGGATCCATGATTTGTCTGCTTAATACATCTGCTAAGGAGTTCTGTGCTCCGGCAGAAACCTTGCCTGAAGAGTTAGTTGCAGACTGAGCGCAGTCTCCCATAAAATCATTGCTTGTCTGCACAATGGGTAAGAATGTGTTCCCCTTGTTTGTTGATGTACCACATGACAGTTGTGTTGTCTGTTAGAATCAACACCTGCCCTGGAAGAAGTAACTCCTTGAAAGCAATTAATGCAAACTGAACTGCTAACATCTCTTTCATGTTGATATGTAGATGCTGTAGTCTGGCAGGCCACTTGTCTTGTATCCACTTTCCATTTAGATGAGCTCCCAAGCAACATCTGAGGCATCTGTCGTTAGAATCTGACTTGCCTCTGGCCGGGTCACAGAGAGTCCCTTGTTTAGGTGACATTCCTGAGCCCACCACAAAAATTCCTTTTGAATGCAAGGTATTATTTGAATGACAGTGTCCAAATCCTGGCAGTGCTGTGTCCACAGATTTTGAGATACCATTGTAGCTTCCTCATATGCAGTTTGGCATTGGGAAGTACCAGAATACAAGATGCCATGAACCCTAAGGCTTGAAGGACTGTCCTTGCAGTCAGCCCGGACTGAAGAGATAGATGATGGAAGTAACTGGAAAGATTCTTTTGTTTGTCCGGGGTTAAAAGGCCATCTGGGCTGCTGTATTCAGTCTCACACCCAGAAAGCACATGTCTTGAGAGGGTACTAGACTGGACTTTATTTCGTTCACAGAATACCCTAGGCATCTTAGCACTGCTATGACATATTCCAGATGCTGTAGAAGATCTTCTTTTCTTGAGCCAGAATCAGGCAGTCGTCCAAGTAAGGATAGATTTGGATTCCTTTTAGCCTGAAGTAAGCTATCACTGGAGCCAGAACCTTTGTGAATACTCTAAGCAGTAGATAAGCCAAAGGGCAATGCAGAGAACTGATAATGAGAATTTCCAGCTATACTTCCTGCAACTTAGTCTGATTGGCACATGAAGGTAAGCTTCCTTGAGATCTAAAGTTACCATCCAGTGATCTTTGCCCAGCAGAGGTAAAAGCTGTTGTAACGTCAACATTTTGAACTTGGGAATGTCCAGATAAGTGTTGAGGATAGATAAATCCAAAACTGGTCTCCACGTGTTCCCCTTCTTTGGTACTAGGAACAGGCGAGAATAAAATCCTAGGCCCTTTCTGACACAGGGACTGACTGAATGGCCCCTATTTGGAGTAACAGAGAAATTTGCTTGTGAGCCTCTTTCCTTTGTGGAGGAGGAACGTCTGGCATGCCTTTGAAAGGGGGCAATGTATGGAAATAAAACCTGTAACCGTGGTGAATGATATCCAACACCCATCTGTCTTGAGTAATTAAATCCCAATTTTCTTTGAAAAGAGACAGTCTTCCTCCCAAAGGAGCTGCCAGACGAGAATCTACTGGCAGCTGAAAAGGCAGGTCATTGGGTCTGTTTACGAAAAGGACTGACCCCTGCCCTCACCAGAAGTCTGAGCAGGTGAACTCCTGTTCTAGGCCTAAAAGAACCTTGAGCTCTACCCCTACCACGTCTAGACCTACCCCTAGACTGGGAATCATAAGCAGGATATGTCCATCCCTTAGTAGGCCAATTTCTACTAAACTTGGTGGCTGCACCTGCAAAAATCTTTAACAGTTTGCATAGACTTAGCTTTGTCCTCCATTTTCTTTAAGACTGCTTCCACAGGCGAACCAAACAACACATCAGACTGTAAAGGAGCATCCAAAATCCTTGTCTTAACATGCTCAGCTAAATTCTGATCCCTCAACCAGGCATGCCTCGAAGAACAGAACTAGTGGCAGCCACCCTCGAGGAGGCCTGTACAGCATCAAAACCACATTGCAAAGAATGCTTACCCACTTGTTCAGACACATGAACTAAATCCAGCAACTCTTTACACTCAATACCTTCCAAAGCATCCACCTTAGATTTCAATTGTGAAAGGAGATAATTTTGATATTTTAACATGTGAAACTGACAATTCAACGCCCTCATGGCTAAAGTGGAAGAAGTATACACTTTCTTTCCCCATCTATCCAAAGCCCTTGCCTCTTTATCAGTGGGCACAGGATTTTTAACAACAGAGGCCTTAACACCTTTAGGTCCCTGAGAAACAGTTTCGGTCTGCCCTAGGACTCTTAAAAAGATACTTCTGAGCTTCAGGCACCCTATAGTACCTATCAGGTTTAACAGGAGCAGGAGGCAAAGAATCAGGGTTCAGGAAGCCTCTGCAAAAACATCTTCCACCACATTCAACACAGGAGGTATAGCTAAGGGCCTATGCTGGGGTAAAACAAGAATTCCCTAAGCCTTTTCCTGGAATCAGAGTAATCTTGGCCTTCCCATTTAAAGTGCTCCCTCATGGAATGCAGAGTCTCTGAAAATGAGAAATCCTCAGGAGGAGAAGCTGTAGGAGTGGAATCATCCACATCAGAATCAGAATAAGGAGGATACTCCTGCAAGTCTTCTGCAGAAGACTCGAAGCCTCTGAACACTGTTCCAAACTCTCAAACTCAGGTTCCACCCTAGGCCTCTTATCAGGAGGGGGCATAGAACCTCTAATCATAGTAATCAAATCTTCTGCCATTTTAAGCATATGTTTCTTAGGCACAGAACCTGAAGTGCTAGGAGAAGCCCCACTGAAGCTAAGCTTGGCCTACCTCTCAAAGAAGTTTTGGAAACAGAAGGAGAGGCTCTAACTACCTTGGGAAGAGAGGGAAGAACAGTTACCTGAGAAGCCCCTCAGCCTGGCCTACCTCCTGAGAGGCACATCCTGTAACAGTAAAGTCTCTGCCTGAGACTCCAAAGAAACTCCTGGCAAAACCTCTGACTCCACTGAGCCTTCTAAAGAACCGGCGTCCGGGACTGCCGGTTCATCAACCCTAGGCTTTGCAGTTTTATCCTTGCGCTTCTTGGATGAAGCGGGCCGGAGCATCCGGCGGCATTTTATAATTACAACGCTTCCCAAACACTAACCTGGCACAGTCTAACCTTCTCTTAATAGTGCGTTTGTTAAATCTAGCACAAAGCGGCATCCAACAACGTCGTGCTCAGGCCCTAAACAAGGTATACACAAAGTATGGTAATCCCTATGAGGTATCTGTTTCCCACAAGAAATACAGTTATTCACTTTTTCTGACATCCGGTTAAATACTGAGGCAAGAAAAACCAAAAGTACTTAGCCAACTTTGATTCGCCTGAAACTCCGACTTCAGAAAATTTCAGAACGCCAACCTGCACTCGCAAAACTGCTTCTGCATCGGACCACGCGGCAAAAAAGACTGAGGATATGACGTCGGTCATGCGGATTAGTACCCTGACGTCCTGACGTCAGTCTAATGCGCCTGGACCGATACTTTGGTATTCGGGCCGACTGGACAGCGGACTACCCAATGGATAGGACTGCAGCAATGTGGAATGAAGAACATCTGCCCATTTCAACCATAAAAGGCCCCTCAGACTTCTGCCATTATAATCCACCAATATCAGTCAATATGCACAATCTCTACAGAAGTAAAAGTCATCTGAATAATTCCACATAAAAGTGATCTGTATCTAACAAACAAAGAGGTTGCAACTAGAAAACACCTTTATATTGCGTTGTTTCATCGACAAATTCAGTGTCTGCTGCCCTTGAAGAATAAATTGCCTATGTTACATTATAAAAAAAAAAAAGGTAAGCTGCTAATACTGTAATATACTGGATGGCAAACTGACAACAGGTGCATATAGTTAGAAAGCATCTCATCCAAAGGAGGACACATTCAGGACTGCACTAACGGGAACAGCCGAAAGAAGATGATGATGACTTGCTTAGAAAGTAGTTAGTGAAGTTAACCCATGTCTTTAGAAGGATTTCTTCACATATGATAATTACTCTAAATGTTAAACACTGGTAAGGCTTGCAATCATTTGTTTAGACTGAATTTTTTGAAAAACTAAAAAAATTATATTCAAATTACTTGGTGAACCAATTTTTTCTTGCACTGCAATCTTTTGCACAGTAACTGCTTACACTTGAGAGTTTCTAGTAAGTATGCCTCCCCCAGATACTAATTTTTCATCAAGGTGAGTTTTAAGAGTGGATAGGTTGAGTGTGAGCGTGTGTGTGTGCATTTGGGGGTGATGCCTGGGCAATTAATGACTGAATGGATAAATCTGTTTGCATATTGATATTTTATTACATTATTGTTTAAGTATGCTTGATTACACTACTATGGTGCATTTATAAACATGAAACCTTGCTAAATACAATTTTTGGATAAAATAGAAAGCTTGACAATGTCATACAGCAAGGTGGGTTACAACTTTAGACATACAAAAATGAAAATAAATTTTCACCTTTCATCAGCATTACTGAAATGACTGTGGTGCTTCTAGAATGGGAAGTGAAAGCAATGGAGAATAAATAGTGTTACAATAAGTGATCTGCATTATGCTGAATGCATAAGTATGCTAAAAATGACCATGAGTTTTAACAGAGTCCCAGCTGTGTTTCTAGAGTGGTTTAACGATGTGGCACAGGTAAAGAAAACTGATATTTGCTTGGTGAAAATGCACGTCTCCTGGCCTGTCAGACTGCTTTGAAATGTGAAGAAGATGCAAGTCTCAAGCAGAGACACAAATAACCAGTAAAAGAACAACAAATGGAGGACAGCAACAGACATCTCATTTCACAAAGGTGAGGCATCAATGGACCCAGGAAATTCTAGAGCCATAAGTCTGACCATCCTCATCTATAAGGCTATAGGAAAGATCATTATGGAATGAATAAATAAGAACATAAGTAGCCTACAAAGTCTTGACCGAAGCCAGTTTGGATTTACTAAGGGCAGATCCTGCCTACTTAATCTAGCTGACTTCTTTGCTACATTAACTGAATCAATGGCTGAGGGCCAGTCAGTAAACACTGCATATCTAAACCTCACGACATTCAACAACATTCTACAGTCAGGTATTGTAGATAAACTATCCAGCTACATGTTAATTCTTGTGCAACTTGTTGGAAAGCAAACTGGCTCACAAACAGAACCTAGGAAATTGGGATGAGCTGCTCTACCTCCTCTTAATGACCTATCACTAGTGGCATACCCCAGGGATTAGTCCGTGGACCGCTTCTTTTGGCATTTACTTAACAGTAGCTTTTTCTGAGAAGGGTTTATGGATGATGAGGATTGCAGATGTACAGTATCCAGGTCCAGGGATAGGGATGGGATCATTCCTTTGTACTCTGCGATCATCAATGTACCTGCCCAAACATATGAAAATACAGACTGCAACCCACTTTGTCTCAGTCTCCATATTGTCATCCACCCAATGTCCTACTTTGATCTACTTTTCTACTACAAGTTGTCCTGTTTTACTTATCTTGGACATTAAAATATTTTTGTTTCTGCAATATTTTCTCCAGCAATTATTCCTGAGGCAATACTAATGAAATTTTACTTGCTTGCTGATTAAGGATATTTTGGAGAAAAGAACTGAAATAACAGGTGGGAATAATAAATAATTTTATATTAGATAAAAAGCATGACAGAGATTACTGAGAGGTGAAATGACTAAGGATTAATAGCTTTACATCATTTCAAACATCTTATTCTGAATATTAGGAATATGATTAAGTATAGGTGTATTCCTGATTAAAGGTAAATTTGCAATTAATCAGTTTTCATTTTTTTCTAAATGACGTGTGAAAATGCACAGCAATCATCACTGCTGAATGAAAGTGAAGGGGAACAACTATTTTTTTGATTAACATGTTGTGACCTAAAGGCACAGTTGATAATATAGTACAATTGTGCAAGTAAACGTACTATAAGATTAAGTGCTTTAATGGCTCACAGTAGCCTGAGCAATATGGGTGTACCTCTCCTGCATCGGCATGCTTCTCAAAACTTTGGGCACCTTCCTATGTTCCATCTGCCAGAAGCATGAATTTAAATAAGGGTGAAAATAACCACACACTAACAATCTGAGGAACATCAGGTAAAGGGGATGGAGGAAGGAACAGCTACTGTAATAGTAATCCATCACATAATCTATTGTTGTGGTACATTTAACTTGCACAACCATACTACGTTTATGAAAGAATCACAACTGCTGCAGTCTAAGCTACACAGGTAGATTAAAAAATAAATAAATAAAAAAACAGAAGTTGAAATTATAGAGTGAAGGATTTGGTGTAGAAGGTCTAATGCAGGTTACATCACAGCAGGATGGAGTGAGTCCCCAAAGCAGGGAGAAACAGGAAGATCATGAAACATCTGAAGAAGAAATATGGACATGGGAAAGAAAAAGAGATTTAATATGGTGTAATATTTATGGAAAGGAGAAAGCAAAACTAGCCAATACAAAAAAGAGCAACACCAACGACATTTGAAGAGAAATACAGGCAAAGGAATCCAGACATGGAAAACTTTACAATACAAAAAATAAGAAGACAAAGAGGAAAAGCAGAAAAGGAGATTAGTAACGGAGAAGTTAAAGAAATAGAAACTGAGGTCGTGGAGTACCTGCCAAGTGAAAGATTCAGTGTAGAAAATCTAATTCAGAAAGCACCACAATAGGATAGAGTAATGGATATTCAAATTAAGGAGAAATCAGTGGAACAGGAAAACAATTGGTTAGGTGCCATATGAAGATAATTTGGAGCCTTCCGCAGAAAACCAGTATAAACATTCACTTGAAGCTAGACAGCAAAGGAAGGAACAGCAAACTGTGGAAACTCTGATGCAGTCAATGTTGAGGAGTGATAGGCCAGTGAGTTCCCATATGATAGAGCAATGGATGGCACAGGATGAAGTTGAAGAGAATGTGCCACAGGAAGATACAGAATCTTCTACAGAAAGCTCACAGGAAACAGAAAACAAGGGATGTGCCCTCAGTTTGGAAGAAAATGAGTTAAGAGAAGAGTTGCTTGATTTAACAGACAGACAGACAGATATATCAAGATCAATGAAAGAAACCAACCTCAGAAGGTTAATAAAACCCCAAAAGTCAGAACTTTGATAAAACAAATGAACACAGTAATTAGGACTGTCCATAGTAGAACAGAAGTAAAGAGACTATATTACTGTGCTGCTAAAGTAATAACTGATAAAAGTTCTACCACGGGAACACAGGGTAGCGAGGGAAAGGAAGGGGCGAAAGCGAATACCATCGTGGAAATATTGAACAGAGAAAACTATAAAGCAGAAGCAGCTAAGACAAGAAGTGTCACTAGTAGTAGATTATAGAAGAGGGAACAGATCAACAAAAATACTAAGAAAGAAGTGATAAAATCAATGCGCAGTATTAGAACAGACCAGGATCTATTATATACTATCGTAAATAAACTAAAAATTTCAGCACAGGTGGAAAGATTTAGAAGATACGAAGATAAATATAAAGAAAAAGTACAAAATAAGTAATTCATTGATGATCCAAAAAAATTTTAGAGAGAATTGGGAAATAAGGTAAAAGGAATTGAAAGAACGCTAAAAAAGAAGAAATAGATACATTTTGGAGAAGTTATCTATGAAGATCCTGTGGAACAAAGATGCTAAATGGATAGAAGTTAAAGAAAGAATAAGAGGTTTAAAAGGTACAGGATATGAAATGGGATGAAGTAACAGCCAGAGAGATTGAAACAAAGTTAAGAAAAGCCTCTAATTGGAAAACCCCAGGCCCAGATGTAGTACCTAATTTTAGTATTAACATCTGTGCACGAAGATTTAGCCATGAGTAAGAACTATTTAAATGCACACCCCAAACAGACACCAACCTGGTTTTGTTTGTTTGTTTGTGTCTTTCGGCTTTTCCCGGTTAGGGGTCGCCACCAACCTGGTTTACAATAGCAAAAACAATGAGCGAACCTGCAAGCTACCCTAAAAATTATAGACCAATAACTTGTCTTCCAATGACGTATATACAGTGATCGAAACCAACAGAGTTTATAGTCATTTAGAAGAAAACTCTATTATGCCAGTAGAACAAAAGGGCAAAAAAAAGTCATATGGAACAAAGGATCATTTGTTGTTAATAAAGTTATAGTGGAGAACTGTAAAAAGGGGAAGAATCTAAGTATGGCATGGACTGACTACAAAAAAGCATTTGATAGTATCCCACATTCATCGCTAAAAGAGTGCTTAAAAATGTATAAGATATACCCTACACTGATTGACTACATTACAGTAACGATGGCAGACTACTTTGTAATTAAGCCACAATAAAGGACAGATTATTATCCCAGGGATAAAAATTCAAAGGGATTCCAGGGTGACTCTGTCACCGTTACTATTCTGTCCTGCCATTAATCCATTAATCTGTTTACTTAACAGCTTAGGCCATGGCTACAATTTGGCTCCTAGAAAACAGCAAAGTCTGACGACTTCTCATCTTCTCTTTGTCGATGATTTAAAACTGTACAGCTCACCAAATGAGGAACTGAAAGCACAGCTGCAGGTTGTCAAAACTTTTTCAGATGATATTAGAATGTAATTTGGTCTTGATAAATGTGCAAAAGCAACCTTTAAAGCAGGAAAACTGCAGCACCAGAAAAACATCAGTTTTGGGACAAGGATGTGATACAAAAGAACTTGAGAAAGAGGGAGTGTATAAATACTTGGTAACTGATGAAGTATCAGCAATTAAAACATGAACAAATGCAAATAAAACTTAGTAAGGTATACCTTAAAAGACTTAAATTACTCCTGAGAACAGCACTGACATCTAGGAAGATGATCCAAGCTATAAACCAATTTGCTCTTCCTGTCCTAACTTACAGTTTTGGAGTGACTGACTGGCCCCAAAAAAATGCTGGATAGATTAAATATTAAAACAAGACGGATGCTTCATGTTCACCAAATGATTTATAAAAATCAGTGTATACCAAGATTATATATTCACCTTTCCGAAGAGGGATGGGCCTCCTTGAAACTGATTACATGTATAGGAGCTGCAATCGTGGGACTCCACACATATCTACTGATCTCACAAGAGCCAAATGTAGTGAAAGTTTTTAAACATGAGAATAAATCTAAGATGAGGTCTCTGCTTAATTTAGTAGAAGCATATCGACATCAAGCAGGAATGGAAATTAAACCAGAAGTAGATAAAAAACAGAAAGCAACTGAATGTGCCAAAAAACAAAAGAAAGAATATAAAGTGAAGGACCTGATGAGAAGGCAAGAAATGTGGAAAAAACATACAGTTGCAAGTATAGAAAACTTCTGGAAGAGTCTCATGTTGATCAGGAATGAACGCAGGAATGGTTAAGGAGAGGCAAATTCAAACCAAGAAATGAATGGTTAATATTGGCAGCCCAAGATACTGGGCTACGTACACATTGGTTTACAAAGTCCATTGAACATAGGGAGAAACAGACAAATGTAGGTTTTGTCAAACCGAACTGGAAACAGTCACACACCTTGTTGCTGGTTGCGACACACTAATGGCAGGAGGACTGTATACTGAAAGGCATAATAATGTGGCAAGACTGTTGCAGTGGGGATTGTGCAAACAAAGTATCGAAGTGGCTGAAAAACACTGGAAACATGAGCCACAAAGCATCATAGAAAATGATGACATTTATATCACATGGGATCACAAATTACCAACATTCAAAAGACAGATGCTAGAAAACCGGATATAGTAGTCCAAGAAAAGAAGACAAAAGTAGCATTGATCATTGAAATCGCCACACCCAGTGACTACAGTGTCTTGTGTACAGAGAGAGACACAAAGTCATAAAATACCAGGATCTGCAGTCAGAAACAAGAGCAATGTGGAAGAAAGATATCCAGACAGTTCCAATAGTAGCAGGAGCAACAGGTCTTATAAAAAGAATCTGCAATCATATTCAGATACGTTACCAATCTATGTAACCCTGTACAAACTGCAAGAGTCGTCATTACTGGGCACACTGTGGGTGCTGCGAAGAGCACTTTTGGCTCAGAGCAAAGATTGAAACAATAATAATTTCATGAACTTTAATCGTACTTTGACTTAGGAATGGGGTCCATTCCCATCATGGTATTAGAAACCCAAAAGATTTGGAGAAATTAGACTTAGACAGGAGTGAATACCCAAGAATTCAGGAGCCCCTGGAGTACATTCCTAGCAAAGTATGTACTTAAGTACTCAGTGAAATTCTGGGCCTTTGTCTGAAAAGAGGAAGCCTGCATAAACTAAAGCACTTCTGGGGATTCCCTGCTGAGTGAGGAAAACTATATTTTTTTGTCTGTGACTGACAGACCTGCTTTCTGATACCTGGTACATTTTATTTTCTATTTTAAGAAATCTGCTTAGCCTGGTGCTTTTGTTGTGTGTGTGAGGCAGACACGCAAATTATCTAGGCTGCACATTTCACACATTTTTTCCTTTGGTTAAAATGACTCTGGTGCGATACTTAAATAATCAGTGAAATTCTGGGTCTTTGTCTTTGAAAAGATTTGAAGCCTGCATAAAATAAAGCACTGCCACCCTCCTGTCTGTTGATCTGCTTTTTAAAGCTGGTGATTTTATGCTGCCCACGCCTACTGTAAATTGAGCTTAATGAGGTCCCCCCTTTCTCCACTGCTGTTGATATTCTGAATTATTTATTTGCCTTTAATTGTACTTAAATTGAAAAAGTGCATTTTACTTCCCATTATCTATTCTATTTGATATGACTTCATTATCTAGCTAGCTGTTGGATAAAGTAGTGTATTTTCACACTCTAGCAAACAATTGTTTTGCATCAAAAGAAGTCAGTGGATTTTCCATCTAGTGCACTGAGAGATAGTCTTGTCTGTTTAGGTTGGGGAAACAACTACGATTCTGAATGTAGTTTTATTGGCTGGACAGTGTATCAATCAGCTTATCTTGCTTTTTTAGTGCCTTTATAAATTCTGTATAACTGAGTGGCTTTGGCTCATTTATTTAAAGTGAAGTTATTTTATGGAATGATCACACTTTGATAAGCTGTTTAAAGTACACTGCTGTATCTATATTTTTAAGTTTGTTTGAGGCAACATTTCATATCGTTTAAGTTTGTTTAAGGTAGCATTTCACTACGGATATTCCTCTACTGTGCTTTTACATTAGGAGGAATTGGATTACTCATCTAGAGGAAGTAGGTGTTTACCTGGTCTATCTGAGCTAGGAAATGCACAAAAGGCCTCTAGGTATTTTTTGCACTTCTCTGCACTTGATTTGCACTGTTCTAATACCTATATAGCATACACTAGATTCAGACATGCTGAATTAGCTTATTACTGAAGCACTTGAGCACTAAACCAGCCATCTTACACAAAGAAGGGCTCCCCTGTACCCTTGTGGCAGAAGTGTGTGAATCCAGCCTTGCATGAGCTGGGGCTTGCTGGAGGCAGGTTCATTATGTGCTTTCCTATTGGTAGACTAGCTTAAAAGTATTTAATTTCAATTGCACTTAAGCCTCATGTTTGCACTCAATTAACTAGAACTATTCTACATTTGGCATCCTTTGTCATAGGTCTAGATGGTTTCTGCTTTAATCCAAGGCAAAAAAGAAAATAAGTATATTTGTGATTCTTCTGCACTTTTTAACTGTATTTTATCAAGTTGCTGCATCATTTCTGTTTTTTTTTTTTTTTACTGTTTTACTGTTTGTGACTGCGCCATTCTCTGCACTTGATTTGCACTGTTCTGATACCTAGATAGCATAGACTAGATTCAGGCCTGCTGAACCTAGCCTGTTACTGATGAACTTGAGCACTAAACCAGCCATCTTACATTAAGAAGGGCTCCCCTGTAACCTTATGGCAGAAGAGTGTGGATCCAGGATTGTCTGAGTTGGGGATTGCTGGAGGAGGGTTCATCATGTGCTTTCCTATTGGTAGATTAGCTTAAAAGTGTTTTAATTTCACATGTATTTAAGCCTCTCATTTGCATGTTGCAGCACACTGTGCAACAGAGGTTAATGGTGCCCCGTATAGATGCAAATGCCGTGAAACTCAATTTTTCCCATGCCATCTGTCAGTGGAACCCTCCCAAGCTTACCTACTGCACGATGGAAGCACTGAGCAGCATTGTCACAATTATCATCCATAGCTGTCAATAGAGCAAGCATTTTTGTTAGTCCTAGCACAAAAAACTGGTCAAACTAGCCCACTCCCTTCCTTAACAGTGCATATGGCAAAAACCTGCTATAATGAATGGTCAATTTCCCATCATTTCACCGGCCAGCCTGATTGACATGGGCATCCTGAGGCACTGCAGTAATTGCCTCATGTAAACTGACAATCACTTACTCCTAAAACAAATACCCTATGTGAGAGATGTAATTACACTATGAAGCTGGAATCAATTCTCTCATGTAATGACAAACCGGGCATCAAACAGGTTTATCAGCACACACACTGCTATGCAAAAAGAAACCACTACACATAGTAACATATACATCAGTGTCTCATCAAATAAGCTGCCATGGCAAAACATTACAAAACCTGATGTCTTGGTCACAGGCTACTCCATAATGAGATGCACTGATGCCTCCCTCACCAGGCTGAAAAAGGAGAAGGTCACAGTCAGCTGTCTGTCAGGTGCCAGGATCTGTCAAATCACACATGCACTCAAGTCACTCAACAAAGTACCGTTATGACTCCGTCATAGTCTTTGTTGGGGTGAATGACTTGAGATGTACCTCTCTGGACTATATGGAGAAAGATATGACCAAAGTCTCAGATTACATGTCCCAGGCAGGTATGACCCTTGTCCTAAGAAGCATTCTACCTTCACCTAGGTGGATGCCACAATATAAATAAAAAATGAGCACCTTCAACAATTGGCTTAGCTTGTGGTGTCAGGTCAGGGGGGATCTAGCATCTGTCAGCCTGGGAAGACACGGTTGACAGGCCACGCTACTTTGCCAGAGATGGCCTGTACCTGTCTCCTCTAGGCTTTTGGATACTGGCAAAGGCACTTGCCTCCCCCATCGTGCCTTTTTAGGCAATGTCAAAACAACAAAATTTCTGACACAACAAAATCCACTTGAGACACACGCAAGGTAACGCTAGGAGTTTAAACATGAAAAGTACAGTTTTGTACCTACCATAAATGTAGATGTTCGAGGATTCCATTGCTGCAGTCCTGACTATTGGGTATAGTCCGCGTCCCAGTCGGCCCGAATACCAGAGTATAAGGCTGACGTCGGTCATGGCGCCTTAGACTGACGTCAGTACGTCAGGGTACTAATGCGCATGACCGACGTCATTTCCTCAGTCTTTTCTTGCCCCAGATGTCAGAAGACCCAAAAAGACAAGTCCCAAAAAACCTGCACCAAAAAACATGTACAATATATACAACAATATATACAAAAATATAAGCATGTAAACTCACCTACACAACCACCCCTAAACACAGAGGGAAGGAGGGAGGTAAATTGGACTGCAGCAATGGAATCCTCGAACATCTACATTTATGGTAGGTACAAAACTGTACTATGTTCTTCGTCTTCCATTGCTGCAGTCCTGACTATTGGGTAGAATCCCAAAGCAGAGGAAAGGGAGGCTGGCAAATTATAAGGAAGTAGGAGCTGATAACATGCCTTGCAAAACAGCAGTGGCAAAACCAGCCCTAGACTTAGAGTAGATAGGAAGATGATAATGCTTAGAGAAAGTATGCACTGAACTCCAAGTAGCTGCTTCCAAAATATCCTTAGTTGCCACCCCTTAGAAATGCTGTTGAAGTGGCAGTAGCCCTAGTGGAATGAGGCCTAATCCCAGCTGGAATCTCCTTGCCATGATGGGAATAACAAAATGCAATGCAAAAGCCAATCCACGGAAATAGTTTGTTTTGACACAGGCTTGCCCTGTGAACTCAAGGCAAAAGAAACAAACAACTGCTGAGACTGCCTAAAATCCTTAGTCCTGCTTAAATAATATCTCAATTGCCTGTGTACATCTAAAGTGTGCAAAATCTTTTCCCCTTTATTTTGGGGATCTGCATAAAAGTAGGCAAATGAATAGTTTGGTTTAAAGCCACACTAGAAACCACCTTAGGCATAAAGGAAGGATTAGTACGTAATGATACCCTATCCTTATGGAAAATCAAAAAGGGCTCTACTGCCATAAGGGCCTGCAACTCAGACACCCTTCTTGCAGAAGTAATGGCCAACAGAAAAGCAGTCTTCCATGACAAGTATTTCAACTCAGCAGTAGCCGAGGCTCAAAGGTTGTAGAGTAAGTTTTTCCAACACAAAATTGAGATCCCAAGCAGGAGTAGGAGCTCTCATTGGGGGTCTTATATTCTTTGCCCCTCTAAGAAACTGCTTAAACAAAGGATGCGAAAACAAAGGTGGGTCACAATCATAATGAGCTGAAATTGCTGCAGCATGAATCTTAATGGAAGAGAAGGACAAACCTTTGTCCAATAACTCAGTAAGATATTGAAGAGCCACACTCAAATTAGGCTCAGAAATCTCCAAATTCTTTGCTGTACTCCAAAATAAAAATCTCTTCCATTTGTCTGCGTACACCTTCCTTGTACTAGGTCTTCTAGCTTCCATAATCACATTTAAAACTTGTTGAGGAAGTTGAGACCTGCTGTGCTTCAAGAGAGAATATGCCAGGCTGTTAGATGAAGAGAGTGAAGCTTGACATTGAGCAGATGACCATCCTTCTGAGATAACAGATGAGGAATCAGAGGTAAAGGCCATGGAGGCTTCCTTACCAGACTCCGTAGTAGTGGATACCAGTGTTGCCGAGGCCAATCTGGAGCTATCAAAATCATCCTTGGCCTGTCTTGTCTGACCTTTAATAATACCTTTGGAAGAAGAGGCAGAGGTGGAAAGGCATAGACATGAAGGTTTTTCCAACTGAAAGACAGAGCATCCACTTTCCAAGCTGTGTGATGAAACCCCTTTGTGCAATACTTTGGCAGCTGGTGGTTTAGTGGAGAAGCGAACAGATCTATGTCTGGAGTTCCCCATGACACTGTCAATTTCTGAAATACATGAAGATCCAGTTTCCACTCGTGGGGATCCATGATTTGTCTGCTTAACACATCTGCTAAGGAGTTCTGTGCTCCTGGCAGAAACCTTGCCTGAAGAGTTAGTTGCAGGCTTAACGCAGTCTCCCATAAAATCATTGCTTGCCTGCATAGAGGATAAGAATGTGTTCCCCTTGCTTGTTGATGTACCACATGACAGTTGTGTTGTCTGTTAGAATCAACACCTGCCCTGGAAGAAGTAACTCCTTGAAAGCCATCAATGCAAACTGGACTGCTAACATCTCCTTCATGTTGATATGTAGATGCTGTAGTCTGGCAGGCCACTTGTCTTGTATCCACTTTCCATTTAGATGAGCTCCCAAGCAGTGTCCGAGGCATCTGTCGTTAAAATCTGACTCGCCTCTGGCGGGTCACAGAGAGTCCCTTGTTTAGGTGACATTCCTGAGCCCACCACAAGAATTCCTTTTGAAGGCAAGGTATTATTTGAATGACAGTGTCCAAATCCTGGCAGTGCTGTGTCCATACATTTTGAGATACCATTGCAGCTTCCTCATATGCAGTTTGGCATTGGGAAGCACCAGAATACAAGATGCCATGAACCCTAATGCTTGAAGGACTGTCCTTGCAGTCAGCACGGACTGATGAGATAGTTGATGGAAGTAAAGTGACAGACTCTTTTGTTTGTCCGGGGTTAAAAGGCCATCTGGGCTGCTGTATTCAGTCTCACACCCAGAAAGCACATGTCTTGAGAGGGTACTAGACTGGACTTTATTTCGTTCACAGAATACCCCAGGCATCTTAGCACTGCTATGACATATTCCAGATGCTGTAGAAGGTCTTCCTTTTCTTGAGCCAGAATCAGGCAGTCGTCCAAGTAAGGATAGATTTGAATGCCTTGAAGCCTGAAGTAAGCTATCACTGGAGCCAGAACCTTTGTGAATACTCTGGGCAGTAGATAAGCCAAAGGGCAATGCAGAGAACTGATAATGAAAATCTCCAGTTCGAAACCGCAGATACTTTCTGCAACCTAGCCTTATAGGCACATGAAGGTAAGCTTCCTTGAGATCTAAAGTTACCATCCAGTGATCTTTGCCCAGCAGAGGTAACAGTTGTTGTAACGTCAACATCTTGAACTTGGGAATGTCCAGATAAGTGTTGAGGATAGATAAATCCAAAATTGGTCTCCACGTGTTCCCCTTCTTTGGTACTAGGAACAGGCGAGAATAAAATCCAAGCCCCTTTCTGATACAGGGACTGGCTGAATGGCCCCTATCTGGAGTAACTGAGAAACTTGCTTGTGAGCCTCTTTTCTTTGTGGAGGAGGAACATCTGGCATGCCTTTGAAAGGGGCATTGTGTGGAAATAAAATCTGTAACCGTGATGAATGATATCCAGCACCCATCTGTCTTGAGTGATTAAATCCCAATTTTCTTTGAAAAGAGACAGTCTTCCTCCCAAAGGAGCTGCCAGACGAGAATCCACTGGCAGCTGAAAAGGCAGGTCATTGGGTCTGCTTACGAAAGGACTGACCCCTGCCCTCACCAGAAGTCTGAGCAGGTGAACTCTCTGATCTAGGCCTAAAAGAACCTTGAGCCCTGCCCCTACCACGTCTAGACCTACCCCTAGACTGGGAACCATAAGCAGGATATGTCCACCCCTTAGCAGGCCAATTTCTACTAAACTTCGGAGGCTGCACCTGCAAAAAATCTTTAACAGTCTGCATAGACTTAGCTTTGTCCTCCAATTTCTTTAAAACTGCTTCCACAGGCGGTCCGAACAACACATCAGACTGTAAAGGAGCATCCAAAATCCTGGTCTTAACATGCTCAGCTAAATTCTGATCCTTCAACCAGGCATGTCTGCGAAGAACAGAACTAGTAGCAGCCACCCTCGAGGAGGCCTGAACAGCATCAAAACCACACTGCAAAGAATGCTTACCCACTTGTTCAGACACATGAACCAAATCCAGCAATTCTTTACACTCAATACCTTCCGCCAAAGCATCCACCTTAGATTTCAATTGTGAAAGGAGATAATTCTGATATTTTAGCATGTGAAACTGACAATTCAACGCCCTCATGGCTAGAGTGGAAGAAGTATACACTTTCTTACCCCACCTATCCAAAGCCCTTGCCTCTTTATCAGAGGGTACAGGATTTTTAACCACAGAAGCTTTAACACCTTTAGGCCCCTGAGAAACAGTTTCTGGGTCCGCCCTAGGACTCTTAAACAAATACTTATGAGCTTCGGGCACCCTATAATACCTATCAGGCTTAACAGGAGCAGGAGGCAAGGAGTCAGGGTTCAGGAAGCCTCTGCAAAAACATCCTCCACCACATTCAACACAGGAGGAATAGCTAAGGGCCTATGCTGGGGTAAAACAAGAATTCCCTAAGCCTTTTCCTGGAATCAGAGTAATCCTGGCCTTCCCATTTAAAGTGCTCCCTCATGGAGTGAAGAGTCTCTGAAAATGAAAATCCTCAGGAGGAGAAGCTGTAGGAGTGGAATCATCCACATCAGAATCAGAATAAGTAGGAAACTCTTGCAAGTCTTCCACGAAGACTCTGAAGCCTGTGAACACTGTTCAAAACTATCAAACTCCTGTTCCACCCTAGGCCTCTTATCAGGCGGGGCATAGAACCTCTAATCAGAGTAATCAAATCTTCTGCCATTTTAAGCATATGTTTCTTAGGCACAGAGCCGAAATGCTAGGAGAAGCCCCACAAAGCTGAACTTGGCCTACCTCTAAAAGAAGCTTTGGCAACAGAAGGAGAGGCCCTAACTACCTTGGGAAGAGAGGGAAGAACAGTTACCTGAGAAGCCCCCTCAGCCTGGCCTACCTCCTGAGAGGGCACATCCTGTAACAATAAAGTATCCGCCTGAGACTCCATGGAGACTCCTGGCAAAACCTCTGGCTCCACTGAGCCTTCTAAAGAACCGACGTCCGGGACTGCCGGTTCCTCACCCCTAGGCTTCACTGTTTTGTCCTTGCGCTTCTTGGATGAAGCGGGCGTCGGAGCATCCGACGGCATATTATAATTGCAACGCTTCCCAAACACTAACCTAGCACAATCTAGCCTCCTCTTAATAGTGCGCTTGTTAAATCTAGCACAAGAGCGGCAACCAACAACGTCGTGCTCAGGCCCTAAACAAGGAATACACAATGTATGATAATCCCTATGCGGTATCTGCTTCCCACAAGAAATACAGTTATTCACTTTTTCTGACATCCGGTTAAATACTGAGGCAAGAAAAACCAAAATGTTCCCCTATGGGGTTACTTAGCCAACTCTGTTTCGGTCTGAAACTCCGGTTTCGGAAAATCTCAGAACGCCAACCTGCACTCGCAAAATTGCTTCTGCATCGGACCATGCGGCAAAAAAGACTGAGGAAATGACGTCGGTCATGCGCATTAGTACCCTGACGTACTGACGTCAGTCTAAGGCGCCATGACCGACGTCAGCCTTATACTCTGGTATTCGGGCCGACTGGGACGCGGACTATACCCAATAGTCAGGACTGCAGCAATGGAAGACGAAGAACATCTGCACTCCATGGAAGCACTACTCACGTTGGAAGATGCTGACATCTGTGCAGTCACTGACACATGGTTCAAGGCCATGGAAAACACCCCAACAGTGTAAGGCTACAATGTCTTCCACATGTTCAGACCTTAAAATGAGTGCGAAAGGACCAACTGTGGCAGTGTACCCATCTTCATTAAAGCCAAGTACACCTCGAGACTGGTTAAACAGTACGACTCTCTTGAAATACTTTATTTCCAATTAACTATAAGCAAAATACCCTACCACATCATTGCTAGCTATAGGTCCTCCACAATGAACCAAGAAAAGTACACCGTCTACCTGGACTTCCTGGAGTCACTTGCCATACAGCCCAACACCTTAGTCCTGGGAGATTTCAACTGTCCTTCTATTGACTGGGTGACATACAAGAGCACGAACATGCTTGCTCAGAGGTTCCTGGAATTTGTCAATACAAATGTTCTGGAACAGATAGTTTTCACCCCCACAAGTAACTCAAATGTCCTAGACAAAGTACTCACAAACATGGGGGGGGGTCACTACACTCCTTCTGTGTGATGCCCTCCTTGGTAAGGTTGGACCATAAATCAGTGTAGTTTGAACTACTAAACCTGTCACCACCACAGGAGTAAAACAAACAAAAACTTTTCCAAAGCAAACCACAGCCTCCTAAGCGATAGTATGAAAAGTTTTATACCCCCCTCCCCCCTGCAATCACACACAACAATGACTCCTATGCAAAGGTGTATGCAAATGTCCTGCACAAACACTTATGCACATGTATAGACTCGGCTCTACCTGACCGGATTAAAACCAGGTCCTCCAGAAAAAAACAAACCACCCTGGTGGACTTCAAGTACAAACAAGTTAAATAACAAAAGGAAGAAACTAATGTGCAAGAACAACAAGAAACTGAGTCAGCAGAGGAAGAATTCCCTCCACAGCTTGAACAAGCAAATCGGAAATCTTATAAAGTCCTCTAAAGCTAATTACAAAGTTAAAATAGCATTCCTAGCTAATCATAAGGCATTCTTTAACTCCATCCAAAATCTAAAAGGGAATGCCCAGCTATATGCCAAACTGGTAGTAGATGGTACCACTCATACTATACCTGAGGAAATTGTCAACCTTCTAACTGACAGAGTTGGCACAAACTTCATTCTGTCCTCACCAGCCATACTCCAAATCATACCGGATACCAGCCCTCTGCCTAGTATCTCTAGAGATCAGGTCATATCTGATCTCTCCAAGGCCAAAAACACAGCGTCAGTGGGACCAGGTAACATCCCAGGTTGCTTGTTAACCAATCTAAAACAGGACCTAGCAGACCCAATTGGCATTCTGTTTTACCATAGCCTGAGAACTGGTTTTGTTCCAGCAAAATGGAGAATAGCAACAGTAATTTCCTTGCACAAAGTGGGGCCATCAACCGACCCTGTGAAACACAGACCCATAAGTTTAACCAACCGCATCTGCAAAGCCATGGAAAGAATCGCCATGGACCTTAACAAGTCCATAGGTGACCTTAAAACTCTAGACCCAGCCCAGTATGGCTTTATTAAGGGAAGATCATGTTGATTAAACCTAGTACACTTCAAGAAAGTCACTGAAAATAATTGATGAGACTGTAGTATACTGGAATTAACTGGAAACAACTGAAATGAGACTGGAATAAAAGTCTTTACCTGTTAATAACCCAAACTTGTGCTGAACAGGTGCCAGTCCCTCATTTATCTGCCAAGTATTTTGTACTTTCCAGAATAAATTCTGCAAACACTGTAGTTTGGTTTATAAGGCTTTAAATGTTTGCAATATCGGAATACTGTCTTTATTAACAGTGCTGATAAACAATAACAATCTGTAAAAATGCTAGAATGCTGGTTAGTAAAATATCCAGTTTCAACATGTATATTCTGATTCTCCTAAATAATACAAACTGAAACAGTCATTATTTGACCTGTCTTCTGTACTCAGGTTCAAGTTTCTGTATTGTAGAAACCCTTTTACATACAAAGTCCAAAAGCTATCTTCCTTTCTGAAATGCTGGATATTTAATCTTTTCTGTAAGTCGGTCCAAACTAACTTAATGACTTCAATGACTGGACCTGCAGTATTTCCTAACAACACTAAAACCCTATAATGCTTTTCACACCTCTTTAGCTATGGTTGCCTTGGTTTCCACACCTTGTCTTGCATGTACCTCTTTATCTAGCATTCCACTGCATATACACATCTTTCCCTTGAGAAAGGAAAGTTCTGTAGCTTCCCTGAAACCTTATTTCTGTACATCTCATGCTTAGCTGGAAAGACTGTATCTTTCCCTTGAGAAAAGAACATTCTGTATTTTTTTGAAACTGAACACATACATGTTTGACTATATTTTCAGGCCTATTATTCTACCTTAATGTATAGTGAATTTAATAAGAAAATCCTCACTCTAACAGCCACTAAAGTCCTGGATGAAGGTAAGACAGTGCATACTGCCTTATTTTGACCCAGCCAAGGCTTCTGACACAATCCCCAACTTAGGTATCATTTAGAAACTACCCCAGCTCAGGATTAACCTGTATATCAGTAGATGGCTAGCCAACTGGCTCATTGACAGAACACATACTGTCAAAGTTAGTGACTCCACCTTTACCAGTAGACCAGTTACTGTGGCATACCAAAAGTATCTGTGCTGGGCCCTTTACTGTTTGGAATCTATTTCTTTGCAGTCCAAGCTAAAGCAGACGGCCTTTGACTTACCATGCTCGCTAATGATTGTAAACAGGGTGCAATCATTGAGTCCCCAACAATGTTAACCTATTACAGGAAGGGCTAACACAGACAAATAGTTCCAATACAGCTCACAACCACTCTAAAAGTCTTGAAAAATAGCCGAGCTGGATCCTGCGCCCACTGTCGTCACGTTTGGAAGTAGCAGCCGAACCACAAAGCTATTCAGCACAAACAGGCGTAATTTATTGCAAATGGTGAAATAACAGCATAATAACAGCATAAAAACACAACCAACTTAGCGCTTTCTCCCTTCATCTAAGGGCATCATCAGAGTTGTGTAAAGAACGCAGTTAGTAGTTTAAATAGCATCACATAAAACACACCCTCCTTCATTAGCCAATCAGTAACATACATTTCAAGCATTTGAAATTCCAGCATACTTAAATTACATTAAAAAACTTTAGTTTAAAATGAGTTTTAAAAATGTATACATTGATTCTATAATTGTGTTACGTTGCATAACCACAAGGGTCCAAGACCTTTTTATGACATTAATAGAAAACTACATAATTTCCTTTAAATTCATATAAAAAATACATGAATTGTATATACATACATCGTACTAACAATGTCCCATATTGTAACAAACTGACCAACCTAAACAATAGAACATGTTCATGTGGTACAGAGCAAATGTCTGTAAATTTATAATAACAATGCCCTGTATTTTAACAAACTAGACAATGAAACATGTTCATTAATACCTGGTGGTCTAGAGGCATTAAGTCTAAGCTGCCAAATGCACTCCTTTACCTCAAGCAAAATGTTATCGTCGCCCCCGTTGTCTCTGTGTGGAATCCTATCAATAATAAAAAACAAAAATCTCTTAAAATCCTTACATCTTATACTGTGTGTGTATAGTGCATTTGTAGTTTTCTTGTTCTTAATGTCCCTAACGTGCTCTTAATGTCCCTAACGTGCTCTAAGATTCTCAATCTCAATTTTCTAATGGTTTTTACCACATAGAAAGTAGTACAGGACAAACAGGTGGCCAAATACACCACCATCTTGGTGTTACAATTCACGTTGCCTGGACTTGCTATCGTTTTGTTATAATTATGTACTGTTACATAAGGTCCATTGTTAATGTACTTACAAGTACTACAAAACCCACATTTGTTATGTTTACAGGAACTCACTTCTACTAATGTGTATAGAGTTATGAAGCCAGATAAGGGAGGGGGGGTTGTGATCATGAACACCACTGATTACAGCAGTATTATGTTGGAACTGCTTAACGATACATCTACATACTCAAGAGTTTCTAAGTATGACGTTTACAAAGCATATACAACACTTGAATGGCAGATTTATGAATGGTATTTGGAGGGTATTTTAGACAAAGATGAATATGAATTCCTTGTTGTGAATTCTCCAGTTATTCCCTCCATATTTGGTATACCTAAAATACATAAATCTGTGACCAACCCTCCCTTTCGTCCTATAGTTTCAGCTAAAAGATCTAAGACAGAAACACTGGCTGCATTTATTGACTTTCATTGTAAGAATATTTATGAAAGAGTTCCTCAAGTGTTAAAGGATTCTTGGCACTGTTTGGACATTATTAGGAACACCACGTGGGATGACAACTATATTTTTTTAACTATTGATGTTGTTAATCTATTTACTGTCATCCCCAACGATATAGGGATGCAAATGTTCAAGAACAGTTTGCAAAAACTTTCTACACATCACATAGTGAAACAGAACCTACTAGTGGATCTTCTTGAAATGGTCCTGAATAACAACTTTGTTAGTTTTGAAGGGGACTATTTCAAACAAAACACGGGTGTGGCAATGGGAGTGAAATGTGCCCCATTATATGCCAATCTGGTTTTAATAGATTGGGAAAAGGATCATGTGACTTCATCCAGATTTCAAAAAGATACAGCGTTATATGTACGCTTTCTGGATGACATTTTAATTTTTTGGAGGGGTAAGGAAAATGACATTGCCTATTTTGTGGAAACTCTCAACAAAAGTACGTAATTTCTTAAGTTTACGTACAATGTACAACACGAAAGATGTGAGTTTCTTGACATTATGTTATTGAAGGATACGGAAAATAAGACACTTATTTCTAGTATTTTTCGTAAAAAAACATACTCAAATTCCTTTCTCCATTTTGACAGTTGTCACCCCTACTTTCAAAAAAAGAACATCATTAAAGGACAAATGGTAAGACTATCTAGGTTAATTAGTGATGACAGTATATATGAGAGTGAAATAAATAAACTGATTGACATGTTTCAGGAAAGAGGGTACCCTTACGATATTTTGAGTAGAACCAAGGATGAGATTGCTGTCAAGAGACATACAATATATAAACCAATATTGACAGCAGGGCTAATTAGTGACAATAAGAGTGAGGCATCTAAAAGGCCTAGTCATTCTATGATTATGCCATTCAATGAGGACAGCTACAATATTATGCATATTGTGCAAGATATATGGACAGGGTCTTTACCAATGGATATTACTAATACTGTAGGAATCTTACCTTCTTTTACATTTAGTAGGGGTAGGAACTTAAAACAACTTATGGAAAGTGTTGATTCTCAACACTTATATAGACATTGTATGATGAACAAATGTGGGTTTTGTAGTACTTGTAAGTACATTAACAATGGACCTTATGTAACAGTACATAATTATAACAAAACGATAGCAAGTCCAGGCAACGTGAATTGTAACACGAAGATGGTGGTGTATTTGGCCACCTGTTTGTCCTGTACTACTTTCTATGTGGGCAAAACCATTAGAAAATTGAGATTGAGAATCTTAGAGCACGTTAGGGACATTAAGAACAAGAAAAAGTACAGTTTTGTACCTACCATAAATGTAGATGTTCGAGGATTCCATTGCTGCAGTCCTTACTATTGGGTATAGTCCGCATCCAGTCGGCCCGAATACCAGAGTATAAGGCTGACGTCGGTCAGGGCGCATTAGACTGACGTCAGTACGTCAGGGTACTAATGCGCATGACCGGCGTCATATCCTCAGTCTTTTCTTGCCCCAGATGTCAGAAGACCCTAAAAAGACAAGGCCCAAAATACCTGCACCAAAACATGAACAATATATACAAAAATATAAGCAGGTAAATCACCTACACAACCACCCCTAAACACAGAGGGGAAGGAGGGAGGGTAAATTGGACTGCAGCAATGGAATCCTCGAACATCTACATTTATGGTAGGTACAAAACTGTACTATGTTCTTCGTCTTCCATTGCTGCAGTCCTTACTATTGGGTAGAATCCCAAAGCAGAGGTAAGGGAGGCTGGCAAATCATAAAGAAGCAGGAGCTGACAACATGCCTTGCAAAACAGCTGTGGCAAAACCAGCCCTAGACTTAGAGTAGATAGGAAGGTGATAATGCTTAGAGAAAGTATGCACTGAACTCCAAGTAGCTGCTTCCAAAATATCCTTAGTTGCCACCCCCCGTAGAAATGCTGTTGAAGTGGCAGTAGCCCTAGTGGAATGAGGCCTAATCCCAGCTGGAACCTCCTTGCCATGATGGGAATAACAAAATGCAATGCAAAAGCCAATCCACCTAGAAATAGTTTGTTTTGACACAGGCCTGCCCTGTGAACTCAAAGCAAAAGAAACAAACAACTGCTGAGACTGCCTAAAATCCTTAGTCCTGCTTAAGTAATAACGCAATTGCCTGTGTACATCTAAAGTATGCAAAATCTTCTCCCCTTTATTTTGGGGGTCTGCATAAAAGGTAGGCAAATGAATAGTTTGGTTTAAAGCCACACTAGAAACCACCTTAGGCATAAAGGAAGGATTAGTACGTAATGATACCCTATCCTTATGGAAAATCAAAAAGGGTTCGACTGCCATAAGGGCCTGCAACTCAGACACCCTTCTTGCAGAAGTAATAGCCAACAAAAAAGCAGTCTTCCATGACAAATATTTCAATTCAGCAGTAGCCGAGGCTCAAAAGGTTGTAGAGTAAGTTTTCCAACACAAAATTGAGATCCCAAGCAGGAGTAGGAGCTCTCATTGGCGGTCTTATATTCTTAGCCCCTCTAACAAACTGCTTGCACAAGGGATGCCAAAACAATGGTGGGTCACAATCATAGTGAGCTGAGATTGCTGCAGCATGAATCTTGATGGAAGAGAAGGACAGACCCTTGTCCAGTAACTCAGTAAGATATTGAAGAGCCATACTCAAATTAGGCTCAGAAATCTCCAAATTCTTTGCTTTACTCCAAAATAAAAACCTCTTCCATTTTGCTGCGTACACTTTCCTTGTACTAGGTCTTCTAGCTTCCATAATCACATTTAAAACTTGTTGAGGAAGTTGAGACCTGCTGTGTTTCAACACAGAATATGCCAGGCTGTCAGAGGAAGAGAGTGAAGCTTGACATTGAGCAGATGACCGTCCTGCTGGGATAACAGATGTGGAATCAAAGGTTAAGGCCATGGAGGCTTCTTTACCAGACTCCGTAGTAGAGGTACCAGTGTTGCCGAGGCCAATCTGGAGCTATCAAAATCATCCTTGGCCTGTCCTGTCTGACCTTTAACAGTACCTTTGAAAGAAGAGGCAGAGGTGGAAAGGCATACAGATGAAGGTTTGTCCAACTGAAAGACAGAGCATCCACTTTCCAAGCTGTGTGATGAAACCCCTGTGTGCAAAACTGTGGCAGCTGGTGGTTTAGTGGAGAAGCGAACAGATCTATGTCTGGAGTTCCCCATGACACTGTCAATTTCTGAAATACATGAAGATCCAGTTTCCACTTGTGGGGATCCATGATTTGTCTGCTTAACACATCTGCGAAGGAGTTCTGTGCTCCTGGCAGAAACCTTGCCTGAAGAGTTAGGTGCAAGCGTAGCGCAGTCTCCAATAAAATCATTGCATGCCTGCATAGAGGATAAGAATGTGTTCCCCTTGTTTGTTGAAGTACCACATGACAGTTGTGTTGTCTGTTAGAATCAACACCTGCCCTGGAAGAAGTAACTCCTTGAAAGCCAGAAATGCGAACTGGACTGCTAACATCTCCTTTATGTTGATATGTAGATGCTGTAGTCTGGCAGGCCACTTGTCTTGTATCCACTTTGCATTTAGATGAGCTCCCCAAGCAATGTCTGAGGCATCTGTCGGTAAAATCTGACTCGCCTCTGGCCGGGTCACAGAGAGTCCCTTGTTTAGGTGACATTCCTGAGCCCACCACAAAAATACTCTTTGAAGGCAAGGTATTATTTGAATGACAGTGTCTAAATCCTGGCAGTGCTGTGTCCATACATTTTTGAGATACCATTGTAACTTCCTCATATGCAGTTTGGCATTGGGAAGCACCAGAATACAAGATGCCATGAACCCTAATGCTTGAAGGACTGTCTCTGCAGTCAGCACGGACTGATGAGATAGTTGATGGAAGTAAGGTGACAGACTCTTTCGTTTGTCCGGGGTTAAAAAGGCCATCTGGGCTGCTGTATTCAGTCTCACACCCAGAAAGCACATGTCTTGAGAGGGTACTAGACTGGACTTTATTTCGTTCACAGAATACCCTAGGCATCTTAGCACTGCTATAAGATATTCCAGATGCTGTAGAAGGTCTTCCTTTTCTTGAGCCAGAATCAGGCAGTCGTCTAAATAAGGATAGATTTGAAGTCCTTGTAGCCTGAAGTAAGCTATCACTGGAGCCAGAACCTTTGTGAATACTCTGGGCAGTAGATAAGCCAAAGGGCAATGCAGAGAACTGATAATGAGAATCTCCAGCTTGAAACTGCAGATACTTCCTGTAACTTAGCCTGATATGCACATGAAGGTAAGCTTCCTTGAGATCTAAAGTTACCATCCAGTGATCTTTGCCCAGCAGGGGTAAAAGCTGTTGTAACGTCAACATCTCGAACTTGGGAATGTCCAGATAAGTGTTGAGGAGAGATAAATCCAAAAGCAGTCTCCACGTGTTCCCCTACTCTGGTACTAGGAACATGCGAGAATAAAATCCTAGGCCCCTTTTTGACACAGGGACTGGTAGAATGATGTCCAACACCCATCTGTCTTGAGTAATTAAATCCCAATTTCCTTTGAAAAGAGACAGTTGTCCTTCCAAAGGAGCTGCCAGACGAGAATCTACTGGCAGTTGAAAAGGCAGGTCATTGGGTCTGTTTACGAAAGGACTGACCCTGCCCTCACCAGAAGTCTGAGCAGGTGAACTCCCTGTTCTAGGCCTAAAAGAACCTTGAGCCCTGCCCCTACCACGTCTAGACCTACCCCTAGACTGGGAATCATAAGCAGGATATGTCCACCCCTTAGCAGGCCAATTTCTACTAAACTTCGTGGCTGTACCTGCAAAAATCTTTAACAGTTTGCATAGACTTAGCTTTGTCCTCCATTTTCTTCAAAACTGCTTCCACAGGTGAACCAAACAACACATCAGACTGTAAAGGAGCATCCAAAATCCTTGTCTTAACCTGCTCAGCCAAATTTTGATCCCTCAACCAGGCATGCCTGCGAAGAACAGAACTAGTGGCAGCCACCCTCGAGGAGGCCTGCACAGCATCAAAACCACATTGCAAAGAATGCTTGCCCACTTGTTCAGACACATAAACTAAATCCAGCAAGTCTTTACAATCAATACCTTCCGCCAAAGCATCCACCTTAGATTTCAATTGTGAAAGGAGATAATTTTGATATTACAGCATGTGAAACTGACAATTTAACGCTCTCATGGCTAGAGTGGAAGAAGTATACACTTTCTTACCCCACCTATCTAATGCCCTTGCCTCTTTGTCAGTGGGAACAGGATTCTTAACCACAGAGGCCTTAACACCTTTAGGCCCCTGAGAAACAGTTTCTGGGTCCGCCCTAGGACTCTTAAACAAATATTTATGAGCTTCGGCACCCTATAGTACCTATCAGGTTTAACAGGAGCAGGAGGCAAAGAATCAGGGTTCAGGAAGCCTCTGCAAAAACATCTTCCACCACATTCAACACAGGCGGTATAGCTAAGGGCCTATGCTGGGGTAAAACAAGAATTCCCTAAGCCTCTTCCTGGAATCAGAGTAATCCTGGCCTTCCCATTTAAAGTGCTCCCTCATGGAATGCAGAGTCTCTGAAAATGAAAAATCCTCAGGAGGAGAAGCCAAGGAGTGGCATCATCCACATCAGAATCAGAATAATGAGGATACTCCTGCAAATCTTCCAGAAGATTCAGAAGCCCCTGAACCCTGTTCAAAACTGTCAAACTCTGGTTCCACTCTAGGCCTCTTATCAGGAGGGCCCATAGAACCTCTAATCATAGTAATCAAATCTTCTGCCATTTTAAGCATATGTTTCATAGGTACAGAACCCGAAAGGCTAGGAGAAGCCCCTACTGAAGCTGAAGTTGGCCTACCTCTAAAAGAAGTTTTGGCAACAGAAGGAGAGGCTCTAACTACTTTGGGAAGAGAGGGAAGAATAGTTACCTGAGAAGCCCCCTCAGCCTGGCCTGCCTCCTGAGAGGGTACATCCTGTAACAGTAAAGTTTCTGCCTGAGATTCTATAGAAACTCCTGGCAAAACCTCTGGCTCCACTGAGCCATCTAAAGAACCGACGTCTGGGACTGCCGGTTCATCAACCCTAGGCTTCGCTGTTTTGTCCCTGCGCTTCTTGGACGAAGCGGGCGTCGGAGCATCCGACGGCATTTTATAATTGCAACGCTTCCCAAACACTAATCTGGCACAGTCTAACCTCCTCTTAATAGTGCGTTTGTTAAACCTAGCACAAGAGCGGCAACCAACAACGCCGTGCTCAGGCCCTAAACAAGGTATACACAATGTATGGTAATCCCTATGAGGTATTTGTTTCCCACAAGAAATACAGTTATTCACTTTTTCTGACATCCGGTTAAATACTGAGGCAAGAAAAAAACAAAATGTTCCCCAACGGGTACTTAGCCAACTCTGATTCGGTCTGAAACTCCGGTTTCGGAAATATTTCAGAACGCCAACCTGCACTCGCAAAACTGCTTCTGCATCGGACAGCGGCAAAAGACTGAGGATATGACGCCGGTCATGCGCATTAGTACCCTGACGTACTGACGTCAGTCTAATGCGCCCTGACCGACGTCAGCCTTATACTCTGGTATTCGGGCCGACTGGATGCGGACTATACCCAATAGTAAGGACTGCAGCAATGGAAGACGAAGAACATCTACAAATGCACTATACACACACAGTATAAGATATAAGGATTTTAAGAGATTTTTGTTTTTTATTATTGATAGGATTCCACACAGAGACAACGGGGGCGACGATAACATTTTGCTTGAGATAAAGGAGTGCATTTGGCAGCTTAGACTTAATGCCTCTAGACCACCAGGTATTAATGAACATGTTTCATTGTCTAGTTTGTTAAAATACAGGGCATTGTTATTATAAATTTACAGACATTTGCTCTGTACCACATGAACATGTTCTATTGTTTAGGTTGGTCAGTTTGTTACAATATGGGACATTGTTAGTACGATGTATGTATATACAATTCATGTATTTTTTATATGAATTTAAAGGAAATTATGTAGTTTTCTATTAATGTCATAAAAAGGTCTTGGACCCTTGTGGTTATGCAACGTAACACAATTATAGAATCAATGTATACATTTTTAAAACTCATTTTAAACTAAAGTTTTTTAATGTAATTTAAGTATGCTGGAATTTCAAATGCTTGAAATGTATGTTACTGATTGGCTAATGAAGGAGGGTGTGTTTTATGTGATGCTATTTAAACTACTAACTGCGTTCTTTACACAACTCTGATGATGCCCTCAGATGAAGGGAGAAAGCGCTAAGTTGGTTGTGTTTTTATGTTATTATTATGCTGTTATTTCACCATTTGCAATAAATTACGCCTGTTTGTGCTGAATAGCTTTGTGGTTCGGCTGCTACTTCCAAACGTGACGACAGTGGGCGCAGGATCCAGCTCGGCTATTTTTCAAGACTAACACAGACAAATGACTGGTGCCCAAAGCCATGGTGTAAAACTAAATGCAAAAAGGTGCATTATTATCCCCTTTGGCAAAGCGGAATTCCCCTTTTATTACAATACTAACAGCACCCCCCCCCCCCAAGTCCAAACCCAGTGGTGCGAGATCTGGGAGCACAGGTAGACAGCAATCTGAACTTCACCCACCAAGTTTCCACAGTAGTAAGGAAAACCTTCTACATTGCGCATCTCATAAGCAAGGCCATCGTATGCAGGTCTAAGGATGTTAGAGCTCCACTGTATTCAACTCTTGTGAGACCATTAATAGAGTACAATGCTCCCTTTTGCATGCACCTCACCAGACACCTGCAGCAGCTGGACAGACCACAGAGGTTTCTCACCAACAGAATACTGGGCCTCCAAACCATGACTTATATGGATAGACTGAAAGTCCTATCACTGTACTCTGTATTATATAGGCTGAGAAGCAACTTGTGCCTGACCTGCAGTGCAGTCACTGACCCTGCCCTGACGAACATGCTGCATATCTGCAAGTCAAATGACATAAGACTCACTTGCTCTAGGTATCTGAATCTATGCTGTGACATTACCAGAGCACGCTGGAGAGACATATGCCGCTACTCTGGAATAAACTTCAAATTCTCACTGACCCTATTCATGTGCAACCTGGACAAATGAATGTGAGACCACAAATTCACCCCGGGGGTGGCACCCATGTCCCTCATGGACAGGGGTAGTTGGTGTTTATCACAGACTCACTCTACGAGTTAAGTCCATCTAAGCAAGGGCAACTGAGGCAACTCGGGATTAACATGACTAGGCTTATAAGAGCTCTAGGGCTGCTAGTCTAGTACCCTCCTATGAACCTATGAACACAGAACAGGTTTGTAATGCTTTACAAGCACATGCACAGGGGACCAAGTAGCTGTCTCTAGAATGCTTTCATAAAGTCCATTTTCCTGAAATCCATATAACAAACTAATACCCTAATATCCTTGATGAAAGAGTTCTAATACTGCCAGGAAGCAGTTTACCTTTTTTTGACATCTTTATTGAATTACCACTTGGGACACAGGCAAGCATACATTTATATAAAGAAAAAAACATGTCAACATCTTCCCAGTTACAAACATTATACATCACATACATATTTTTATAGAATTGTCTATCCAACATTTCATACATTTCTCAATTCCTGCCTTCTCTTAAACCTCATTCCTCCTCTAAAACATTATCCTGCATGCATTGTTCCCACAATTTTTTCTATGTAATTTGCCTCTACCCTTTTCTAAAGATCCCACTTCCAGTTCTTTTATCTCTGTTGCAATATTCACTACTTCAAATACAGTTGGTTTAGAATTTGATTTCCATTTTCTAGTAATTGCTTTTTTTGGCAGCCAACAGAATTAAACTTAACAAGACCAAACTATGATTAGGCAATGAAGATATTGTATCTCAGCTAAAAAATTCCTTAGTCACACCAATTTGTTCACCCAATATTTCTGACAGAGTACTGTGTAAGGAATTTTTTAAATCTGCCAACTCATTATGCGTCCAAACATGTTCTCAGTTCCCTCTTTTTTCCTCATCATATCTCCATTTGCCATCTACCCAAGGAAAAAATTCTTTGGAGACTGCTTGGGGTATAAAAATACCAATGCAAACACTTCCAAGCGAAAATTCTAAATCTAGACTTTTTTGCACATTTGGAAGCAGCACATGTCCACTCACTGTTTCCTTATAAACTGCGTATCCAATCTCTTTTCCCAGTCTTTTCTAACTTCCTCTAACTGATTCTTATAGTAACCATGCAATATTTTATACCCCTACTATCATTTTTTTTAACAGCAGCTTCTGTTCTAGATTCAACTAAAAACTCTACTACAGCAGGTCTTTTGCTTAGGATTCTCCTATCCCTTTCTCTTTGCCTATACTCTGATATCAGTTCCTGAAAGGGAAGTCAGTCTCTAGCCTGTAGTCCAAATATCTTCTTGGCATCTTCCCATTCTATTACCTTTCTCCCAATACCTTGGTTTGTTTGCCAGTTTTCTCCAGTAAATTCCAGCCCCTCTTGCCTATTCCCTGTACTCCTAATTGCAGTCATCCCTATCTACAGAATCTCCATTCTCACATTGGCTTAGTTCATTATATTCAGTATGGCTGTTATTCTCCATAAGGATATGCATCCAAAATCCCACTCCCTCCTTATTTCTTGAACCCCCCCCCCATTTTAACAGCATCCCTTTCCACTCTGAATAACAGGTTTCTGCCACTGCCAGTGTTATGCATATGAGCCTTAAATGTGAATCTCTAAAATATCCATTCAAATCAGGTAATCTAAAACCACCTGGACCAGACTCTGCTGAGCTGCATCATCTCTGGGATGTTTTATAAAATTCCTGAGGCTCCAAGCCCAAGCTAAGTGCTTTTTCATTTATTTTAATTTATTTTATTGCATTTGCACTTGCCTATCATTTTTATCTGTACCTTATAGCTAATTTATCACATTTGCACTGTTTTAAAAGCAATTTACTGATTAACTGCATTTCATTATTGTTTAACTGTATTTCACTGCTATTTACTGCAATTCATTACTGTAAATGCATTTTACTGCATTTCATTACTGTTTAACTGTATTTTTTCATATTGTGAGTTCTGCTTTTGTCTACTTGTGGTTAATCTGTGCTTTTCTGTAAAGTTTTACTATGTTCTTAACCCTTAAATTGAGTAGCATAGTCTGGATACAGGTTTGCTGCATCCCAGATGTTTGTTTTTGCCTTCTGTGCTTCTGGCAGCCATCCTGTGTTTGCCTTCTTTATTTCTGGTAGCCATCTTGTGTTGGTAGGGGCCTAGCTTCTCTGCTAGTGCGAGTAGCAGGCACAAGCTGATTGGTAAATAGAGCAGGAGCTAGCAGAATTTGCTAGATTTCTGCGTTACTAGAATCTTCTATTTTTGTGGTATTTAAACCCCACATTTGAACTAGTTTGGGCTTGTTTGCACATCACTCACAGCAGCTGCACTGTTTTTAAGCTACTGTGAGGTACTCCAGCTACAAATTTTCCCTTACAAGCACTTGTATGATCACCTAGTTGTACTCATCTTAGACCTTCCAACCTTTAACCCCTGGCCTCTCTTCCCTCAGATTCTGACAAATATGGATGGACAACTTCCTATGGTTTCTCCTGCCAATCTGGTTGATATGGACATCCTGAGTTAGTGTAGCAACTGCCTCATGTACATGGACAACCCTCTACTACTACCACCTATGAACACAATTTGTGAGAGATGCAATTACATTACAAAGCTAGAGTCTAAGCTCACTCCTTTACAAGCCAGTATATCTGGCAATGAGAAGGTTGTCAAAACAAACATCACACCTCAAACACCACTCACACCTACACAACACACAACCACATAGGCGGAGGTCCTCAACAAATGTGCCCCTCACCAGGCTGCATAAGAAGAAAGTCACAGTTAGCCGTTTGGCAGATGCCAAAATCCTCCATACCACACATGCAATCAAGTCTCTCAACAGCAGGTACTGTTATGACTCAGTGTCCATGTTGACGTGAATGACTAAAGACGTACCTCCCTGGACTATATGAAGAGACACATGATTAAGCTTGCTAAACATGTGTCCCTGGCAGGTATGTCCCTAGCCTTAAGCAGCACTCAGCCGCCAACCAGTATGATGCCTCAATGCAGACAGAAAATGATTGACTTTTACAAGTAGCTTAGTTTCTGGTGTCACTCCAAGGGGATCCAGTACCTGACAGCCTAGGAAGACATGATCGACAAACAATGATGCTTTGCCAGAGATTGCTTGCATCTGTCTCCTTTCGGCTTCCCTCTCCTGTAGTGCCTTTTTTAGGCAATGCCATGAGGTTAAAACTACCAACATGAAAATGTTATCAAAACGCAAATTAAAGGTCAGACTGCTAAACACTAGGAGTCTAAATGTGAAACTGCACTCACTGCAAGCATTCTTAACCCTAGAAGATGCTAACATTTGTGCAGTCACAGAAACCTGGTTCAAAACTGCAGATAGCACCCCAGCCATACCAGGTTACTCATTCTATCATACATTCAGACCCCAAACCTTGGGCAGCAAAGCAAAAGGAGGTGGAGTTTCAATAAATATTAAAGACATACACGCCTGCAGGCTGGTCAAACAGTATGACACATAGGAGACACTCCAGGTGCAGTTAACTGTTAACAAAACCCCTATTCAAATCATAGCTAGATATAGGCTCCCAACTTTGACTCAAGATGCCCATTCCACCTATCTGGTCCTCTTTGAATCTATCAAGATTCATCCCTTTACCCTGGCCCTAGGCAACTTTAACTATCCAACCATAGAATGGAAGAACTACTCATGTCAAAACACAAATGCCCAAAGAATCCTTGATTTTGTCAATACAAATGCCTTGGACCAGCACAAGAAGTGATAATATCTTGGACTTGGTATTAACCAACATGAGTATTCACTGCAGCATCCCCACAGTATCATCCTCCACATAAATCTGTCACTTTCAAAGTCACCACCACCCCCTGACCCCCCCCCAAACTAGGGTCAAACAAAAAAAAAAACTTCTCCAAAGCTGATTACAACCTCCTCAGTGAAGGTATAAACAGCTTCACCACACCCTTCCATAGGAACTGGCACAAATGTCCAAACCTACACTAAAGTATTATATGAGCATTTACATAGCTGCATGGAATTAGGAATACCTGACAGGATAAAATCCTCCTCCTCAAGGAAGAGTAAACCTGTCTGGTGGACATCTGCAATAAATAAACTCTATAATTAAAAAATAAATTGCTGTCCAGGACCAGGAAGGAGCAGGTGCCTAACTGGAAGCAACCTCTCCTTAGCCCGAACAAGTAACTAAGAGCACTAGTGAAATCCTCCAAAGCAAACTTCCAGTCCAAAATAGCCACATCTACTAAAGACAATCATAAGGCCTTCTTCACATATGTCTGCAATCTCAAATGAAGCAATCAGATCTGCTTACAACTGGTGGTCAATGACACCACATACACAAAAGCCATAGATATAGCCAACTTGCTAGCAGGCAGGTTTAGCAAAAACTTCACCCCCTCTGTCCCCCCATCAGTAAATCAGGATATCCCCAGCACCTGCCCCCTCCTCTTATCTCTAGACAGCTAGTCATCACTGCCCTCTGAAAGACAAAAAATACAGCCTCCATGGGATCTGATAACATCCCAGGCTCCATCCTACAAGAACTCAGGCAGGAACCTGCTGCACCATTAGGCATTCAATCAAAGCCTGAGTACAGACTTTGTCTCAGCCAAGTGAAGGATAGCCACTATCATTCCTTTGCACAAAGGTGGAGCATCCACTGATCCAGGAAATTATAGACCCATCATCCTAACTAGCCAGAACTGCAAGGTCATGGAGCGGATCATGGACATCATTAATAAGGACACTGGCAGCCTCCAAACACTTGATCCCACACAGTTTGGTTCTGTCAAGGGGAGGTCATGCCTGTTAAATGTGGTCAACTTCTTTGAGACAGTGACCAAAGCCATGGACGAGGGGAAGACAGTGCACGCTGCCTACCTTGACCTGACTAAAGCCTTCGATACTAATCCCCACTCGGGTAAAATAGATAAACTTTCTAAACTAGGCATCAATCTGTATGTTATTAGATGGGTAGCAAACTGGCTCCCTGATAGAACCCACCTAGTCAAAATAAGGGACACCACCTCAAGCACTCAACCCGTAACAAGTGGTCGACCCCAGGGATCAGTCTTGGGGCCTTTGTTGTTTGGGATATACATTTCTGAGGTGCAGGCCAAAACCAGTGGACTATGGCTGACCACATTTGCAGATGACTGCAAGCTGGGCACTGTCATCAGTTCTCCTAGTGATGTGGACATCCTCCAAGACGGTCTTACCCAAACATATGAATGGTGCCAGAAACATGGCCTCAAACTAAATGGCAAAAAATGCATCATCATCCCATTTGGGGAGAGTGACATCCCCACAAATTATCACATTAATAAAATACAGTTGTGTACATTTACCATAAATTTAGATGTTAGAGTGTATTCACTGTTGCAGTCATCACATTTGGGTCATCTCTGCCAGGGTAGCCCTCAGCCGGCCCGAATATCAGAGGCTTAGTATTTCTGTGTCAGTTGCTGTTGCTCGAGGACTGACGTCAGGTCGTCAGTAGTATAAAGTAAGGCAGCCGACGCCATTACATCAGTTTTTCTTGCCCTAACCTGTCAGGAGCCCCCAAGTAGAAGCCAGGTTCTGGTGGAAGAACCCCACCAGTAGAAAGTAAATACCAAAATGTCCCTTGTAAGGAAAGAGAAGAAAGGGGGATGGAGGGAGGGAAACCAGGACTGCAACAGTGAATACACTCGAACATCTACATTTATGGTAAGTGTACACAACTGTACTATGTTCTTCATGTTTCACTGTTGCAGTCATCACATTTGGGTTGATTCCCAAAGCTGAAGAAATGGGTGGAGGCAGTCGAGGAAATTAGGGGCTGGCTAGGATGCCCTGCAAGACTGCAGAGGCAAACCCTGCCCTGGATTTGGAGAAGAAAGGCAGGTAGTAATGTTTGGTAAAAGTGTGAAGAGATGTCCAGGTGGCAGCCTTCAGGGTGTCCCTGGTAGGGACTCCTCTGAGGAAAGCTGCAGAAGTGGAGGCTGCTCTGGTGGATGGAGTCCTGCCCCCTTGGGGGGAGGCTTTCCATGTTGTTTGTAGCATAAATGGATGCAGTGTGCTATCCATTTGGAAATTGTTTGGAGATGGCTTTGCCTTCTGCACCGGTACCAAAGCTAACCAGCAACTGATCAGACTTTCTGAAGGATTTAGTCCTGTCTAGATAGAATCTGAGTTATCTGTGCACATCTAGAGAGTGCAGGATCCTTTTCCCCCTTGTTCTGGGGATTAGAAAAAAAAGGTGGGCAAATGAATGGATTGATTGAGAGCCACACTGGACACCACCTTGGGTATAAAGGATGCGTTAGTTCTGAGGGATACCCTGTCAGCATGGAAGATGATGAAGGGATCCACAGCCATGAGCGCTTGCAACTCCAAGACTCTTCTGGCTGAAGTGAAGGCAAGAAGGAAAGACGTCTTCCAGGAGAGAAATTTTAGTTCTGCAGAAGAAGCTGGTTCGAAAGGGGGCAGGTTGAGCTTTTCCAACACAAAGTTAAGGTCCCAAGCTGGGGTTGGTGCTCTTCTGGGCGGCTTCAAGTTGCCAGCCCCTATTAGGAACTGTTTGATCAAAGGGTGTGAGAAAAGGGGCTGCCCAGTGGGGAAATGAGCAGAGATAGCAGAGGCATGAATTTTTAGAGAGGAGTCAGCTAAGCAATCCAGGATGAGAGGGAGGGCTGTGCCATACTGGCTCCCTAAGCCTGGATCCAGGTGCAGAACCTTTTCCATTTGTCAGCATAAGACCTTCCAGTGCTAGGGTGTCTGGCCTCACGTATAACATCTAGAACCTGTTTACTGAGGTTGGCAGATTGATCCGGGGTTAGGGAATAAGCCAAGCTGCCAAACTGAGTGTCTGCAATTGGGAATGCATGAATTCCCCTTCCCTCTGGATCAGGAGGTTTGGAATCTGAGGAAGATGCCATGGTGGCAGTGGGGACAGGCTGCGCAGCAAGGGGTACCAGTGCTGGTGAAGCCAGTCTGGAGCTATAAGAATTGTCCTTGGTTTTTCCTCCTTTATTTTGAGCAGTACCCAGGGGATGAGAGGTAGTGGAGGAAGGCATAGACTGATACATTGACCCAGGGGAAGGGCATTCACTTTCCAAGCCATGCAGTGATGCTCCCTGGTGCAGAATTTGCTGAGCTGATGGTTGATGTGGGAGGCAAAGAGGTCGACCTTTGGGATGCCCCATTTCTGAGTTATTAGGGTGAAGGTTCTTTTGTTGAGCTGCCACTCGTGTGGGTCCAGAAGATTTCTGCTTAATTAGTCTGCCAGAGAGATGACAGAACCTGTAGGAATTGTGCTAATGGGTCCAGCTGCATAGCAGAGGCTGTGTGCCAAAGGGTCATGGCCAGCCTGCACAGAGGGTAGGAGTGAGTCTCTGCCTGCTTGTTGATATACCACATCACAGTGGTGTTTCCTGTTTTGATCAGGAGAACCCCTGGGGAAAGAATGGGCTTGAAAGCTATCAAGGCATGTTGGACAGCCATCATCTCTTTTTGGTTGATATGCAGAGAGATTTGCTGCCGACTCCATTGGCCCTGTATGCACCTGCCATCCAGGTGTGCAACCCCAAGCATAGTCTGATGTGTCTGTGGTGAGGGTCTGGGTGGTGGGGGTTGGTGAGAAGGGTAGTCCCTTGTTGTGGGAGCATGCTGTTGCCCACCAAAGAAAATCTTTTCTGAGGCAAGGAATTATAGGTATAAGAGTCTTCAGTTCTTGAGAGTGTTGACACCAAAGGCTTTTTAGGTACCACTGAAGTATCCTCATATGCAGTCTGGCATATGGAATGAGTAGTATGCAAGATGAAATGCACCCCAGAGCTTACAGGATCTTCCTTGCAGATAACTGGGGTCTGGTGGTTAGTTGAGAGAAGTAGGCTGTCAGGAAAATTTGTTTTTCTGGTGTAAGGAATGCCATCTGGGATGCTGTTGTCCAGGCTTGCTCCCAGGAAGATAATCCTTTGGGTGGCCACCTGTTTGGATTTCTTTTCGTTGATTGTGTACCCTAGGGAGGTTAGCAGGGTCTTTAAAAAGGTCAGCTGCTTGAGCAGCTTTTCCTGGCTGTCTGTCTCAATAAGGCAGTCATCTGTATGGGTAAATCTGGATATTCCTTTGTCTGCAAAAGGCAAAGGCCAGAGCCAGACATTTTGTGAAACTCTGGGAGCAGTAGATAAGCCAAAGGGAAGTGCAGAGAACTGAAAGTGTTGAGATCCTGACCTGAAACAAAGATATTTCCTGCGTGATTCCCTGATAGGAATGTGGAGGTAGGCCTCTTTTAGATCTAGGGTGGCTAGCCAAGCGTCCTTGGAGAGCATGGGTAGCAGCTGCTGGACGGTGAGCATTTTGAATTTTGGGATCACCAGGAAGGTGTTTAGAATGGATAGATCAAGGATGGGGTGCCAGGTGCCCTCTTTTCTGGGCACCAGAAAAAGTCTGGAGTAGAAACCTTGTCCTATCTGTTCTGCAGGAACGTGCTCTACTGTCCTCATAGAAAGCAGGGAAAGGATTTGCTTTTGAGCCTCTGCCCACTGGTTTGGAGCTAGATCTGGGAACCCTTTTGGGGTTGGAAGGGTGTGGAAGGAAAATTTGTATCCCTGAGTCACTATGTTCAGAACCAAGTAGTCATTGGTAATGGTGGCCCAGGTGCTTGCGTGAAAGGAGAGTTTTCCTCCTAGGGGTAGGTGAAGATGGGCAGAGGGAGGTGGGTTGGGGGAGGTGAGTCATTGTGAGTTCTTACCATAAGGGGGGGGCTTAGAACTCCCTGGTTTTGAAGTGGAGGTAGTCCACTGCTTAGAGATCTCTGCATTTCCTGTGGCTGCTGTCTGGGGGGTCTGGTTCCCTAGGGCCTGGGCTGGACTGGCTTAGTGGGAGCAGGAAAGGACCAGTGCTTGATGGGACAATGCCTGCTGAACCTGGGTGGCTGGTTCTGTAGGAAATCCTTAACTGTCTGTATAGATTTTGCTTTGTCTTTCATCTTTTTTAAGACCACTTCTGCCAAGGTGCCAAATAAGTTGTCTTTGTGCAAGGGGGCATCCAACAATTTAGATTTGACATGGTCTGGCAGGGGTTGTTCCTTAAGCCATGCATGCCTTCTAATGAAAGATCCAGTGACTGCTGCCCTGCAAGAAGCTTCTAGGGTGTCAAGACCACAGTGCAAGGTGTGTTTAGATACTTGACTTGCAGAATGCATTAACTCTTGTAACTCTTTAGATTCTGCACAAGCAGGAAATGAAGACATTTTTTGTTTGAGGAGTTCCAGGGTATGTTGCTGAAATTTTAGCATATGGAACTGACAATTTTGTACCCTGATAGCAAGAGTAGCTGAGGTGTATACTTTTTTATCCCATCTGTCTAGTGCTCGGGAATCCCTATCTGGGGGGGTGGGATTCTTAGCAGAGGTTGCTTTAATCCCTTTAGGCCCTTGAGAAATTACCTCAGGGTCAGCAGTAGGACTTTTAAAAAGAAATTTGTGTGAGTCAGGGATGCAGGAGGAAGGGTGTCAGGAGTCAAGCTGGATTCCACGAAAAAAATCCTCCACAACATCCATGACTGGGGGGATGGCCAAGGGTCTGTGCTATGGAAGATCTAAGAATTCCCTTTGTCTCTTTTTAGACTGAGGGTAGTCTTGACTCTCCCATTGGAAATGCTCCCTTAAGGTATAAAGAGTTTCCCCAAAGGAAAAATCCTCTGGGGGAGAGGCTGAAGGGATGGAATCCTCTGCATCAGAATCCTCATAAGTAGAGAGGGGTTATATGCCTTCATATTCAGATGAATCAGTCTCATCTGACTCTTGTTCAGACAAAACTACAGGGGACAGATCTCTTTTTCCTTCTGGAGGGGGTATCTTGGCTTCCCCTGATCAGCATGATAAGGTCTTGCACCATTTTAAGCATTTGAGACTGAGGCAAGGAAGCAGGTGCTTGAGATTGGGTCATCGGTTTCTTGGGTGTGGTTTGTACCCTGGGCCTAAGAAACTCGGTCGTTTTCGAAAGAATGGTAGTCGCGAAAGAAGACATCTGTTTGTGTCAAGAATCGGTAGTGCAAAGGACTTCCTCGGAGGCTGGTGTCTGCTCAGTGGCTCTGGACCCATCCAAGGTAGAGACGACCACAGGATCTTTAGTCAAATAAGAGTTTTGCGGCATATGAAAGGGTCTCTGTAGCGGCCTGCAAATCCACATTAGTGGGCATCAGGGGCTGTAAAAGCACCTCACAGAGGACCGGAGAACTGATCACTAGCTTAACGGAAGCGTCGTCAGTAGGTTTGGACCTGTGCAGTCTGTCTTTATATTTACGTTTTTTTCAGAAGATCTGCCGTCAGATGGCTTACCAAAGCCATATCGGAATTCAAGGACTGTAAGTGAAAATATCTAGCTACAATATGGGCCTGACAACAGATAGTTCTGGTGTTGAACAAAGCACAGAAGCGACAATGGGGGACGTCGTGGGCTGGGCCTAAACAAGTGAAGCAGTAAGAATGAAAGTCTCGGTGTGGTATTTACTTTCCACAGGCGAGACAATTATTAACTTTTTCTGACATCGATTAGTGCAAGAAAAAAGGATCCCCAATGGAGTACTTAGCTTTAGAAGACTTCAACTTCAATTCGGTAGATGAAACTCAGGTAGAGGCCGACTGGCACTCATGCAAACTGCTTCTGCTCTGGGCCCCATGGCAAGAAAGACTGATGTAATGGCATTGGCTGCCTTACTTTATACTATGGACGACCTGACATCAATCCTGCAGTGACAGCAACCGACACAGAAATACTAAGCCTCTGGTATTTGGGCCGGCTGAGGGCTACCCTGGCAGGGATAACCCAGATGTGATGACTGCAATAGTGAAACATGAAGAACATCAAGGTCCTAAGCACACAATCAGTTATGAGGGACTTGGGCACCCAGGTTGATAGGAAACTGAGTTTTGACCACTACACTGCCTTCACTGTACGGAAAGCTTTTTACATGGCCCACCTCACTAGTAAGGGCATCTCATCCAGGGACAAGGTGGTCATAACATCCCTGTATTCTTCCCTTCTAAGAGCAATTATTGAGTACAATGCCCCTTTCGGCATGTATCTCACAAAGCACATGCAGCAACTAGAGAGACCACACAGGTTCCTCACCAGGAGAATCCAGTGCCTCAAACATCTACCCTACACAGATCAGCTAAATGCCCTGTCCCTCTACTCAGTCTCCTACAGACTCTTCAGAGGTGACCTCTGTCTGGCATGCAAAGCAATCTCAGATCCCGCCTTGATGGGACTACTGCATATCTGCAAGTCAAGCTCCACTTGAGTAACCCGCACGTGTGACCGCAACTTGGTCTGTGACATCAACAGGACTTTCTGGCGGGACAGATTTGTGTTCTAGAGACTCCCCCTCCTGTGGAATAGACTCCCACTCCACATCAAGCAGAGTACCTCATTAACCCTTTTTAAGCACAACTTGGATAACTGGATGGGGAACAGAAAATACACCCCTGGGATTCCACCTGTGTCCCTGCTGGACAGGGGCATCGGGTGATGACTTGTCAGAACAAGGGCTAAATTCTTGGCTAGGCTTGTGAGGGCCTCGGGGCCAATAGTCTAGTAACTTCCTATGATCCTATGAACAGCCAGTAATAGAATAGTTTTCCAGTTTCAGAACTTAACAGTACAAAAAAAACGGCTGGCACAAAATGATGCAGAATGAGTTTTTCCAGCACAAGGCTGAGGTCCCAAGGTGGTGGCACAAGTTTTGGTTTTAGTTGTACCACCCCTTTTAGAAACTGTTCAACCTCAAGCCTGGACATTACAAGTGGATTGAGGGGTAGACAAGATGAGATTGCTGACAGGTGGGCTTTGACAGAGGAATATGTAAGACAAGTTTTCATGGGCTCACACAAAGACAAGAGGAACCTCTGATTTTGTGAGGTCCTGATTGTTTGTATGACACCATACAGAAAATCTATTCCATTTGGCTATGTAGGATTTTTGAGTGGTGGGTCTCCTTCCCTTCTGGAGTATGTAAAGCAGGTCCCCTAAAAAACTGGACTGTAAAGGATCAGAATCCTATAATCCATAAGCTTAGGTTGAGGGATGATGGGTTGGGATGAAGCAGTGATGACTTCTGCTGTGTGATGAGGTGAACTTCATGGGGTAGTTTGTGGTGACCGCCCCTGGCTAATTTTATTTATTTATTTATTTATTTATTTAATTATTTATTTAAATTTGTTGACCGGGAGTGTGATAGAGAAGTGGGGAACCAAGCCTCACTTGGCCAAAAGGGAATCGCCAGTAGAATGTTTTTTTTCTTTCTGGATCTTTAGTAAAATTTTTGGTATTAAAGGAAAAAGCATGGGTTAAAGCATAAAGGAACCTCCCTGTCTACTGAAGAATGTGAATCTATCATCCATGCCAAGGAATCCTGGTGCAAGACAGAGGGAGCTGTTTGCTGCTCGCTGAAGCAAATACGTCTAATATGTGGTGGACCTCACTTGTGAACTATGTTTAAGAAAACCTGACTGTTGAAGGTCGATCAATGGGTGTCTTTAATGGACCTGCTTAGTAAGTCTGCTAGAATGTTGTCCTGCGATGGAATGTAAATTGCTTGAAGGAAAATGTCCTCTGGCTGGCCAGGTCCCAAGCAATCTGAGTCATCCTGTATAGTTGGTATGACCTGGTTCCTCCTTGCTTATGTACCACATGACTGTAGTGTTGCCTGTGAATACTAGAAGGGGGTCTAGTTTCCACAGGTGGGAGAAAAAAACAGAGCGTGAATGAGAGACCTCATCTCTTTCAGGCTGATGTGTTTTTTCTTGAGGCTGTACTGCAAACAGCCTCAGGCTTTGTGGATACCTATTTAAGCCTCATCTGGAGTATATGCCTTGAAAGACAGTCCTGGACTGAGGTTCACCTGCATCACCTACCACAGGAATTGCTTCTTGAGACAAGGTATGAGGGTGATCTTTGTGTCTAGTTGGTGATAGTGTTGGAACCACACATTTTTCAGGTACCACTGAAGTTTCTGTATATGCAGGCTGGCTTAGGAAGCACTGAAATAGTTGCTGCCATGAAACCTAATGCTCTTAGAATCTCCCTGGCTGAACACGCTTTGAAGGAAGTTAGGGAATGGAAGTAAACCAAGATTTTGCACCTTCTCCGCAGGCAAAAAACTGTGCATCTTTTTGGTCTCTTATCTGCAGCTCAAGAAAACTAGGTCTTGGAAGGGCTGGAGGGAAGATTTTTCACAGTGGACTGTGAAAACCAATTACAGGAGAAGGTTGAGAGCGAATTGGTGGTGATGCACAAGACCTGAGGTGAAGAGGGCTGGGATAAGCAAATCATCTAGCTAGTGGAATATTTGAATTCCCTGAGTCCTGCAAAAGGCTATCACAGTTGTTAGGCATTTTGTGAATACTGTGGGGGCTGTAGAAAGAATAATGCAAAGCAGTGAACTGAAAAGTGAGATAAACCCATAATGAACCTCAGGAACTTCCTACAGTATAAACTCAGGGGAATATGCAGGTAGGCATACTTTAGATCCAGGGAGACTATAAATGCCTGTGGAAGAATAAAGGGCAGCAGGGTCTGGAGACAGTGCATTTTGAAAGTTGGAATTCTGAGGAAGGTGTTGAGCAGACAGATACAGAATAGGTCTCCACTGTCCATTTCTTGGAACTAGAAAGTGTGGAGTAAATCCCCATCGCACAAACTGAAAAGGCACTGGTTCTGCCACGCCTTGGGACTGAGGTTCCAAAAGGTGAAAGGAAGAAGATTTAACTGACTGTGGGGTGGACATGGACGTCTGTTCAAGGGAGGGAGTTTCTTCCAGGACACAGCATAACCCTTTTTGAAAGATAGATAGCATCCAATTGTCTGTGGCAAACTTTTTTAAGTTGAAATGGACTGAATGAGCCTTTTCTGAGAGGGGTATGGTAGGACCAAGTGAGAGAGAGTTTTGGAAGATAGTCACAGTGACTTATCTGAGAAGAGTGGCCTCTCAGATTTGTAGTTCCCTTCAGGGTTTTCTGGAAATCTTTTCCTAGACACCTTCTTGTGCTTTTTGGAAGGTCTATATTCCCTTTTAACAGAAGACGTAGGCTTGGCTGGGTAACTAGTTAGAGGTAAGCAGAATTGGTTTGCAGTCTTTCATAGTTTTATCTAGTTCCTGTAAGGTTCTGAACATGCTAGCTGCTTCTATTCCAAACAAAATATTTTTGTCCAGGGGCAAATTCAATAATCTTACCTTTGAAATCTAGTATGGGCTGGCTGCATAAGCATGCATATCTGCAGATGACTGTACCAGCAGCAGTTGCTCTGGAGGAGACCTCAACATCATCACAGCTGTATTTTACACTGTGCCTGGCCACATGAGTAAAATGGGCAAAACCTGTTGCTTAGACTCCATGACTTGCATATCCACCACCTTGCTTAGGATCATTAAGGATAGACAACTGGTATTTGGTCATCTGAGTCAGATAGTTTGTAACCCTAAAGAAGAAGAGGTATAAACCTTTTTCATCCCATCTACCCGTGGTCCTGCTGTCCTTGCCTGAAGGAGGGGCATTACTATTAGGTAGTAACTTAGAAGGCTTGTTAGAAAAGGGACTCCACTTAAGAGTCAAATACAGGATTCTTAAAGAGGAACTTAAGGTCCTCTGGGACCTTGTAAAATCTGTCCGGCCTTTAGGGAGCAGGAGGCAGAGAGTCAGAAGCTGAAGTGGTGGGGTCTAAAGCATCCAAGAAGACCTCCAGGACTTGAACAGAGGAAGGGGCAAGAGGGTCCACCTCCACGAAGCTGCAGTATCTCTTTTGGACATCTGAGATTTGTCTAGACTCCTGCTCAAAATGCCTCATCATGTTTAAAATGGTCTTCCCAAAGGATGTCTCCCCCACAGTGGAATCAAATGAAATGAAATCTTCATCATCTGAAAAAACCTGACCAGGAGAGTGAATGTGAGAGGAGTATGCTAATGAATGGTTATCAGAATCTAAGGCCCCTTCCTTTCCAGAGGAAGAATAATGAACAGAATCCTTCTAAGGGGTAGTAGGGGGGATTGTAAATGAAGGTGGTTTAAGGGCCATAATACCTTTGAGCAAGCCCTGATAAAAATCCATCCACTTCTCCCTAGGGGGAGGAGCAGGTGAGTATGCATGCTTGGTTTTCTGTTGCTTTTTCTTTGAGGTGATGTCCACTTGAACCAAGCTTGGAGGTTCCAACCCCTGATGTACCTCAAATCAGTTTGCAAGGAATCTCTTCCCTAACTAAAATCTTCGGGATGCCGTCTGGTCCCTCTGAAATAATGATCAGTGGTCCCCCTTCTCAGCAGCAGTAACAGTCTCTTCAGATGTGTGATCCTCTGATGCCATACTAGCATCTAGCAGGATGAAAATGGAGGGCATCTGAGGTAGAGCTGGATGTAGAAAGGGTTCTGTAACCCTCTCTGGGCTAAGGTGATTGCTACCAGAAACAAGGTTTTCCAGGCCAGAAAGCTGATGTCTATCTTGACTGTAGATTCAAAGGGATGTTTTGCAACAGTTTGTAGCATTACAGTAGTTTTCCAAAGAGGGGTGGGATCCCTTGGGGGGGGGGCAAAGAAGGAAAGTGCCCCTTAAGAAAAACATGGATAATCTGACTGCTTTTCCCTAATATGGAAATTTGAAATGGCAACTAGTTTGACTTCTGATATAGTAACTGGCCCCATTGTGAAAAAGGGAAGCCAGGAAGTCTAAAACACCTGAAAGAGGAGCCAGAAAGGGGTCCAGACATCAGTGACATGCCCAAATAGAAAACCTTTTCCATTTGCTTTTCTAAATCTTCCTGGTAGATGGTCTTTGGGATGATGTAAAAATGTGGATTACTAGAGAAGAAAGCGCTGGGGCTGATTAGCCATTATTGGAAGTAGAGAAACTTAATGGTTAACCTGAGATATTAAATGTCTGGGTGTGGCATTCTGTACAGATGAGAGAGAAGATCTGGGCAAAGGCCAGTACCCAATGGAAGTGTATCAAATGAGACTGGAGAAGAGGGAAACCACACTTGCTGAGACCAGAGTGGAGCAATGGGGATGGCTGTGATCCTCCTCAATGATGCCTTCTGTAAAAATTTTGGAATGACAGGGGTAGGAGGAAAAGCATACTGGAGCCCTGGGGGCCAAATGTGGGTCACAGCATCCCTCAGTGACTCCCCTCTCTTTAGGGATTAGGGCAAACTACCTGCTGCATTTTGTGTTGTGAGGAGAGGCAAAGAGATTGCAGCAAGGTTGACCCCTGTGGCAGAAAATCTGTTCTACCACTGGATTGAGGGATCGCTCATGCAGTAGGATATATCTGCTCAACCTGTCCACCACAACAGTGATTTCCCCAGAAAGTGTATTGCTATCAGAAAGCAAATGGAAGATATTGCCCATTGTCACAATCTCACTGCTTCCTGACAAAGGATAGGACTGTGTTCCCACCACTTGTTGATGTACCAGACTACAGACATGTTCTCCATCTGACTGGATATCACTCCTAGAAGTAGAGAGTTTCTGAAAAGCTTGCAATGCAAAATGGACTGCCCCCACCTCCAGAACACTGATGTAAAATTTGGCCTCGGAGTGGGACCACATACCTTGGACAATCATTCTCATACAGTGCCCCCCTTACTCCAGCTGGGAGTCGTCCGTGGTCATTGTGGCCTTGGGAGAGGTTCAGAAAAATGGGCAGCCCTGGGAGACTTCTGGGGACTCGAGTCACTTGTAACTTAGAAATGTCTATTAATCACATTCAAAAACTCACTAGTACAGTAGTCTATCAGATATCAACTCAAGTGTCCACTGGAGTACCCTCATGTGGTATCTGGCTAGGGGAAGCAAGTCATTAAAGGAAACATAGATCCCAGAAGCTGAAGAATCTGTTTCTCAGGTGGTGACTTTCAAGAAATTAAGTCAAGGACTTGCTGTGTATGGCGGTCAAGCTGTTCTTTGAGTCTCCTAATTTGGCATGTCATATCCAGGTGAGCACCTATAAACTCTATTGTTTGGACCCGAAGAAACCTGGACTTGAGTAAGTTCACAGTGATACCTAGATGGAAGAAAACAAGGAGCAAGGAGTCCCTGGCATGGATGAGGAGATTCTTGGCAGGGTAGAAATGAGCCAGTTGTCTAGGTATGAGAATACTCAGAACCCTTGCAGTCTGAGATTAGCTGTGACCACCGCCATGCATGCACTTTGAGAACATCCAGGTGGCTGTGATGAGACCAAAGAGTAAAGCCCAGAAATGAAAATGACTAGCTCTCAGCCAGAAACAGAGAAACCTTCTGGATTGCCTGTCCATCATAATGCAGAAGTAAGCATCCTGAAGGTCTATCATCCACATCTCATTGTCCTTCCTCAACAAGGTGAGGATTGACTGTAGAGTGACCATCCAGAACTTCATTTGTCTGACATACTGGAGAAGATGACAGATGCTCAATACTGGCCTGAGATCCAAAAAAACCTTGAGTAAATTCTGGATCCTTGTAGGCCTGGTGGGACCTCCTGGATGACTTACATATCTAGCACCTTTTTTTATTTCCAGGACAGCTGCTTTTCTTTGACAGACTGGAACAATGGGAAGCTTTTTTGTTGGGGGAGGAAAAAAGGAGAATAGAATAGCTTTTAGTTATAATCTTTTGCACCCACATATCTTCAGTGCCGGATTTCACTTTGGGGTAGAACTGCTCTGGGGGAGACTACACCATTACAATTCCCCCTCTTCAATGGGGGGGGGGGTTCTACCTCCAGAAGTGTCCAGGGAGAACCCTTGGGATTTCTGGAACTACAGGTTTCTTTCCTCCTTTCTGGTTCCTACAGAAAGACCTCAGGGGGGTGCATTAGAAAACTGTACTCATACAGCAGAAAGGGGTTTCCCCATCTTTTTCACTCCTGGAGAGTATGTCCTTCATTTCACGTCCAAAAAGAGTTGAACCATCAAAAGGGGCACTCGCAAAGAATGTCCTGAAGTACTCAGCAAAGTCACACAAGCGCATCCAGGAATTTCTCCTTACTGTAATGCCTGTACCCGAGGCTCTTTAAATGCCTTCCGTTGTACTGGAGATCAGGCGCATCAAGGCATTAGAAAGGACTGCATGGTGGCCAGCTGCAGGTCCACAATTTTCTTGTCCTCTGTAGATAGGGAGGGACCCTGAGAGAAAAGTTCCTTTGCCAAATGTCTCTGAAATCTTGGCATGTGTGTCAGGCAGTTAAGCGCTTTCAGTGCAAAGGTAGCTGAGGCATAAGCCCACTTCTCAAACCTGTGCAAAGCCCTAGACTCCCTGTTAGGGAGACGGACAGAGGAACTCTCCTTGGACAGCTTTTTTTGTGGCTGCCACCACTACCAGAGGATAGGTAAAAAACTGTCTTACACTGTGAAGGACAACAATGAGGAAAAGAAAAGGCAAACACTACTAAAAACTCCTGTTGTCTACCACGGCAGTAAAACTTGATAATAAAATCAAAACTTTAATAAAAAAAGAATATAACATAAAACAAGCAGTCCTCAGTCTTCCGATAAGCGCTTTCGGCAAATATGCCTTCCTCAGATCGTAAAAAAGGACTGCTCAGCTTTTGTATTTATAAGGCATCACAGCCATTCATCTGTGACACGCTCTTGTTGCAAACCAAAAGGAGGCCAGCTAGCAAAGAGGTATAATTTTCTTCATTATAATTAAAATTAATTAAAATATTTGCCGAAAGCGCTTATCGGAAGACTGAGAACTACTTGTTTTACGTTATATTCTTTTTTTATTAAAGTTTTGATTTTATTATCAAGTTTTACTGCCGTAGTGGACTACCAGAGGATCAACTTCGAGGTCACTGATCAATCTTTGGGCAAGACTAAAAATTTGTCTAGCTTGCATTCAGCCACATCAGGTTCCTTCCATGCTCACTTCAAGATCACGTTGACCATCTCACCTGTAAGAGGGGGACCATCCAAGAAGTAGATGGGTCAGTTCCAAAGGCCTTGAGAAACTGTGACTCCTCCTGAGAGGAGGCTTTGGAGGACCATCTGATTTACTGTCTCAAGAATTCGAGAATCTCACTGGATGAGGATCTGGGGGACCCTTCCCTTTCATCAATGTCAATGTCTTCAGTTAACAACTCCTATGCCAAGTCCAACTGCCTCCACTAGCATGTATGCTTCTGAGGCACCACCACGGTGGAATGCTCTAGACAGGACTCAAAATATGAATGGGACTCCAGAATATGGACTATCTCGAGGCTCGAAGGGACTGTCTGTCCCAACAGGATAGGAAGAGCAGAAACAGGACCCAAGGGCTTCTGACGGGGTTATAGACAGATCTGAGTGCACATGAGAATTCTGTCGACCAGGGAAAGAGAGCGGTCTTTTGACAGCCTTAAAGCTGAAGCTGAGGGTGAACCCAGAATCACCCTAGAAGGAGATGGAGCATCCAATCCAAGGTGGTCCCGGTATCCCACCTGGCCAAGCTCAAAACAGTTATCTGGTGCGGAAGCTCCATGAGGAAGGGATAGCTATGAAAACTTCAGAGTTGAACTCCTACCTGACGATGCTTTGTCTCAAGAGATCCTTCCAGATCACAGACGCCGTAAGCCAGTTGGAACAGAGACATTGCCAGGGTGGAAGACAATCAGGTCTTTAGATCTGATGAAAATAACCCTTGGGTGAAACTTGGAGCCATAGGTCCCAAACTCAAGAGTCTGAATTGGGACAGGAGTAACCACAGGAAGAGGGGAAAGACTGAAGCTCACAGATCCAACTGGGGTCAGAGCTAGGAGAACCCCCAACGGATTTGGGTCCTGAGGAACTTCCTCATCATTTTATCCACATCTGCTTCTGAAAGACTTCTGGTAGAATGGACTAATCTGATGGACAAGGAGGGAGATACTGGCTATGAGAAAAGCCTGAGCTCCTGGATGGTAAAGTATGTGATACAATCACTATCTGATCTGGAAGAGGTGTTAGATCAGACTGTCTAAGATGTTTTACAGCTGGAGTTGAAGAAGCAACTAAAGAGGAGGAGTGGACAAGGGACTGCTGCTTAGCCTCTTTTTCCTTGAAATTTTCACCACTTTTCATTCCTTTATGCCTGTCCAAAGGCTTCTTGGTAGACTGGGAGGCTCCAGAAGTAGCAGTAGTAGTAAAAGAAGAAAGAGGTCAGGGCGAGTCTCTCAATGAGGCTGGGAGGAGTCACTTCAGAACTAACTTATACTGACATTCAACAAGGGCTCTCTGGCCAAGGGGAGTGCAAATCAAGCAGACTTCATCAAGACAGTACATGCATTTTGAATGGGCATCTGAATTAGGGATCTTGTAGCTGCAGACCACACATTTCTTGAAACCCGAAGGTTTCGCCATCCTGTTTAAAAAAAAAAAAAAAAGTAAGGAATACCAAAAAATGAAAAAGATCACAACATTGAAAACTGTTATAAGAAATTTCAAGATATGTCGAGGATATAACCCAAAGCTATACAGTAACACAAATTAGGAAAGATAAGTAACTCAGCAGGAAAGGCAAAACTGATAGGCAAAAATTAATTAGGAAAGACAGTATACACATATACATATACCTATTACATATACACACATGCGCACACAGTACATGTGTGTGTGCATATTTGTGTGTGTGTGTGTGTGTGTGTGTATATATATATATATATATATATATATATATATATATACACACACACACACACACAAATATATGTCTGACAAATGAGATATAAAGTAATGTTGGAGACGGGAGGGGACTGCAGTCAGGAGATAGGAGCCTTTGCTTGGCATCCAAAGCCTAGAGTGTCCGAATTCGAATCAGAGGGCAGATCTGAAGACCCATATGTTGAGAAATGAATGGAAGGGACATCAGATTAAGTATTAAAAAAAACAAAAGCATGAACTCATTGGCAACAGGAATGTGGTAATAAGAGTCCTCTAAAATTAGCTTTATCATGACTTGGGATCAGTGGCACAAAATTTTGAATTGATAACATCTTGAACTTCAGAATCTTCACAAAGAAATTTAGAGCCAAAAGACTGGCATTGAGGATCATACGGATTTGAGATCTAGAAAAATCCTTGAATAGTAAACTTTGCCTATAAAATTGAGGAACTGATTCTATTAATCCCTGGGACAGCATGTTTTACAAAATGGGAGGAAATGGAGAAATCTAGTTCTCTGGGTAGGTAGCAACTCCCTGGAAAGGAAGAAGGGATTCCCATCACCAAGAGTACCCTCACTGGATTATGCTCAGAACCCACCTGAATGCATCAGATGCCAAAAAGGGATACTGACATCTGAGGGACATGGACGTTTTCCTAGGGTGGCGGGAGGGAGTCTTTGACAGTGAATAGACATGTAGACTGAGAAAACTCCTTGATTATTTAAGCTTTTTCCTTCTGTTCAGAGCTTCATTTCCATTGTTTTTTCTCTCCTTGGATTACTGGCCCCTTGCTATTTAAACTGACTGGGGGGAGTGGGGCAAAACTGCTATTTGGTTAAAAAAGGGGCTTATAATGTTGTGCCCACTCCTTGAGTCAGTTTCCCCTTTCATCATACTTCTTAGAGGGACTTCAGCTGCAAAAGAGCCAAAAATAAGAAGTTATGTACCTACCATAACGTTCCATGTTAGTTGTCTTCTCTCGCCTTCTTTCTTGCTTGATGGGTTCGGAGCCGATCCCTCGGCTCCGACTCGGCACTTGCTTTAGCTCGAGAACTCCTTTTACCAGCTCGAGGCAGCCCCATATCCCATGATGCAAGGCAGGAAGTACCCAGATCTCGTTTGTTGACAAAAGGGCAATAACACCAAGCATAAAATACTTCCCAAAGGAAGAAGAAACTTACAGATGGAAAAAGGACCAGGTCTGAATGGTCTTTAGCATAATAGTTTCTTATACAAGGTCTGTCCAGGCCAGGGGAAGGAGGGAGGGTCGAAGAAAGAAGGCGAGAAGACAACTAACATGAAACGTTATGGTAGGTACATAACTTCTTAATGTTAAGTTGTCAATCTCGCCTTCATTCTTGCTTGATGGGACCGTCCCTAGCACCTCTATCCTGGGTGGCTCAATGGAACAAACTCTTGAGGACTGTAGAGCCAAAACTGGCTCTGTCCTTGGAGGCCAAGTCCAATTTGTAATGGGAAACAAAAGTGTGAGGAGTGGCCCAAGTGGCCGCTGCACAAATAGTGTCCAAAGGTAGTCTAGCTTGAAAAGCTGTAGAAGTAGCTAAACTCCTAGTTGAATGTGCTTTAGGTTTTGAGCACAGCTGTTTTCCCCTGATCGTATAAATTTCAGTGATGACCGAAGAAAGCCATCTGGACAAAGTCACTTTAGAAACAGGTAGGCCTTTTTATTATCCATAGGAAACAAAAGTTGATCAGATTTTCTAAATTTTTTGTTCTGTCCAAATAATATCTGAGCTGACGGTGGACGCCAAGATAATGTAGCTTTGTTCAGCTCTATCTGAATAGTTAGGAAAAATACGGGAGATCAATGGATTGATTCAGATTGTTTTTGAAGCGACCTTAGGTAAAAAGGATGGATTAGTTCTCAAGGATACTCTGTCTTTGTGAAAAATCAAATAGGGGTCGAACTGAAAGAGCATGAAGTTCAGACACCCTCCTGGCAGATGTAATAGCCACTAGGAATAACGTTTTCCAAGAAAGATATTTCAGGGAACAAGAAACAGCTGGCTCGAAGGGGGGAAGAATCAAGGATGTCAGCACTAAATTTAGATCCCACTGAGGAGGAGGATTCCTGGTTGGAGGCTTTAGTAGGAAAATTCCTTTCAAGAAGGCCCTGCAGAGCCTATGGGACATAATATTATGATCTGCTATCCCGACATGAAAATTAGAAATAGCAGCCAACTGAACTCTGACTGTTGAAGAAGAGGAGCCTGCATGAAAAATCTCTGCTAAGAAGTCCAGAACTGCCTGAACAGGGGCAGTAAAGGATCAATATTTTGGGCCTTAGCCCAATAAGAGAAACGTTTCCATTTGCTTGTGTAAATCCTCCTGGTAGAGGATTTTAGTGAAGCTACTATGATATCTCTAACTGGGTTAGAGATCAAAGGAAGCCTGGCTAAGGAAGGAAGTGGAGCAACCATGCTGTGAGGTTGAGAGAAGGGATTGACCGTGCAGCTGACCGGATTGGTGAATCAGTAGATCTGGCACTGGGTCCAGATGCCACGGCTGCACCAAAAGGTGACGATGGAGGAACGGGAACCAAACTTGTCGAGGCCAGTAAGGGCAATGAGAATCAATTTGGCTCTCAAAACGGTAGCTTTCTGGATCACCTGAGGGATCAGAGGAAATGGAGGGAAGGCATAAAGAAGTCCCTGGGGCCAATCCTGGGTCAGAGCGTCTCTGGGGATGGCCTGATAGAGGGAAGAGGCTGAAGAAGTCTGGACATTTGCTGTTTTGGGGAGTAGCAAAAGATCGCAACATGGACGACCCCATTCCAGAAAAATCTCTTCCGCTATGGATTGCTTGAGAGACCACTCGTGAGGCATGAGAATAGCTCTGCTCAATCTGTCCGCTATAATGTTGGTTTTCCCAGGGATATGCGTTGCTACCAGAAACCGCTGAGAGGAGATCGCCCATTGCCATAGTCTGAGCGCTTCTCGACACAAGGGGTAGGACTTGGTTCCGCCCTGTTTGTTGATATACCAAACTACAGACATGTTGTCTGTGAGGACTGCAATTGTCCCTACGGGAAGAAAGTCGTTGAGGGCTTGCAACGCGTTAAAAGCACTGCTCTCATCTCCAGGACATTTATGTGCAGATGGTACTCGAACGGATGCCACGTCCCATGAACCATCCTGCCCTGATAATGACCCCCCCACCCGATCAGGAGGCATCCGTGGTGACAGTGGCTATCGGGGACGGAGGTACAAAGCACCTGCCTTGGTGAATCTGAGACGATGTGATCCACCAAGCAAGATGTTCTTTGCATGTTTGTGTCACCAGAATCTGGTGACGCATTGGGAGTTGCTGGTATGACCACTGTGTGAACAGCATCCACTGAAGGAGGCGCATGTAGAATCGAGCCAGGGAAGAAGAGTAATGGCCGCAGCCATGAGACCTAATACCTTTAGAACCATTCTGGCCTGTACCTTCTTGCTGGCCAGAATGATCCTGACATGAGTCTGAATGTCTGAAACTCTTTGTTCTGTAAGGGTAGCTGACATCCGAACAGTGTTTAAGTTTGCGCCTATGAAGGTAATAGACTGGCAGGGCGATAAGGATGACTTTTCAAGTTGACTGAGATGCCCAAATGAGAACAAAGGTCTAATGTGTAATCCCTGGCTTGTATAAGCTGATGCCTGGTGGTGGCTGACAGGAGCCAGTCGTCGAGATACGGAAACACCTGGAATCCTTGACGTCTCAGGTGAGCCGTGACCACTGCCATGCATTTGGTGAACACTCTGGGGGCTGTAGTGAGACCAAAGGGCAGGGCTCTGAACTGGAACTGACTGGACCCCAGCCGAAAGCGGAGAAATCTCCTGGAGCGTCTGTGAATTTTGATGTGATAGTACGCATCCTGAAGATCTATTGAGCACATCCAGTTGCCCTTCTGTAAGAAGGGCAGAATTGACTGAAGAGTGACCATTCGGAATCTTGTCTTCCTCACAGACTTGTTGAGTCTGCTGAGATCAATATTGGTCTCCAGTCTCCCGTCTTTTGGGGACCAAAAAGAACCTTGAGTAGATTCCGGCTCTGAATGGTCTATTGTAACTGGCTGAATGGCTCTTTTTTGCAGTAGTTTTGCGATTTCTAACTCTGCAATGTCCCTTAGACCGGGTGGTACATCTGGAAGGGAACTTGAGGGAAAGGACTTTCCTCGAAAGGAATTATGTAACCCTTGGATATGATCGACTGTACCCATCTGTCTTGAGTGAGGGAATGCCAGGCTTCTGGGTACAGTGATAATCTTCCCGACTGCCTCCAAGGAGGGACAGCCGGGCAACACCTCAGGGATGCTGAAAAGGCTTCTCAGGAAGAGACTCCCTGTTGCCCTGGTTCTTCGGACCCCTCTGCCTCTAGAGCGGCGTCTGTTGTTGTTACCCCCTCTGCCTCTAGGGGTAAACTGACCACGTGAATCCGGCGTGACTCCTTGGGATTTACGGAACCACATCTTCCCACCCTTCTGTCCTTTGGGATAAGGCCTAGAAGGGGTGGAAAGACGGACTCCAACAGCAGAAAGAGTCTTGCCGTCCTGCTCACACCTGGTCAAGGTCTCCTTCACCTGAGGGCCAAACAGAGCTGACCCATCAAAGGGAGAATTTGTGAAGGACACCTTAAAGGGATCCGCAAAATCACATAGCCGCATCCAGGCTTGGCGTCTAAGAGCCACACCTGTGCCTGCGGCTCTACTCGCTCCATCCGCAGCATAAGATATTAGCCGCATGGAGGAGTTAGCAATGGAATTGAGGGTTCCTAGCTGCGAAGCAATCTTTTCTTGGGCCCCTGCAGCTGTAGGATCCTGAACTACTTCTTCCAGCTCCTTCAGGATATCTCTCTGGAGTCTGGTGAAGTGACAAAGATAATTCAGCGAACGCATAGCAAAGGTCGCTGAGGAAAACATCCGCTTGCCGCACCTATCCATGGTCCTAGAGTCCTTATTAGGAGGATGGACGGGCACGGAAGGATCTGCAAGTTCCTTTTGGTGGCCGCAGCCACCACCATGGCATCAGCGGGACACCTTTGGTAAGGAATTGTTTGTCACTAGGGGCAGTGATAAATTTAGAAGGCCTCCTAGGGACTGGCTCTACAGAGTCAGGAGCTGTCCACGCCTTCGTGCAATCACCTGCATAAGGGGTCGAAGGCGGAGACACCCAGGAGGTGGAGGGCCGAGATCCAAACGCCTCTAGGTATACTGACTCATCCTCAGAGGGATTGTTGGTGGGCCAGTTTCCCTCTGTTTCAGAAGTTCTAGGATGTCTGAGAAGGAGACATCCTCAGAGGGGATCTAGGGATCCCTCTGACTCATCAAAGTCAGTATCCAGTGACAGACTCAGGGAGTCTACATGCTTCCTCTTACAAGTCCTCTTCCTAGGAGGATCTCCCGAAACATCAGGAGAATCCTCGGAAGAGGGGAAATTCCCAATGGGGAAACCTGAGGCGGAGGATCTCTGGGTCCTGTAGCAAGAGAAGTGGCAGAGATGTCAACAGGTACAATAGAGGGAGGAGCTACGGGAAGAGACTGCTGACTGATACCAGTGGCCAGTACACTCTTCATCACCTCGAATGCTCCCCTCCCAGGCAGGTCCGAGAGAACCCGCTCCAAGAGCTAGGAACTCCAGGGGCCACCGAAGGAAGTCTCCGAGGCAGATGTCGGAGCCGAGCTCACCAAGGCCGAGGCTCCAAGGGGAAGAGCGGCTCGGACAAGGGTCCGATGCCACTCACCCTCGGAGGAGACCATGGAAGCCCGACCACCGAATCCCTCTAAGGAAGAGGAGATAAGAGTAGGGGCTGAAGGGACAGAAGGAGGTATCAGTCCTCCAGCCGTAGCAGTAACCATGCCCGAAGACTCCAACTCCAAACTCTGGGGTAGAGTCGAAGGAGGAACAGTAACGGGGTGTGGACCAACAGTCGCCTGCTGAGACGGACTGTGTAGCATTTGGGCCAGTACCTGTGACTTGAGCAATCTACTGACCACTCTCTCTAGGTCATGATCTGACAACCTGGATGACCTTGAAGATCGGCTCCGATGGCTTCGCTCCGATAGAAGAGGCGGCCGGGCCGAAAGTATCGGCTCCAAGGAAGGAGACCTCGACCTCTTCCTGGAATGGGCCATCGGAGCCGATATTACTGATCCTGTCGGCACCGATTTCTCAGAGCCGGCAGAAGTCTCGATGTATCGGCTCCAGCCGAGCCGATACAGCTACAAGGTAACGGTGTCGGACCCGATCGGAGCCGACACCAATGCCTGTGCCACATGGGTGTCGGAGCCGATCGGAGCCGACACCGATGCCATGCCATGTGGGTGTCGGAGCCGATCGGAGCCGACACCACAGTGGTCAGCAGATTCGGCACCGATAGCCATCGGCGCCAAAGCTTGTGGATCAGAATCGGCTCCAGCCGGAGCGATCTCGACTCTATACGAGTCGGAGCCGAGGCCACAGGCTTAGAAACAGAAGCCTGGGCTTTGGCAGTTTTGGTTGATTTTGTGGGGCCGACTTAGCCGGAGAGCCCTCCGGCTTAAGAAGACCCCTGAGAATCAACTTATTTCTCTCCTGCAGGACTCTCTGGCTGAAGGAGTGACAAATAGCACAGGAGTCCTGCAGGTGAAGAGGGCCCAAACAGTACAGGCAAGAAGTGTGACCGTCTGTCAGAGACATCTTCTGACAGCACGAGTCACACTTCTTAAAACCTGAAACCCTCTCCTTAGACATGGTGCCTAAACACAACAGACACACACACCAGTCAAATTAAATTAAACTAATACCAAGAGGTATTTAGTAAAACACACCAACACACACACCTCATAAGGGGGGGGGATGGGATACGGAAAATTGACTAAAATTAAAAGAGACAGGGATTTCTGTCAGAAAAAGGTTAAATTTAAAACTAAACTATCAAAAAATTAGTTTTAACTAAAAAAAGGGGCTTAAATATCACAAATGTGAACAACTTACCAGGAGCTGGTAAAGAGAAGACCTCCCAAGCGCTGCAACGAGATCTGGGTACTTCCTGCCTTGCATCATGGGATATGGGGCTGCCTCGAGCTGGTAAAAGGAGTTCTCGAGCTAAAGCAAGTGCCGAGTCGGAGCCGAGGGATCGGCTCCGAACCCATTAAGCAAGAATGAAGGCGAGATTGACAACTTAACATCAAGTCTTTAACAGATGATTTAAAATCTCAGATTTAACTTCATCAAGGAGATTTTGAGAGCAAAGCCAGGCAAGTCTCCTTAAAAGTGACCTAGAAGCAGCTGTTCTGGAAGCAGAATCAGTGGTATCATAAGCACACACTAAATTATGTTTAATCTTTTGAGAGAAAACAGTCACAGAAACATTTAAATAACTATTCACCCCAAAAGAGAAAAGGTTAACCAATGACTAATGTGCATCTGCAAAAAGACACAAATACTTTCAAACATGTGGGCTTGGTAATTTAAAATCCAGAAAGTTAAAATACTCAAAGAAGACATTTTCTTCATCAACATACCCAATTGCTTGCCTCTTTATCAGAAGGACTGAGGGTTAGAAGCAGTCAACTATTTGGCAGCAGTGGATTTTACAGAAATGTCTGCTGGGTCTGCCCTAGTATTAGAAAAGAGATACTTGTGTGACTTGGGTAACTTATATAATCTGCAAACCAAACACCTTGTGCGTGATCCTCTGAAGGCAATAAAACGTTGCAAATTATAGAACTTTAAAGTACAATGATGCACTCAAGTGTGTAAGATAAGCTTTTATTCCGTTGAGTAAGCGCTTTCGCCAAAGGCTTCTTCAGACTCTTTTACAAAATGAAAAATCTTAAAACCTCTTTAAAAACCTTGCCATTGCTTATTATTGGCTGTTAAATATAAAACTTATCACATGGTAAGTTCTAAAAGAAATACGAACATGAAACTGTATAAAACAAAAACCACAACATTTTACAAGACTGTGACAATTACTTAAAATGCATATAAATATCTTTTAAAGATACGTGTGTGTAAAAATTCCACATGTCAATACAGTCCCCTGGCACATGCTGTTAAAACCTCAAAACTCTCGATACATTCAGACCAACATTCTACTTTCCCGAACAATAAACCCTACATGTAAAAGTTCCACATGTCAATACAGTCCCCTGGCACATGCTGTTAAAACCTCATAACTCTCGAAACATTCAGACCAACATTCTACTTTCCGAACAATAAACCCTACATAACCAACCTCTGGTGTCAAAGATGGTACCAATGTCGGTTGAATATATACATATACTAATAAAGGGATGAGGACATCACTTAATGATTACATTCTATGTACAAGAAGTGCAAAACATAAACTACAAGGCTCACAGTATACTAATATAAACCGGGTCTCAAGTACACATCTCTTTCACACCCCTGTAAACATTGATAGAATAGGTCCAAACTGATAACAGTCATACCCTTACTTGCACTGGTGGACATACGTGGCTGTGTAAGACTACCGTGGTCTACGTAGTCTTTTACTCTTCAAAAAGGGCTTGATCTGTACCTTATCATTGAGACCAGGTGGTTTATCAGACCTCAGTCTTATGATCCATCTGGTCTCTTGCTCTAGTGTGCGGTTTATCAAGTCCCCCCCTCTAAAACCTTGGAAAACATGTTGGATGACACAAAACTTAAAATTGTGATTCACACCTGCCATCCTGTTATGTTTGGCCAATGCATTGACCTCAGTACCCACTCTAATATGGTAAGTGTGTTCCCTGACGCGTTCCTTAAGGGACCGGTTAGTTTTCCCTATGTAATAGGCATTACATAACACACATGTGGCGATATATACAACATTTCTGCTTTCACAGTTCGTGTTAGTATTAAAATTATATATACGTCCTGTGGTGGGGTGCTTGAAAGTCATCTCTTTATTTATGAAAGTACACTGATTACAATGACCACAGGGTATGGTGTTCCTATCCACTACATTCCTACTGTGTGGGGAATACCTGGGTTTACATAGTATGCTCTTTAAATTGGGGTTATTCTTGTAGGTGATCCGTGGTACTGGACCAACAATCTCACTAACCTCCCTGTCTGATTTTAAAATTCCCCAGTGTCTATTCATGGCTTTCCTCACTTCTAGACTTGTCTTACTAAAAGTGAGATTTGCTCTAACTTCAGTTGTTAATGGAACAACCCTATTGATATGTACTTCTTGTTCCATGAAATAAGGTCTAGCACTGCTATTTCTTAAGGAGTCTACCAAGTAGATGGTTTCTAAAATTTCTTTTTCTTTATAGCCCCTCTCAAGGAATCTACCTTTCATCTCCTGTAATCCGAGGTCGTAATTTTCTTGTTCTAAATTAAGTCTGGATACTCTCAAAAATTGTCCTTTAAGGACATTATCAAAAACATGTTGGGGGTGCATACTCTGTCTGTGTAAAAGATTATTCCTTTGACATGCCTTCCTGTGTATAGTTGTATTGAGCAAACCATTAGACATCCTAAACACTTCTACATCTAAAAAAGGTATGCTCCTATCTGAAAAATTCATAGTGAACTTTAAAAATTCCGTTGTGTTGTCCAGATAAGACACAAAATTATGTAGAGTGGGTTCATCCCCCAACCATAGGAAGAAAAGATCATCCACAAAACGGCAGTACATGCCAACGTGTTCAACAAAGAGGGGGTAGTTATAGAGGTAGATGTCTTCCCATCTAGCCATAACCAAGTTGGCGTAGCTATTGGCACATGATGTGCCCATAGCCACGCCATCTCTCTGCAGGTAGACATCTTCTTGAAATGCAAAGGCATTATTGGTTAAGACTGTTTCAAGTAATAGTGCAATAAGGTCTATTTTCTTGTCTGAAAAATCTGAGTGTGCTTTCAAGTATTCGGTTAAAAACCTAACACCTGTATCATTGGGGATCACTGTAAATAGACTGACTACGTCCAAAGTAACTAGGAAGTAATGTTGTTCTAAACCTAAAAGACGTGTCTGAGAATAAAGGTCTAGGAGGAAATGTTTACTGTCTCTCAATATCTTCTTATTTTCACTAACTATGGGTCTCAATACGTTCTCCAAATATATGGACAACGGTTCAGTGACCCAACCTTGACCTGCCACTATAGGTCTTAGGGGTGGGTCCATGTAGTTCTTATGAACCTTGGGAAGTCCTTGGATGACTGGTATGATTGGATCATTAACCTTGAGGTAATCATACAGTTGTTGTGTTATATCAAATGACATAACAAGATCATCTAGGATATTGTAAACACTAAAGACCATCTCAACTAAGGTGTCCTGAGTTATTTTAGTGTAGGTTATATAATCTATTATACCTCTGGAAAATTGATGGCTGTGCATCATGTATGCACTGGATGTAGTTAAGAAAATATTTTCTTAGGCAGCCAAACAGGAGAAATGTGTGTAGGTTTAGACATCTGTAATTGCATCAAATCATAATACATTTTTGTGTAAGAAACTTCAGTCTGCTCCCACTAAAAAATCTTACTTATTAGATAAAATTGCTGTGATCAAGATTTCTTCAGAATCTGAAATCTGAGTAGAACCCACAGAGGCACACCTCTTCATCTGCCAAGACTGTTCCTCTTTCTGGAAATTCCTGTCAGAATGGGAAGGCATAATTTTTCTTTTTCTTGCCTGTGGCTTCATCTGGCCTGGAGAAGGCAGAAATCATCTCCTTAAAGCCCAGTATATCAGACTTGTCCATATATACACAAGATGTCAAACTATTTTCACCAATCACAGCATCCCTAAGTAAGGCTTGTCCCTTAGGTCCCACCTTACACAATCATCTTCCGGCAGAGTGAAGACCATTCACCAGCCCCTTCCCCAGCCAATGACAAAAGTGGTTCTCCCTGGCATGCCCTGGGTTTCTCTAGAGCCATAGAGGATGTGGCTATCTCCCCTGGGTCTTCTGTAGCTGTGAATGCTACACCAAGAGGATTGAAGGAATATGGGGGGTCTGAAGAACAAAAAATTGTCACAATAGAATCATCCAGGAAGAGCATACGTGTGACATACAGCGTACCTAAAAGCAACCTAAGTCTTCTGTATACTGGCCAGACATAAGATTGTCCTAGGCAGGGAATCCCAGATGTTAAGAATACTAAAACAGTGAATGGAAGGACATCAAAAGATGTGGAAGATTTAGTTATGTCAAGATAGCACCCAAGTTGTCTGTGGACATCCAAGGTATTGAGTACCTATGCTCCCTCATTTTTAGGTTCAGGAAAGAAAATGGTGAGATGGAGAGCTTGGCTTAAAAGTAAACCACGGATACCACTTTAGGCATAAAAGAAGGATTGGCTCTGTCCCTATGGAAAATGTGACAAGATGACTTACCATAAGAGTCTGCAGAGGTCACAGCAATCTGTAAAACAGTTTCCAATGTTAACATAAGTTAGCCAGATTAGCTGGTTCAAATGGAGCAAGTATTAGCTTCTCTAACATAAAATTAAGATCCCAAGGAGTGACAAAGTACAGTTTTGTACCTACCATAAATGTAGATGTTCGAGTGTATATACTGCTGCAGTCATCACACTTGGGGTTATCCTGCCGTCAGGCGGTCCCGCAGTCGGCTGAATCCCAAAGTCTTGGTCCGGCGTCGGTTGTCGTCGCTTCTTCCCTGACGTCAGTGTGACAGGGGGATAAAAGAGGCAGCCAATGCCATTTTCTTCAGTTTTTCTTGCCCCAGATGTCAGGTGCCCCCAACTAGGAAGGCAATACAAATAACTATGCAAAAATACCTTAGTAGATAAACAATAGTATTAGCTGTTAGCAAATACACCATATAGACATGCATCCAATAGAATGATGTACATGGAGTTATAACTAACACCCTGGTATGTAGAGGGGATGGTGGGAGGTAATTTGACTGCAGCAGTATATACACTCGAACATCTACATTTATGGTAGGTACAAAGCTGTACTATGTTCATCGTGTTATACTGCTGCAGTCATCACACTTGGGTTGAATCCCAAAGCTATGGATGGGTGGCTGGTACTAAACTGGGTTAGGTGAAGCTAGGATGCCCTGCAGAACTGCAGTGGCAAAACCAGCTCTGGTTTTTGAGTATAATGGAAGGTGATAGTGCTTGGTAAAGGTGTGCACTGAATTCCAAGTAGCTGCCTCCAGAATGTCCTTGGTTGGAACCCCCCTGAGAAAAGCTGCTGAGGTTGCTGTAGCCCTGGTAGAATGGGACCTAATATTAACAGGCACTGCTTTCCCATGGTGCGAGTAGCAAAAGCGGATACAATGTGCTATCCATTTGGAGATGGTCTGTTTTGAAATAGCCTTTCCTTGTGAACTTGCAGCATAGGATACAAAGAGTTGGTCAGTTTTTCTGAAGGTCTTTGTCTTATCCAAATAGTAACGTAGCTGTCTGTGAATGTCCAAAGAGTGAAGGAGTCTTTCTCCTTTATTCTGGGGTTTGGATAAAAGGTGGGTAAATGAATGGCCTGATTCAAAGCCACACTGGATACTACCTTCGCATAAAGGTAGGGTTAGTTCAGAAGAGACTCTGTCCTGATGGAAAATGATGAAAGGTTCCACTGCCATAAGTGCCTGTAGTTCTGAGACCCTGCGTGCTGAGGTGATAGCCAGCAACAGAGCTGTTTTCCATGACAAGTATTGTAGTTCTGCTGAGAAGGCTGGTTCGAAGGAGGCAGTGTTAATTTTTCAAAACGAAGTTGAGGTCCCAAGCTGGCTGGGGTTTTCTGGGGCGTCTTATATTCTTAGCCCCTCTGAGAAACTGCCTTAGTAAAGGGTGTGAGAATATGGGAGGATCTGTATTATATTGAGCTGAAATGGCTGAAGCATGGATCTTAATGGATGAGAAAGAAAGGCCTTTGTGTAGCATCTCAGTTAAGTATTGCAGTATTTGAGGAATGTTTGGTATCCAAGGATTTTGGCCTTTAGCCTGGTTCCATGCACAAAATCTTTTCCATTTGTCTGAGTAAGTTTTTCTGGTGCTGGGCCTCCTGGCCTCCAAAATGACATTCAGAACGTCCTTTGAGAGAAGTGTTGATTGATAATTCAAGGAATTCTCCATGCAGCTAAATTTAAAGTCCTGAGCTGACTGTGAAGGATCTGAGAGTTTTGCTGAGTCAACAGAAGTGGGAATTGAGGTAAGATCCATGGAGAGCTGTGAGTCAAGGTTCTTAGTAATGGGTACCAGTGCTGACGTGGCCAGTCCGGAGCAATGAGGATCATTTGAGGTCTCTCTGATCTGACTTTCAGTAATACCTTGGTCAAGAGAGGTAGTGGTGGGAAGGCATAGACTGTCAATGCTGTCCAACTGAATGATAGGGCGTCCACTTTCCAGGCTAGGGAATGATAAGTCCTTGTGCAAAATTTCTGTAGTTGGCAATTTTGGGAGGCAAATAGATCTATGTCTGGGCCCCACCTTTGAGTTATCATTGAAAATACTTGTGGGTGTAGTCTCCACTCGTGAGGATCTGCCAAATTTCTGCTTAATTCGTCTGCCAATATGTTTTCATTTCCTGGCAGGAATTGTGCTTGCAGTTGTACTTGGAAAGTCAATGCTGTGTTCCACAAGGTCATTGCCTGTCTGCATAAAGGGTAGGAGTGTTCCTCCCTGTTTGTTTATGTACCACATAACTGTGGTGTTGTCTGTCCTTATTAGTAGTTGTCCTGGATGCAAGAGGTCCTTGAAGGCTGTCAGTGCATTTTGCACAGCTAGCATCTCCTTTTGGTTGATGTGTAGATGCATTTGTTTTGCGGACCATTTGCCCTGTATGCACTGTCCTGCCATGTGTGCTCCCCAGGCGTAGTCTGAAGAATCTGTTGTCATAGTTTGGTTTGCTGGAGGTAAGACAAAAGGAAGACCCTTGTTTATTTGACATGCTTGAGCCCACCATAGGAACTCTTTTTGAAGGCAGGGAAGGAGAGGTATACTTGTTTCGAGGCTGTGCCTGTGTTGAGTCCATACACTTTTCAGGTGCCATTGTAATTTCCTCATACGCAGCTTTGCATGTGGAATTAGTTGAATGCAGGATGCCATGAACCCCAATGCCTGCAGGATTTTCCTTGCAGTGAGCTGGGTAAAAGTTGCCATCTTTTTGAAGTATTGATTCAGTTGTGTTTGTTTGTCTGGCATGAGATAAGCCATCTGGGCCGTTGTATTTAAGCTGGCACCCAGGAATATTATGCTTTGGCTGCTTTAGCCCTGGCAAAGGCCTTAATAGACATAGCTGGAGGAGGCCTAGCAGCTCCACGTGCAGGAGTAGAAATATCTAGGGGAATGGTGTCGGATAAATCCTGTGAAATCGCAACAGAAGGTTGGATTTCAGAAGCCGTTTCTACCAGGATAGAAGAGGCCTCGGTAGAAGGCAAGTTATCGGCTGAAGAAAGAACCGCTTGCTCGGTTTCGGCCTAAACCGAGACACTCGTGGTTTGCTTAACCGCAGTTTCGGCCGAAACCGCGGACCGCGAGTGTCGGTCCTTTTCTTTGCGTTTTTTGGTTATTTGCATAGTCGGAGGAGCCGACGGCGTAATGTAGGCAAAAGCGGAGCCGAAAATCTGTTCAGCAAAGTCCAGCGCCTAAGCGTCCGTCGGTTAAAAGAAGCACAGGCTAGACAAGCTGCTACGCCGTGGTCTGGGCCTAAACAATGTATGCAGTAGTAGGAGGGAAATCTTTATGAGGTATTTGTTTCCCACAAGATAAACAGTTATTAACTTTCTCTGACATCGGCTGAGGCAAGAAAGAGTCCTCAACGGGTACTTAGCTTTATAGAAGTCTTCAAGTAGTATTCGTAGTAGTAATCTCTGGATCTGACCGACCGGCACTTGCGAACAGCTTCTGTTTCGGGCGCCACGCGGCAAGAAAGACTGGGGAAAATGGAGTCGGCTGATGCCTTTATACCCGAAGAACTGCCGCAATGACGTTGGGTGGAGTGCGACACCAGCCGAAGCCAGACCCAGACTTTGGAATCCGGCCGACCGAAGGGCTGCCTGACGACAGGACAACCCATTTGTAAAGACTGCAGATGCATCCTTGAAGGACATCTTAGCAGCTTTGTTACAAATGCCAAATACTGTAATAGAATGGCCTTGCTGTCCGCTTGGATCAGGCAGTCGTCCAGATATGGATAAATTTGTATTCCTCGTTGTCTGCAGTATGCAATTACTGATGCCAGGCATTTCGTAAATACTCCGGGCGCAGTAGATAAGCCAAAGGGCAATGCAGAGAATTGATAATGCGTTGTACCTGCCAAAAATCTGAGGTATCTTCTGCAATCTTGTCTGATAGGGACATGCAGGTATGCCTCTTTGAGGTCCAACGTTACCAGCCAAGACTCCTTGCCCAGCATGGGAAGAAGCTGCTGTAGTGTGAGCATTTTGAATTTGGGTACCTCCAGGTAAGTGTTTAGAATTGAGAGGTCTAAAATGGGTCTCCAGGCTTTGTCCTTTCTTGGTACTAGAAATAGTCTTGAGTAAAAACCTTGACCTTGCTCCTTTGTAGGTACCTTTTGAATTGCTTTCATATCCATGAGAACTGAAATTTGCATTTGTGCCACTGCCCATTGGTTTGGAGGCAGATTTGGCATGCCACTCATCCGTGGTAAAGTGTGAAAATGAAATCTGTAGTATCGGGTAATAATATCCAGAACCCATTTGTCCTTTGTTATGATGCTCCAATTTTGTGGAAAAAGAGCCAGTTTTCCTCCCAAAGGTGCTGCCAGGGCAATTTTGCTTGGCAGGCGAAGAGGGAAGTCATTGTGTTTGTTTCCTGAAGGGTTGAGATCTTTCGTCTCCACCTCTTTGAGTTGTTGTATGCCATTGTCTAGGCCTGAAAGAACCTTGTGGCTGGCCTCTGCCCCTCAGGCGTCTGTACCTACCCCTTTGGGGTCTGTCTGCTGCAGGAAAGGACCAGTTTTTTGATGGCCAGTTTCGGCTGAAACGAGGAGGTTGTACCTGTAAAAAATCTTTAACTGTCTGCATAGATTTTGCCTTTTCTTCCATTTTCTTTAAAACTTCCTCTGCTTTGACACCAAATAACACATCTTTCTGCAATGGAGCATCCAATAACTTTGCTTTGACATGTTCTGGTAAGGCTTGCTCTTTTAGCCAAGCATGTCTACGTATTACAGATCCTGTGACAGCTGCTCTACATGAGGCTTCCAATGAATCAAAACCACACTGTAAGGTATGCTTTCCCACCTGTTCTGCTGCATGCAGCAAATCCTGCATCTCTTTGAAATCAGGCTGATTTGTCTGAGGGATCATTTTCTGCTTTAACTGTGTAATCAAGTACTGCTGGTATTTTAGCATGTGGAATTGGCAGTTTAAGGCCCTCATGGCCAAAGTGGCAGACGATACACTTTCTTCCCCCATCTTTCTAATGCTCTGGAATCTCTTTCAGAAGGTAGTGGATTCTTAGCAGTAGAGGCCTTAACCCCTTTGGGACCCTGGGAAATGGTTTTGGGGTCTGCAACAGGGCTTTTATATAGAAACTTATGAGAATCAGGAACTCGGTAGTATCTGTCTGGTTTAGCTGGTGCAGGAGGTAAGGAATCTGGGTTTAGACTAGATTCGGTGTAAACATCATCCAAAATGTCTAAAACTGGAGAAATTGCAAGGGGTCTATGCTGTGGGAGAAGAAGAAACTCACAGAGTCTTTTCTTAGAGTCAGAGTAATCTTGGCCTTCCCAGTGGAAGTGTTCCCTCATGGTGTGTAAAGTTTCCCCAAAAGAGTAGTCTTCAGGGGGGGGGAGACAGAGGGAATGGACTCTTCAGCATCTGCGTCTTCATAAGGAGGGAAGGAATAATCCTGGTCCTCAGAGTTAGCTGAGGAAATGGATGCTTGGTCAGAGGAAGGATAATCTTCCTCCAGTCTAGGCCTTTTGTCAGGAGGGGCTTGTGAACCCCTGATAAGGGTAATTAAATCCTCAGCCATCTTAAGCATCTGTTTTTAGGCATAGGGGCCTGTGGGGACTGTGGACCCAGTTTCCTAACTTTTAAGGGGGCTTTAAGTTTAGCATAAGACTTAATAGAGATAGTTGTCGGTTTGAAGACACCTTCAGAAACCGAAGGCCTGCCCAAAATCTCCGGATCACCGTCAGGGTTGGCGTCCGAGGGGTGAGATGGAACGGCTCCTGAGGCCCGGGTGAGTGGGGCGGGGAGACCAGCAGAATTTCTAAATCTGCGGTAGTCAGGGGCTGCGTAGGCGCCTCGCTGAAAACAGGAGAACCGGCGGCAGGCCTTGCTGAGGCCTCGGTATCTGGTCTTGGCCTTGGTTGCCTGTCCTTATCCTTGCGTTTTTTTAATCATTGCTGATGTTGGTTGCTCCGACGACATGCTATAATTAAATTTTTTGCCAAAATAATGTCGGGCGAAATCTGCCCGATGCTTGATTGTATGTTTGTTGAACCTAGCACAAAACTGACAACCAGAGACGTCGTGGTCTGGGCCTAGGCAAGGAATACAATAAGAATGAAAATCCTTATGAGGTATTTGCTTCCCACAAGAAATGCAATTATTAACTTTGTCTGACATCGGTCTGAGGCAAGAAAAGTTTCCCCAACGGGGTACTTAGCTTTAGAGAAGACTTTGGGCTGAAATTCGATTCGAAAATCTCAGGAGCTAGCCGACCGGCACTTGCAAACTGCTTCTGCTTTGGGCACCGTGCGGCAAGAAAGACTGAAGAAAATGGCATCGGCTGCCTCTTTTATCCCCCTGTCTCACTGACGTCAGGGAAGAAGTGACGACAACCGTCGCCGGACCAAGACTTTTGGATTCGGCCGACTGCGGGACCGCCTGACGGCAGGATAACCACAAGTGTGATGACTGCAGCAGTATAACACGATGAACATCTGGTTCTCATGGAGATCTCTTATGTAAAAACCCCTTTCAAGAAGATTTTGACATGACACTACCTTAAAAGAGTAGAATGCATGGGCAGACATGCTGAAATACTCAATAAATGAACCTTGATAGAAGAATAAGAAATGCCACAGGATAGTAACTCACACAAATACGGTAGAACCAATCAACAACTAGCTATGAATGGGTGCTGGTTATGTTGTTGGCACCAACTAGAATTATAAGTTATGTACTCACCATAACTAAACATCTGTGTTGTCCATTTTCATTCTTCCTCACTTATGGGTTACAGATCTGATCCTTGGATGCGACTCGACCTCGTACTATAGACTTCGGATCCAACTCTTAAGCCTCTCCCTCTATCCATAATGCCCCAACTCCATCCCTATTGCTTCAGACCGAGTTTGCTGCTCTACTTCCCAAAAACAGGAGAGAAACAGATACAGCCCGATAGAACAAGATAGGTTCAAACCAGGAAAGTACAGTTGTGTACCTACCATAAATGTAGATGTTCGAGTGTATTCACTGTTGCAGTCATTACAATTGGGTTATCCTGCTGGCAGGCTACCTGCAGTCGGCCCGAGTTCCAAAGTCTAGGTCTGGCATCGGTTGCTGTCGCCTCCTCCCTGACATCAGTGCGCCAGGGGTATAAAAGATGCAGCCAACGCCATTTTCTTCAGTATTTCTTGCCCCAGATGTCGGGTGCCCCTAAAATGGTAGGCTAAATTATGCCAATAAGCATGCATACAGAAAAAACAACTTTTCCTTCATCTACAAGCAAATACACCACATAGGTTGTATAGAATAGAGAAGTACAGATAAGTCCCAGCAAAGAGAAGGGGGATGGTGGGAGGTTAACCTGGACTGCAACAGTGAATACACTCGAACATCTACATTTATGGTAGGTACACAACTGTACTATGTTCATCGTGTTTCACTGTTGCAGTCATTACAATTAAGTTGAATCCCAAAGCTAAGGTTGGGAGGCTGGTGCTAAATGGGATTAGGAGAGGCTATCAGGCCCTGCAGTGGCAAAGCCTGCCCTGGACTTAGAGTAGAGAGGTAAGTGATAGTGCTTTGTAAAAGTATGCACTGAACTCCAAGTTGCAGCCTCTAAGATGTCTTTGGTTGTTACTCCTCTGAGGAAGGCTGCTGAAGTGGCTGCTGCTCTGGTGGAATGTGGCCTAATGCCCTTAGGCACTGGTTTGCCATGCTGTGAGTAGCAGAAATGAATGCAGTGACCTATCCACTTTGAAATAGTCTGTTTTGAGATAGGCTTTCCTTGTGATCCTGCAGCATATGCCACTAGAAGTTGTTCAGTATTTCTGAAAGCTTTAGTTCTGCCCAAGTAGAAGCAGAGCTGCCTGTGAATGTCCAAAGAATGCAGAAGTCTCTCACCCTTATTCTGTGGGTTTGGGTAAAAGGTAGACAAATGAATTGTTTGGTTAAGGGCCACACTGGACACTACCTTAGGCATAAATGTAGGGTTTGTCCTCAGAGAAACCCTGTCATGATGGAAAATAATAAAAGGTTCCACAGCCATGAGTGCTTGTAACTCTTGAGACTCATCTAGTGGAGGTTATTGCTTGGAGCAGAGCTGTTTTCCAGGATAAGAATTTTATATCAGCTGCAGAGGCTGGCTCATACGGAGGCAGTGTGAGATTTTCCAAGACATAGTTGAGGTCCCATGCAGGTACTGGGGCTCTCCTTGGGGGTCTGATGTTTTTGGCCCCTCTGAGGTACTGCCTCAGTAATGGATGCGAAAAAATAGGTGGTTCTGCATTGTAATGAGCTGAAATGGCAGAGGCATGAATTTTAATTGATGAAAAAGAAAGGCCTTTATCCAGCATCTCAGTTAAGTATTGCAAAATCTGAGGAATATTTGGAACAATTGTGTCAATGCCTTGTGCCTGGTTCCACACACAGAATCTCTTCCATTTTTCTACATAAGATTTTCTGGTGCTAGGCCTCCTGGCCTCCAAAATAACATCCATCACTGCTTTAGAGAGAGGTGTGTCTTGAATGGCTACATTATCTGCCTTGCTGCCAGGTTTAAGGTCCTGAGTTGGCTGTGCAGTATCTGTCTTGTTGGGTCAACAAGTGAGGAATTTGAGGTAATGTCCACGCTGGGCATTGAGACAAGCTCTTTAGGATTGGGTACCAGTACTGGCGGGGCCAGTCTGGGGCAATCAGTATAATTTTTGGCTTCTCTTGTTTGACCTTGAGGAGTATCTTGGGAAGGAGAGGCAGAGGAGGAAAGGCATATACTGTTAGGTTGTTCCAGCTGAAAGATAGAGCATCCACTTTCCATGCTTGCTTCTGATACGTCCTTGTGCAGAATTTCTATAGTTGGCAGTTGTGAGGGGAGGCAAATAAGTCTATGTCCGGGCATCCCCAGTTCTTTGTTATCATGCTGAATACTTGTGGATCTAATTTCCACTTGTGGAGATCCATTAGGTTTCTGCTTAGTTCGTCTGCCAGAGTATTTATCCTTCCTGGCAGGAATTGTGCTTGCAGATGTACTTGGTAAGTCAATGCTGTGTCCCACAAGTTCATGGCTAATCTGCAGAGGGGGTAGGAATGTGTGCCCCCCTGCTTGTTTATGTACCACATGACTGTAGTATTGTCCGTCTTTATCAGTAGTTGTCCTGGATGACGTAGATCCTTGAAAGCTGTCAGGGCATTCTGTACAGCTAGCATCTCTTTTTGATTGATATGTAGATGCATCTGACTTGTGGACCATGTGCCTTGAATACATCTTCCTGCCATATGCGCCCCCCAGGCATAATCTAATGCATCTGTTGTCAATGTCTGCCTGGCTGTGGGCATGGTGAATGGCTGTCCCGTGTTGAGGTGACAGGCTTTTGCCCACCATCAAAACTCCTGTTGCAGGCAGGGAATGAGGGTAATTATTGTTTCCAGGCTGTTGCAATGTTGAGTCCAAACACTTTTTAGATACCACTGAAGTTTCCTCATATGCAGTCTTGCATATGGAATTAGTAGAATGCAGGATGCCATGAAGCCCAAAGCCTGCAGAATTTTTCTTGCAGATAACTGGGTCTTTGTTGCCAACATTTTGAAATAAGTAGTTAGTTGTCTGTGTTTGTCTGGTGTGAGATAAGCCATCTGGGCAGTTGTATTTATGCTTGCACCCAGGAATATTATCTCTTGAGAGGGTAAGAGTTTTAATTTCTTTTCGTTTACTGTGTATCTTAGAAGTGTTAGTAACCTTTTTACAAACGCCAGATGCTGTAGTAGAGTGTCCTTGTTCTCTGCTTGAATAAGGCAGTCGTTCAAGTAAAGTACAGTTTTGTACCTACCATAAATGTAGATGTTCGAAGATCCACATTGCTGCAGTCCTTACTAAAGATATTTTGGAAGCAGCTACTTGGAGTTCAGTGCATACTTTCTCTAAGCATTACCACCTTCCACTTTACTCTAAATCTAGGGCTGGATTTGCCACTGCAATTTTACAGGGCATTTTGGCAGCTCCTAATGCTTTATAGTTTTGCCATCCTCCCTTACCTCTGCTTTGGGATTCTACCCATATGTAAGGACTGCAGCAATGTGAGATGAAGAACATAGTACAGTTTTGTACCTACCATAAATGTAGATGTTCGAAGATCCACATTGCTGCAGTCCACTTACCCTCCTCCTTCCTCTGTTGTTGAAGGTGGTGGTGTGGTTTGTGTTGTACATATTGTAAATATGGTTAGTGCACGGGTGGTTGGTTAGTTTTTGCTGGTTTTTGGCTTTGGCCTTTCTTGTTAGGGCCTTCTGACATCTGGGGCAAGAAAAGACTGAGGAAATGACGTCGGTCATGCGCTTTTGTACCCTGACGTCCTGATGTCAGTTTTAAGCACCTTGACCGACGTCAGCCTAATACTTTGGTATTCGGGCCGACCGAGGACAGCGGACTTTGAGTCCAAACACTTTTTAGATACCACTGAAGTTTCCTCATATGCAGTCTTGCATATGGAATTAGTAGAATGCAGGATGCCATGAAGCCCAAAGCCTGCAGAATTTTTCTTGCAGATAACTGGGTCTTTGTTGCCAACATTTTGAAATAAGTAGTCAGTTGTCTGTGTTTGTCTGGTGTGAGATAAGCCATCTGGGCAGTTGTATTTATGCTTGCACCCAGGAATATTATCTCTTGAGAGGGTACGAGTTTTAATTTCTTTTCGTTTACTGTGTATCTTAGAAGTGTTAGTAACCTTTTTACAAACGCCAGATGCTGTAGTAGAGTGTCCTTGTTCTCTGCTTGAATAAGGCAGTCGTTCAAGTAAGGATATATTTGTATTCCTCTTTGTCTGCAAAATGCAATCACTGGTGCCAGGCATTTTGTGAAAACCCTGGGCACAGCAGATAAGCCAAAGGGCAGTGCAGAGAAAGTACAGTTTTGTACCTACCAGATGTTCGAGTGTTCACACTGCTGCAGTCATTGCACTTGGGTTATCCTGCCGTCAGGCAGTCCTGCAGTCAGCCAGAGTTCCAAAGTCTTGGTCCGACGTCGGTTGCTGTCGCTTCTTCCCTGACGTCAGTGCACCAGGGGTATACAAGAGGCATCCGACGCCATTTTCTTCAGTTTTTCTTGCCCCAGATGTCAGGTGCCCCCAAGTAGGTAGGCAATACATATTGCTAATAAAACATGTAAAAGGAATAAAAGGAATACCTTCAGTTACAAGCAAATACACCACAAAGGTTATACAGGATAGAAAAGGTATAGAAAAGTTCAGCTAAGTCAGAGGGGATGGAGGGAGGGTAACCTGGACTACAGCAGTGTGAACACTCGACCATCTACATTTATGGTAGGTACAAAACTGTACTATGTTCATCGTGTTACACTGCTGCAGTCATCACACTTGGGTTGAATCCCAAAGCTAAGGATGGGTGGTGGAACTAAACAGGGTTTGGAGAAGCTAGTAGGCCCTGCAGAACTGCAGTGGCAAAGCCAGCTCTGGTTTTAGAGTATAGAGGTAAGTGATAGTGCTTGGTGAAGGTGTGCATTGAACTTCAAGTTGCAGCCTCCAAAATATCCTTGGTTGGTACCCCTCTGAGGAAGGCTGTTGATGTTGCTGTAGCCCTGGTGGAATGGGGCCTAATGTTACCAGGTACAGGTTTCCCATGGTGTGTGTAGCAGAAACAGATACAATGTCCTATCCATTTTGAAATGGTCTGTTTTGAGATAGCCTTTCCTTGTGATCCTGCAGCATAGGATACAAAGAGCTGGTCAGATTTTCTGAAAGCCTTAGTTTTATCCAAGTAGTAACGTAATTGCCTGTGAATGTCCAAAGAGTGTAGGAGCCTTTCCCCTTTGTTCTGGGGGTTTGGATAAAAGGTGGGCAAATGAATGTTTTGGTTTAGGGCCACACTGGATATCACCTTTGGCATAAAGGAAGGGTTAGTTCGTAAAGCGACTCTGTCTTGATGAAAAATGATGAAAGGCTCCACTGCCATTAGGGCCTGTAGCTCTGAGACTCTTCGTGCTGAAGTTATTGCTAGCAGCAGGGCAGTTTTCCATGATAGAAACTGTAGATCAGCTGTAAAAGCTGATTCAAAGGGCGGTAGTGTAAGTTTTTCCAAAACAAAGTTGAGATCCCAAGTTGGTGTTGGTGCTCTCCGGGGCAGTCTTATGTTCTTAGCCCCTCTGAGGAACTGTCTTAGTAATGGATGTGAAAATATAGGAGAATCCGTGTTGTACTGAGCTGAAATAGCTGAGGCGTGGATCTTAAAAGATGAAAAGGAAAGTCCTTTGTGCAACATCTCAGTTAAATATTGAAGAATCTGAGGAATATTTGGGACAAGGGGATTTTGGCCTTTAGCCTGGTTCCAGGCACAGAATCTTTTCCATTTGTCTGAATGGGCTTTCCTGGTGCTGGGCCTCCTGGCCTCCAGAATGACATCCATCACAGCTTTAGAGAGAAGTGTTGACTGGCTGTTTAGGTAATTTGCCATGCAGCCAGATTTAAAGTCTTGAGCTGGCTGTGTAGAATCTGATTGTTTTGCTGAGTGAGCAGGTGAGGAATTGGAGGTAAAATCCATGGTGGGTCTTGAGCCATGTTCCTTAGTATTGGATACCAGTGTTGGTGTGGCCAGTCTGTAGCTATGAGTATCATTTGTGGCCTCTCTAATCTGGCTTTCAGCAGCACCTTTGCCAGAAGAGGCAGTGGAGGAAAGGCATACACTGTCAATGTTTTCCAACTGAATGAGAGGGCGTCCACTTTCCAAGCTAGTGTGTGGTATGTCCTTGTGCAAAATTTCCATAGTTGGTAGTTTTGGGGGGAAGCAAACAGATCTATGTCTGGGCTCCCCCATTTTTGAGTTATCATTGCGAATACTTGTGGATCTAGTTTCCACTCATGAGGATCTATGATGTTTCTGCTTAGATCGTCTGCCAATGTGTTTTTCTTTCCTGGCAGGAATTGTGCTTGTAGTTGAACTTGGTAGGTCAGTGCTGTGTTCCACAAGGTCATTGCTTGCCTGCATAGGGGGTAGAAATTTGTGCCCCCTTGCTTGTTTATGTACCATATCACTGTGGTGTTGTCCGTCTTTATTAGGAGTTGTCCTGGATGTGGGAGGTCCTTGAAAGCTGTTAGGGCATTTTGTACAGCTAGCATCTCTTTTTGATTGATATGTAGATGCCTTTGATCTGCAGACCATTTGCCCTGAATACGCTGTCCTGGCATGTGTGCACCCCAGGCATAATCCGATGCATCTGTTGTTATAGTTTGCCTGGCTGTGGTAAGGTAAAAGGCTGACCCTTGTTGAGGTGACATGCCTGAGCCCACCATAGAAACTCCTGTTGAAGGCAGGGAATGAGTGGTATTATTGTTTCCAAGCTGTGGCTGCGTTGAGTCCATACGCTTTTCAGGTACCATTGTAATTTCTTCATATGCAGTTTTGCATATGGTATTAGTAGTATGCAAGATGCCATGAATCCCAAGGCCTGCAGAATTTTTCTTGCAGGGAGTTGGGTCTTTGTTGCCATCATTTTGAAGTATTGAGTCAGTTGTCCTTGCTTGTCTGGCATGAGATAAGCCATCTGGGCCGTTGTATTTAAGCTGGCACCCAGGAATATTATGTCTTGTGAGGGCACTAGTTTTGACTTCTTTTCGTTTACTGTGTACCCTAGCAACTTAATAGGTTTTTGACAAATGCCAGATGCTTTAAAAGGATGTCCTTGCTTCCTGCTTGAATAAGGCAGTCGTCCAGGTATGGATACATTTGAATTCCTCTTTGTCTGCAGTATGCAATTACTGGTGCCAGGCATTTTGTGAAGACCCTGGGTGCAGTAGATAATTCAAAGGGCAGTGCAGAGAATTGGTAATGGGTTGAACCTGCTATAAATCGGAGGTATCTTCTGCAATTTTGTCTGATAGGGACATGCAAGTATGCCTCCTTGAGGACCAACGTTACTAGCCAAGCCTTCTTGCCCAGCATTGGAAGAAGTTGCTGTAGTGTTAGCATCTTGAATTTGGGTACTTCCAGATATGTGTTTAGAATTGAGAGATCCAGAATGGGTCTCCAGGCTTTGTCCTTTCGGGGAACTAGAAAGAGTCTTGAGTAAAATCCTTGTCCTTGCTCCTGTGTAGGAACCTGTTGAATGGCTCTCATGTCCATGAGAGCTGAAATTTGTTTTTGAGCCTCTGCCTATTGATTTGGTGGCAAGTTTGGCATTCCTTTTATCCTTGGTAAAGTGTGAAAGTGGAATCTGTATCCTTGAGATACAATATTTAGGACCCATTTGTCTTTTGTGATGATGTGCCAGTTGTCTGCAAAAAGTGCTAGTTTTCCTCCCAAGGGAGCTGCCAAGAGGGATTTGCTTGGCAGTCTGAGGGGTAAGTCATTGTGTTTGTCTTATGATAGTTTGAGACCTGTCTTCTCCTCCTTTTTGGGTTGTGGCACCCCATTGTCGAGGCTGGTAAGAGCCTTGTGACTGACCTCTGCCCCTTGTGCATCTGTATTTGCCCCTCTGTGGTCTGGCAGAAGCTGGAAAGGACCAGTTTTTGGTTGGCCAATTTCTGGGGTTGAACCTGTAAAAAATCCTTGTCCGTCTGCATAGATTTTGCCTTATCCTCCATTTTCTTTAAAATCTCTTCTGATTTTACACCAAATAAAACATCCTGCTATAAAGGTGCATCCAATAACTTTGCTTTAACATGATCAGGTAAAGTTTGTTCTTTTAACCAAGCATGCCTATGTATGACAGACCCTGTCACTGCTGTTCTACAAGAAGCTTCAAATGAATCAAATCCACATTGCAAAGTATGTTTTCCCACTTGTTCAGCTTCATGCAACAAATCTTGCATTTCCTTGTAATCAGGCTGTTCTGGATGTGTGATCATTTTTTTGTTTTAATTGAGACATCAAATATTGTTGATATTTCAGCATGCGAAACTGGCAATTTAAGGCCCTCATAGCTAGAGTAACTGAGGTATATACTTTCTTTCCCCATCTGTCTACTGCTCTAGAATCCCTTTCAGAGGGTACAGGATTTTTAGCAATAGAGGCCTTAACCCCTTTGGGACCCTGGGAAATGGTTTCTGGGTCAGCAACAGGGCTTCTATATAGGAATTTGTGTGAGTCAGGGACTCTGTAGTATCTGTCTGGTTTGGCTGGTGCAGGAGGTAGTGAATCTGGGTTAAGGCTAGATTCTGAATAAACATCATCCACGATGTCTAACACGGGTGGAATAGCAAGTGGTCTGTGCTGGGGTAGTAAAAGGAACTCTCTGAGCCTTTTCTTAGAGTCAGAGTAATCCTGGCCTTCCCAGTGGAAATGTTCCCTCATGGAATGTAAAGTTTCCCCAAAAGAGTAGTCTTCTGGGGGAGATGCTGAAGGGATAGACTCTTCAGCATCAGAGTCTTCATAAGGGGGAAAAGAATCTGAGGAAATTGAAACCTGGTCAGAGGAAACGTAGTCCTCCTCCTGTCTTGTCCTTTTATCAGGAGGGGGATGGGAACCCCAGATTAGGGTAATTAAATCTTCAGCCATCTTAAGCATCTGTTTCTTAGGCATGGGGCCTTGTACTGGAGACTGCTGTACAGTCTTCTTTGTTTTTAAAGGGGTTTTCAGCTTTGCATAGGATTTAATAGTGAGTGTAGTCGGTCTGAAGACACCTTCTGCAAGTGAAGACGTTTCAACTGCACCAGAATCTCCCTCAGCCATGGAGTTGGAAGGGCCTAAAGGTAAAGGTTGTGGAGGCCTAGCAATCTCAGCTTTGGATTATCGCGTTTATTGTATTTCAACAGTAAATCTTGAACTTGCTTTCCGCCAGCTGTTTTGTTTTTTACTAGTTTTGTTTGGTTTCCGAGTTTTTTAGTAATCTCCGCTTGGGAATCAGATGCCGCCTGGGGTTCTAAATCAGCGGTCGTCAGGGGCTGCGTAGGCGCCTCACTGAAAACCGGAGAACTGGCGACTGGCCTAGCAGAGGCCTTGGAGTCTGGTTTGGGTCTTGGCTGCCTGTCCTTATCTTTGCGTTTTTTATGCATTCCGGTTGTCGGTTGCTCCAACGGCATGGTATAATTAAATTTCCTACCAAAATAATGTCGGGCGAAATCAAACCGACGTTTAATAGTTCGTTTGTTAAACCTAGCACAAAACCGAAAACCTGTGACGTTGTGGTCTGGGCCTAGGCAAGGAATACAATAAGAATGAAAGTCCTTATGAGGTACTTGCTTCCCACAAGAAATGCAATTGTTAACATATTCTGACATCGGACTGAGGCAAGAAAAGGTTCCCCAATGGGGTACTTAGCTTTATTGAAGACTTCGGTCTGAAATTCGATTTGAAAATCTCAGGAGTCTGCCGACCGGCACTTGCGAACTGCTTCTGCTTCGGGCACCACGCGGCAAGAAAGACTGAAGAAAATGGCGTCAGATGCCTCTTATATACCCCTGGCGCACTGACATCAGGGAAGAAGCGACAGCAACCGACGCCGGACCAAGACTTTGGAACTCTGGCCGACTGCGGGACCGCCTGACGGCAGGATAACCCAAGTGTGATGACTGCAGCAGTGTAACATGATGAACACTTGGTAGTTCATTGAGCCAGCTATAAATCTGAGGTATCTTCTGCATGACTATCTGATTGGGACATGCAGGTATGCCTCTTTTAGGTCTAAAGTCACAAGCCAAGCCTTCTTGCCCAGCATGGGCAGGAGCTGTTGCAGAGTTAACATTTTGAATTTTGGAATATCCAGGAATGTGTTTAGGATAGACGGGTCCAGTATTGGTCTCCAGGTTTTGTCCTTTCTGGATACCAAGAATAGCCTTGAGTAAAATCCTAGTCCCTGCTCTTGCTGTGGTACTTGTTGAATGGCTCTCATGTCCATCAGGGATGAAACTTGTTTTTGTGCCTCTGTCCATTGGTTGCGTGGCAGGTCTGGCATACAGTTTGGCCTTGGCAGGGTGTGAAAGTGGAACCTGTAGCCCTGAGATACGATATTTAACACCCATTTGTCCTGGGTGATCATTTGCCACTTTTGTGAAAAAAGTGCTAGTTTTCCCCCCAAAGGAGCTGCCAGAAGATAAGTGCTTAGTGTTGGCAGGGGAAAGTCATTGAGACTGTTTCCTGTATGGCTGTGATTTTTCCTCTCCACTTTTGGAGGTAGAAGCACCCCATTGTTTAGGCCTGTATGAGCCTTGGGGCTGTGATCTGCCTCTGCGGCATCTGTATCTGCCTCTTTGTGGCCTGTCTGACACTGGAAAGGACCAATTCTTTGTAGGCCAGTTCCTGCTAAATCTGGGAGGCTGTACCTGTAAGAAATCCTTCACTGTTTGCATTAATTTAGCTTTGTCCTCCATTTTCTTCAACACTTCTTCTGCTTTAACACCAAACAAGGTATCATGTTGTAATGGAGCATCTAATAATTTTGCTTTAACATGATCAGGCAGATTCTGTTCTTTCAACCCAAGCATGCCTCCTAATGACAGAAATTGTAACTGCGGCCCTGCAGGAGGCCTGTAGAGAATCAAAACCACATTGCAAAGTATGCTTTCCCACTTGTTCAGCTGCATGCAATAAATCCTGCATTTCTTTATTTTCTGCACATTCTGAATTTGTCAACATTTTCTGTTTAAGCAGTGACATAAGATATTGCTGATATTTAAGCATATGAAACTGACAATTCAAAGCTCTTACAGCCAAGCCAGCAGAAGTATAAAACTTTTTCCCCCATCTGTCCAGGGCCCTTGAATCCCTATCAGAGGGGATAGGGTTTTTTGCAGTGGAAGCTTGGACCCCCTTGGGACCCTGAGAAATAGTCTCTGAGTCAGCAGCAGGGTTTTGTAAAGACATTTATGTGAATCTGGTACCCTGTAGTATCTGTCTGGCTTAACAGGAGCTGGTGGTAAAGAGTCAGCAGATAGACTGTAAAAACATCATCTACAATGTCTAAAACAGGAGGAATAGCAAGGGGCCTGTGCTGAGGTAATAAAAGGAAGTCTCTGAACCTTTTCTTGGATTCAGAGTAATCTTGGCTCTCCCAATGGAAATGCTCCCTCATAGTATGCAGGGTCTCCCCAAAAGAATAGTCCTCAGGAGGAGAGGCTGAAGGGATAGATTCTTCAGCATCAGAATCCTCATAAGGAGGAAGGGGATATTCATGTTCAAAAGAGGAATCAGAGGAAATGGAAACCTGATCTGAAAATTCATATTCTATCTCTTGCCTAGGCCTCTTATCAGGAGGGGGATGGGAACCCCTGATCAAAGTAATTAGGTCTTCGGCCATTTTAAGCATCTATGTTTTAGGCATGGAGGCCTGTCCAGGAGAATGCTGTACTTGTTTCTTTGTCTTTAGAGCTGCTTTAGTCTTTGCCTTTGAAGCTGAAGTTGGCTTTACATATAACTGTGTAGGCCTGAAAACACCCTCAGAAGCTGATGCCTGCTCAGCGGCTCTGGATCCATCTGAGGGAATAGTTTCCGAGTGTCCAATACCTTGAGTTTCCAGCGGCCTAGTTGGCTCCACGTGGGAGTCAGCAGTGGCCTGTGGCTCTGAGGTAGCCGGCATCAGGCGCTGCGAAAGTGCCTCATTGAGAAATGGCGAACTGGTGACAGGCCTAGCGAAAGCCTCGTCGTCGGTTTTGGACCTCGGATGCCTGTCCTTTTCTTTTTCTTTGCGCTTTTTATAAACTCCAGTAGTCGGCTGTTCCGACAGCATTATATAATTGAATCTTCGGCCAAAGTAATGAAAAGCAAAATCGTACCAACGCTTAATAGTGTGTTGGTTAAATCTAGCACAAAACAGACAACTAGCAACGTCGTGGTCAGGGCCTAGGCAAAGAATACAGTAAGAATGAAAATCCTTATGAGGTATTTGCTTCCCACAAGAAATACAATTATTAACTTTTTCTGACATCGGTCTGGAGCAAGAAAAAGTTTCAACGGGTACTTAGCTTTAATGAAGACTTCGGATCTGAAATTCGAATTTGAAAATCTCAGGAGTTGGCCGACCGGCACTTGCGAACTGCTTTTGATTTGGGCAACGTGCAGCAAGAAAGACTGAAGAAAATGGCGTTGTCTGCATCTTTTATACCCCTGGCGCACTGACCTCAGGGAGGAGGCGACAGCAACCGACACCGGACCTAGACTTTGGAACTCGGGCTGACTGCGGGTAGCCTGCCAGCAGGATAACCTAATTGTAATGACTGCAACAGTGAAACACGATGAACATTTGTAGGTTCCAAACACAGTCCAACAGGTCATTCCAGAAGAAAAATGGAGGGGGATGAATGGGAGGCGAGTTGAGGAAGAATGAAAATGGACAACAGAGATGCGTAGTTATGGTGAGTACATAGCTTATAAATCTGATGTTGTCCTTTTCATTCTTCCTCACTTATGGGACAGAGCCCTAAGCTACGATGACCTTGGGTGGCCCTCATGGAAGGATATTCCAGAGTACTGCTGAACCAAAGGAGGGGTTCTATTCCTAGATACAATACCCAATTTGTAATCTGAAACAAAGGTATGAGTCTTGGACCATGCAGCTGCTGCACAAACATCAACAACAGACATTCTTGATCAAAACGGAGATGAAGTAGCCATGGCTCTAGTTGAGTGAGTTCTGGGAGGTTTTGGTAATGTTATACCCTTCTGACAATAAATCCATGAAATACATTCTGTAAACCATTTAGCTAGGATAACTTTAGAGACTGGTTGGCCTAGGTGATTCAGGGAGAAGATACAAAAAGCTGTTCCAACTTTCTAAACTGTTTTGTCCTATGAAGGTAAAAATGTAGTTGTCTGTGAACATCAGTGAGGTATTGCATGTACCCTCCTTTCATGGCAAAATATGGAAAGAAAACTGGCAAATGAATTTGATTGGTTGATGTTATTTTCAGAAGCTACTTTAAATAAAAAGGGGTTAGTCCACAGAAAAAAATATCTATATGAAAATCAATGTATGGAGTTTTTGCTGAAGGAGCCTGGAGTTCAAAAATAATTTTTTGCCCTAGTTATAGCTACAGAGAAAACAGTCTTCCATGACAAAGTCTTTAATTCAGATTTGTCTGAAGGTTCCAAGGGTTTTTGCATCAAACCTTAGATCCCAAGGCGGTGAGGGATAATTTACTGGTGGCCTTATAAGAAAAATGCCTTTCATAAAGGCTTTACACAATCTAGAGAAAGCTAAGGAAAAGAATTTATTCCCTGTGTGGAAATTTGAGATTGCTGCCAACTGAAGTTTAATAGTAGAGAAACTAGCATCATCTTTGAATGAGATGTCAAAAACTAAAGAATAGCCAAAGATGGTGCAGAAAAAGGATCAATGTCCTTATCTGATGCCCAAATAGAGAATCCTTTCCACTTGTTTTTATAAACTTTTTTGGTAGAGTCCTTTTGACATGCCAAAATAATGTCATGGACTGGGGAAGAGAGCCCGGTCTGTCTATTACTGGAAATAGAGAAACCATGTGGTTAACTTGAGGGCCTGAATGTTGGGGTGTTGAATCCCTTACTGGTGAGACAGGCTCCAGGATCCATGGGGAATAACAAAGATGAGACCGTAGAAAGGGGAAACATTCTTGCCTAGGCCAGAAGGGGCAATGAGGATTACTGAACTCTTCAGCCTGCTTTCTTTCTGCAAAATTACTGTAATCAGGGGAATAGGAGGATAAGCGTAAAGGAGACCAGAGGGACAAGTGTAAAGAGCAGCCTCTCTTGGTGACTCCCTCTGAGGGTGGATCAGAGCAAAGTACTTGCTGCTACACTTGTTGCTGAGAGGAGTGGTGAGAAGGTCACAGCAAGGTTGGCCCAAATGCCTGAAGACCATATTCGCTACCATCTGATTGAGAGAGACTTGTGAGGCATCACAATGGATCTGCTTAATCTGTCCGCAAGCATGTTGGTTCTCCCTGGAATGTGAGTCACAATTAGAAAGCAGACTGATGAAATCGCCAATTTTCAAACCCTCATGGCCTCTCAAAGGAGGTTAAGATTGGGTTCCTCCTTGCTTGTTGATGGACCAGGCTGTTGTCGGTCTAAACTGAAATATTCCCCAAGGGAAGAGCATCTTCAAATGCCTGCAATGCTAAAAGGACTGCTCTGATTTTTATGACACTGATATGCAACTTGCTCTCTTGGGGGTCCGCATGCCTTGGACAGTTCTTCCCAAGAAATGCCCCCCACCCCAGTTCAGAAGTGTCCGTGGTCACTGGCTACTAGGTTCAGTAGAACAAAGGGACTGCACAGAAAAAGATTGTCTGATTGTATCCACCAGTGGATGTGGTTGTTTGCAAATTGGGGTGAGTTTGACTTGAAAAGACAGGGGTCGATATAGAATGGACCACCGTACAACTAGAGTTTACTGGAGAAATTGCATAAAGAAGTGTGCAAGAGGAAATAGTATTATAGCAGCTGACACTGACTCGAGTGCTTGAAGCACTAACCTTGGTGGGGTAAGTTTATCAGCGAGGGGGGGGGCAAGACATACATGGGCCAGAACCAAAATCCTCCAAGAACACAGATTCTTCAGGAGAAGGGGTTGAGATGACAAACCACCTTTCTGCTTTAGTACCTCTAGAATATCTCCAAAGGAGATGTCATCCAGTGATGATCAGGGGGATGCCTTGCGTTGTCGCCTCACAGCAAAAGGCTCTCTGGTTCGATTTTCGGTTGGGGTGCCTTGTGTGTGGAGTCTGCATGTCCTCCCTGCATTCGTGTGGGTTTCCTCTGGGTGCTATGGTTTTCTCCCACATTTGAAAGACATATGTCTGGAGTGTTTCTCCCCAGGCCTCTGCTGAAAAGTGGTTTCTTTCCAAGTCGGACCTTCCCAGTAAACAAATGTTAAATAAATAATGGAAACTGCAGAGGTGCTTGCTTCATTAACAAATTCTGAAGCTTTTAGCACTCCTGGCAGGTGGAACACAGGAAAGGTCCTCAAAGCTTTGAGAAGCTGGCTGATGCAGGAGGGGTAAACCCATATAGCTAAAGGGTACTGCAACAGTGATTCATTTATGAACATTAGGAATGCTACTGTAAGTCTGGGTTGGATGAGAAGGAAAAGCTGGAAAAATATTTTATCTGGGAAAAAGTGTTACTGTAAAGATGTACAAAGTTCTATACTTTGTTGCAACAATATGACCATTTGTTATTAAAAAAGGTATCCCCAAGAAATATTTTTACAAAGCCTAAGAATAGCAACTGCTTGACCATTCATTCTGTTATGAAAACTGGAAGTGGCTACCTGGTGAACTTTCATTGGAGAAAAACACAGCAGAGTAAGAAGAGGTAGAAGTAATCAAGAGATGGAGGTGTCTCCTCTAAGTATTTGTCTTCCAGTTAAAAGATGGAAATGATTCCACTTACTGTATGTTTTTTGCACAGATGACTTTTCTGAGTAACTTTTAGGAGCTGGATCACACTGCTTAAAAGGTCAGGAGATCCTGCTCATTTATGGAATGACTTCCATGAGCCAGAGCCTATATACAGAGAGATGGTGTTGACCTAAAGGGTATGACCAAACGAATATCTTCACTGGAAACTGTAGTTGTGTGTAAAACCCAGATGGTATGCAAATGCCAGAAAGGGGATAGAAGTATCAACACAGTGATATCTTCAACTGGTTTTGAAAAGACAAAAACAAGATTAAAGGATGAGGACAGAGGCTTACAGCAATCCCCCGAGTCAGGAGCTAAAAAATCACATTGAAAAGACCCATCCCAGGACATGTTAAAGAGACAATCTAGTTGTCATTGATTGGTGGATGCAGTGAAATCAAGCAGTGGGCAGTCACTGTATGAAAAAGCTTTGACAGACCTTGCAGTTCAGCAACTACTCATGGACAAGGAAATTCTTAACCTCCTTGACAGGTAAATGAACTTGCTCAAAACCGGTGATGGCCCAGTCCAACATACACAAGGCTACCCTGCACAGCATGCAAGAGCTTACACATCCCTTTGTTGGTACATCAGATCACCACCAGGCTGACCAAAAACTTAGAAACAGTGCACAGAAGTGCTTCAGGACCAGCAACAGCTCCCTCTAATGTTAAAAATAGTTACAAAGAGAAGGGAGGCTCCATGACTTCAGACACTGAGCCTGTACGCTATAATACAGGAACTGAAAAACAACGTACAAATCCCAAAGACAATGAAATCCACCAAACGCTCACTCTGGATTAAAAACGAGATGTATTAAAGCTTAAAAACGTAAGCACTTTTGCCCCAAATTTTAGTTAGTACAGGAACTTCATCTTCATCACACAGTAGTACACAAATATAACACACCCTTTAAATACTTCAAAAACACATGACATCACTTCCTACAAACTTTTGTTAAAGGAATATTGTCTCTAAAAGAACGTTATACGTAAAAAGGTTTCAAAAACGTTCGTCAGCAGCAATCATATAAACAATCATATTAAGCACTTCGCCCTCTTATACACAAACACCCGACAGTGCAATATTGACTCAAAAACAATGCATAAAACTAAAAAAAAATATAACCAAGACTGGTCTGTATGACCAAATACATTTAATGACAATTCTTTTATCTTTTCAAAGCTTTCAATTTTAAGAGACTGGTTATAGATACACTCTCATTTAAACCTGGCCAATGGATTGAATCTAGATGAACCTGCCAACTAAGTTCAACTTTTTCTAATACATATGGCCATGCACGCCCTCTGAGGGGTGTATCGCTTCCAAAATGATAAACTTAAATTTATGCTCAGTATGTTTAATGTGTTTAGCCAGAGCATTGAAGTCACAGTTATCCCTAATGTTCCTCAAATGTTCACTAATTCTATTTTTAAGTTTACACTCATTTTTTCCAACATAAAAACATGAGCAAAGTTCACATAGGGCACAGTAGACTACTTCTTCTGTGTTACAACAGAACCTCTCTAATTTTTAATCTCACTCCATTGATGGTTATTTCATTGATTTCTAAAATGTGGGGACAAAATTTACAGGACCCGCAACTGTACATATATCCTGAACACTGTATTGCACCCTGGTGTTCAAGTAAAGTTTTGATGTTATATCTTATAAGAAAGGCACAAATTGGTCTTTCTCCAAAGATCTCTCTTAGATCTCTTTCACTTGTTAACAACTTCCAATTTTTCTCCAAAATATTTTTGATGTGGAATGCATCCATAGAGAAAGTGGTCAAAAAACAAGATTTAAAATTGTTGTCCACCTTGCTACACCCTCCTTTTGTACAGATTTCTTTTCAAATAATATAAAATTGTTTTTTAAGACCATGTTTAACAATTGTTCAAGCATGTTAATTCTGTCCTGTGGTACTCCTTTGTGTACCAGATAGTCTCAAAACCATTGAATCCCAAGGTTGTGTGGGATAACGGTATAAAGATCCCTCACATCTACTGTTATTTATGTGCAGGTACTGTCAAAGGTGATCAGATTCATTTTCTTCAGAAAGTCCCACGAATCAATACACAAAAAAGGCTCAGTTTTTAACAATTTTTTTTAACTTCTACATCTAAACACTTGGCCAGCGGGTGAGTGATGGAACCTCTAGCAATTGGACATAAAAAGGGTTGGTGTGTGCCCTTATTCCTACCATTTTTGGAATACCAAAAATACATAACTGGAAAATCTACAGATAAGAACTGGTGTGTATCAAGAGTTGGGAGACCACCTATAAATAGGTCTTGTGAATAACCTCTGATTCTGCTATATGCACCATTCAGTTCATTTAATGAACATTGACCATATGTTGTTGTTTCTAAAATTTCCTCCATTTTCTTTACATAGTCATCTTTCCACACAAGGACCACACCATCCCCTTTGTCCAGTTTCATAACCCTTAAGTTGGTATTAGAGGAATGATATTAGAGTTCCATGACTTCCTCGTCATTTAAATTATTTTTATTTTTGTATCTTTTGGAATAAGTTCTAATGTCTACCTAACAAACTCTCTCTAAAATATCTAAAATCGGATGGATAGGAGGATTGTAGGTGCTAGAAATCTTGAAGGGGTGAATAATATTTTCAACACCCTGAAATAGTAAATTCAAATTGAGTTTTCTTATGTATTGTTTCAAATCCATGAGTGTGTGTGTACCAAATTAGCTGGTCTATTTGGTGTAAGAGAAGTGAATCCTTTGGCAAGTAAATTACACAAATGAACATTTAAATCAATATTAGTAAAATTACATACTTTAAAATCACCATCATTGCTAAACTGAATAGAAACTGGTGGTAGTAAAAATGTTTAACAGTCACAATAGTCATGTTGTTAATTCCTGTTAGGCATTTTGAGGTTTAATGCCTCCCACGTTTCCCATTCCAAGTACCCCTAATTTGTCCTCTGTTGGACCTGTTGGGCCCTTGCTGGTAATTGTATGCCTGTTGTCTCCCATAATTGTTGACTCTCTGTGTTTGTTGACTTCTGATTCGCTCCAAGCATCTCAGAACAGGGAATTCTTTCCCTAAAAAAGACTCATCCGTATCACTGTTAGTAGGGTCTTGGTTCTCAAAATTATTATCCGACCCATTTTCATGCATCGGTCTTTTATTAAAGGTCCACTCTTGGGAATGGGGGGAGGAGAGGGGTATGCACAGTTGGTGGTGTAGTCCGCTTCATCCCTTAGTATCTTTTTCATTTTCTTATTACACATCCATTTGCTCTTCTATAGAGCGAAAGATACAAGTATACTCAAACCTATTAGAAGAAAATGAAGGATCCTGTGTGATTTTATTGTCCAATATATTCACCTCTTGCCCCAAAATGTCTATCTGTACCTCATTATGTTTCACTACCATGTCCATATACTCAAGTCAAAAATGGTCATAAAGCTGTATAAGTTTTTTATGGAACTGTGAGTTAGCTGTTAAGCCAGTAGGGAAATGCCACATACGTAAGCCTTTCAAGCACAACCCTCTTTTTAATACACTCCCTAAAGTAACTATTGTCCATTTGTAATTTCTTTATTTTTAATAAAATTCGATCTAGTTCACCCAGTCTGTTGTTAAAGAACTGGTCCGCGTTTATTTCCCCAGTTCTATTACTAAGGGAACCGCCGTTATTAAGCCAGTCTGGCAGTGTACAGTTATCTATCTGGTACACAAAGGGGTACCGCAAGACAGAATTAACACACTTGAACAATTGTTAGACATGGTCTTAAAACACAATTTTATATTATTTGAAAAGAAATATGTGCAAAAGAAGGGTGTAGCTATGGGTGCAGCATGCAGTGGCATGTATGCCAACATTGTGATGTTGGAATGGGAAAGAAGATATTTTATTGGGTCATCCTTCTTTCCATTCTGTCACATGTACAGTCATTTTTTGGGACGATATTTTCATTCTTTGGACTAGATTTAGACAACAAATTAATTCATTTTTAGAATACATAAATAATTCAACCTATTTTCTGAAATTTACACATACTGTCAGTGAGATAGAAATAGCCTACTTAGACATCTTACTCAAAAAAGACGTTCAAAATCATAGATTCGTATCTGAAATATATTGAAAAAAAACTTATTCCAACAATTTTTTACATTTTACAAGCTACCACCCTTTTACACAAAAACGGCGGATTTTAAAAGGACATTTCTTAAGAGTAGCTCGTATGGTCATGCTCAATGAGTGTTTCTTGAAACAGTGTTATAAGTTGAGAGAGATGTTTCTAAAAAGAGTCTATCCATGTCACCTAGTAGAAAATATTATGAATGAGGTTATTTCTAAAAGACAGATGGGACATTTTATGCCTCTCTTAAATACAGAGACAAGTCCAAGAGGGAATTTTGATGTTAATGCTAACGCTAGTAGGTTATTGGATATGCTACCATCCCATATGAATGATTCTTTACCTCTATCCCTAACCCATGAAGGGTTGTAGAAGAGTAAGGTGGACAACAATTTTAAATCTTGTTTTTTGACCACTTTCTCTATGGATGCATTCCACATCAAAAATATTTTGGAGAAAAATTGGAAGTTAACAAGCAAAGAGATCTAAGACAGATCTTTGGGGAAAGACTAATTTGTGTCTTTCAGAAAGGATATAATATCAAAACTTTACTTGAACACCAGGGTGCGACACAGTGTTCAGGATATGTGTACAAGTGTGGGTCCTGTAAATTTTATCTCCACATTTTAGAAATCAATGAAATAACCATCAATGGAGTGAGATCAAAAATTAGAGACAGATTCTGTTGTAACACAGAAAAAGTAGTCTGCTGTGCCCTATGTCAACTTTGCTTGTTTTTTTTATGTTGGAAAAATCGAACGTAAACTTAAAAATAGAATTAATGAACATTTGAGGAACATTAGGGATCACTGTGAATTCAATGCTTTGGCTAAGTATATTTTTCAACATACTGAGCATAAATTTAAGTTTATCATTTTGGAAGCAATACGCCCCTCAATTAGAGGGGGTGCATGGTCATATTTATTAGAAAAAGCTGAACTTAGGTGGCAGATTCATCTAAATTCAATCCGTTGGCCAGGTTTAAATGAGAGTGCATCTATAAACAGTCTCTTAAAACTGAAAGATTTGAAAAGATAAAAGAATTGTCGTTAAATGTTCTAGGTCATACAGACCAGTTTTGGTTATATTTTTCTTGAGTTTTATGCATTGTTTTTGAGTAAATATTGCACTGTTTGGTGTTTGTGTATGAGACGGCGAAATTCTTAATAGGATTGTTTATATGATTGCTACTAAAGAATGTTTTTGAAACCTTTTTACGTAGAACGTTCTTTTAGATACAATATTCTTTAACAAAAGTTTGTAGGAAGTGATGTCATGTTTTTTAAAGTATTTAAAGGGTGTGTTATTTGTGTACTATTGTCTGATGAAGTTCCTGAACTAACTAAAATATGGGATGAAAGCACTTACGTTTTTAAGCTTTACTACATCTTGTTTTTAATCCGGAGTGAGCGTTTGATGGATAATACAGGAACTGGTCTTCCCAATGAAAAAGAGCACGTCCACAGCAGTAAGAACCAGTGGGGTCTTTAGCATACAGAAATGGGCCACAAGAACTTTTAGTGAAATGGTCTTGTTTTCTGACAAACTCAGGACAATTTAAGGCAGGAGCCACTGACCTACTGTGTTTTAAGGGTTCATTGGGGAATTTTCATGCCCGGCTACTGCTGAAGCTTTAAGAATAGCAGCCACCAGGAACCAAACAAGTAGAAGAGAGCATTAGGCAGCCAAAACAGCTCAGTGGGGAAAATGATAAACTGAAGATCTAAAGGTCCCTGGTTCAATCCTGGGTTTCGGCAGCACAGCCTTTCTCAGGACCCAGTTGCCTAATGGATAAGGCACTAGCCTCCTATGCCAGCATGTACTGTGGGATTTTGTCCCATAGGGGTGGTATAAACTGGGTTGGCAGTTAGAGCAGAGAGTTAAGGCTGTGAGCTGTAGTTCTTGTAATACAAGATTTGAGTGCCTCAGCCATTATGTGCTTACTGTATGACCCTGAGCAATTCACTTAATCAGACAGTGATTGGGGACAACTGAGAATTTGAGCTAGGCTCCTCAGTGGTCCTTTTTAATGCAAGCCTTGCAACCACCTTCAACCTGTAAGATCATTTGGGTCTATATTATCACATCGAAAGGTGAATTCCGCATATGTGTTTTGAGCGACACAAATTCATCGAATCGCATTTAAGCGAGTCAATGAATTTGTCATAGGGCAAGGAGATAGTTAGACACTTCCTGGAGTTGCCCTTTCCTTCCGTATAGTGCGATCTCGGAGTTGGTATATTTAGTTGGGGGTGGGGGCGGAGCCCCCCACCTATTTATGCTGTTAAATTGTTTTTAGCGAATGACCACGTAAGTTTTTTCCCTAGGGAAAAATTTGCTTACGTGACCGTTCGCTCTTTTGCGTTTTCGTGCATTATGTGTCAACCTTTTTGTAGTCATACATATGCACTTTCCTTGTGATAATATAGACCTGAACATTTCATGAAGCAAAAGAGAACAGGGCACATTATGAAGTTCATGTATGGAAACAAAAATTCTGAGGTTTTTTTATGGCATTTAAGGAACAGAACCAAATTAGTACAGGGTGGTTGTAACCTGAAATGGTTTACTGTGAAACCAAGTTGGGTAAACAAGCAGAGGGGGGTTTGTTGGATCATGGTGGTCTTGAAGCAGAGACACTGATATACACCAGGCTAGAAATCTGGTAAGCCACTGAATTATAGGTTTTGTGGCATCATTTAGGATTTGAGAGACTACTAGAAGAGAATTTTGCTATGGGATGACAGGTCTATCTTCCAAGTTGTAAGACACTATTGCTTTAAGTCCGGATGCACAAGGGTCCTTTGCTGTTGGGACAAATGATTGGAGAATAAGAATAGGACCTGAGACTTCTTGATGCTTAACTCTACGGAAGAAAGAAATAGTGCTGTCTTGGCATCAGTGAGACAACAGAATTTAGATGGCTTTTTCCTGTGATATCTTCAACATTTTTGGAATTAACCGTGGGGGGGTTATCCAGGAGAACTTTGTTCCAAGTAATAGAGGCAGCATTCACCACTAAAGCTGTGTTGTTTAGGAAGTTGCAACAAAATTCTGGAATCTAGAAAATCTATCAGGGAGAGAGCTCCACTTTTGGAATGTTTTCGACTACAGTCAGTTTGGAATACCTCTACTGTCAGTCTTTACTAGTAGGGACTCTTGAGTAAATCTGTTGATATGGTCTTTCAGCACTTTCTGGGCTAAAGTACTGGAACATTTATTTAGTTATTTGTCTTTGTTTACCAAGAACGTCTGACTGGGTAATACCCATTTTCAGAGGAGGCCCAGGGAGAACAGCTCTACTTGCTTACAGTGCATTATACTAAGTTCCAGTTACACAGAGTAGTTTTACCTCTACTTACATTTAGACAAATACAGTAGTTATATTTATACAGTCTAAGATTTTACAAAGGTAAAAGTTACTAAAGCGAAAGCCCAGATGCAACATAGTGGATTGTACAGGCAGCAGATATGCAAAATTCTTTAGTCATTCCAGTGAGAGGTTGAAAGTATTCTGTTTAAGGAGAGTATTTGGAAAGTATCGTACAGTGAGCACTAAGTCTTAACCTGGTGATAAGCATATGCAGGATCAGGACTGGTTCAAGATGTTGTTTAAGCAGTGGTTTAAAACTACTGAGTCTGTCTGAGAGTTATTTGTGTGGGGATACTATTACAACGTAGCACAAGTCTCCTACAACATTATTTGACTTATTTGTGAGTAGTAAGAATTTGTTACTAGAACGGAGGTCCCTTGCTGGACAGTAGGGCAGTAATAAGTTTTGTAGTGCAGGGTATTTTTTTGGATGATGAATGAATTTGTGTGTTGTGGTTAATTGTGAATATGTTAGGTTATTTCTGCAGTTCAAGCCATTTTAATTGCTTTAAGCTATAATGATGGTGGGTCCTATGAGTGAGATTGGTGGCAAATTTAGCTATTTTATTGTAGCAGGAGGCAAGTTTCTTTCTTTGAGTATCATTTAAGTTTGTTAGGATAGGAGCAGCATATATGAAAGTTGGCATCTAGAAGGTGGTGGCTAGAGTTTCTCTTGCAGTATCTGAGAGAAATCCATTGATCCTATAAATGAAGTCTAGTTTCTGGTGTGCAGTATATGCTGGTCATATTTGAGACTGTCATCTATTGTAATGCCTAGAAGTTTACTGTGAGTTACAGTTTTAACAACAGCATTATTTGTTGACTTCATGGTAAAAGACAGCTTTTTGAGTTTGGCAACTTGTTGAGGTAAAAAGCATTAACTTAGTTTTCTTGTGGTTGAGTAGGAGGTTTGATTCTTTGAGCCAGGTTTCTACAGGGAAGAAAGATTTTTGGTAATGTCTTGGTGCTTATTTATTGCTGAGGTCGCACATATTAATGTTGAGTCTCCTGCATACTGAACTAAACTAGCAAGAGTGGAGGTATGAAGGTTATTAATAAATCTATTAAATGGGAGAATGGAGGTTATTAATAAATATATTAAATGGGGAGGACCCAGGATAGAGCCCTGAGGGACACCTGTAGTAACTGACTGAACGGATGAGTAGGTATGTTGCCTTCCAGATAGGCAGCTAAGAAACCACAACAAGGAATTCTGCGAAAGTCCTATTGAGGAGAGTTGAATGAGCAGTTGCTGGTACAAGACAGTATCGAATGCCAGTAGGCATGATCTGTCTTGACACCAAATTCCAGGCCAATGTTGCAAGTCTGCACACATAGTAACAGTGGGTACCAATACTGCTTGATGTACTATACTGATGTGGCACTGATCACAACTAATTTGAGGAAACCTAGATGTAAGGTTAGAATGAAAACCTGCAGCACCAAAATAAAGGCCAACATCTCTAAGATACTGATTCTGCCTTTGACTCTATTTTTGCAGGTACTCCGGATTCTCAGGGAACTCATATGCACCCTCAAAGTTTGGTTTGATTAAAGATGGGTCTTGGCTCCCTTTTTATTTAGTGCCAAGGAAAACCTGAAATAAAAAAATAGGACTATGCTAGGCTTTGAAGGCAAGCTGGATAGCTTTTCTGGAGAAGAGGTTGAGAACCACCCAGTGCGTAAACAGCTGTAAGTAAATTATCTGGGAGTTAAGACGGAGTATGGGCCAGGAGTGTACAGAATTTCAAGATGAAGCCTTGAACTACTATCTTCCTTACCTACATGCGTGACATAATGGTGACCACAACACTAGATGGAAAGAGAATCTTCTGCTGACCATCTGCCTTGAGTGGGGAAAAAATAAAAGCATCAGGATTGCTAAAGAAACCTCTGAACTAGGCTCTATATCACAGCTGTTATCAAGGACCTAGTGAATGACTCTAGTATTTCCAAGACCTTGGCAACCGGAGGTTGCTAGTCTTTGGGTTGCTGCTTTTGGAGCAGATACTGCATATTCTGGTGAAACCAGGCTTTCCTTCAGTCCTACTGGGAACTAGAAATAAGTCCAAATAAAGCAAGCTATAGGACAATACTACAGCAGAGAATGTGTTTCCCTAGAACTTTAAGCACTTCAGATGTTTAATTTATCTCCAGCCCAATTAAATGAGGTACTGAAAATCACATGCCCAAACCAGAAGCATTGACATTCTTGGAAAAGGTTATCACCTGTAGCCAAAAGTGAGAGAACTTTATAATACCAACTCCTGACTCCCTATTTGCTCAATCAGGGATGCTTTATGCCACCTGCATATAGATATGCTGATTGTAAAGCAGTGGCCAAATGAGCTTCAAGGGGTTCCTCACATTCAGAGTCTAGTGAAGACCCTTTACTTTCAGATGTGTCTACAATATCAATGCTATACTACAACATGTGCATCTGGTAGAACATCACCCACAATGAAAATGTGAAGGACAAACATCTGCTTCCAAAGTGGTCTAGGTCTTTGTATTACAAGCCTTGTAAATGGACCACCAAGGTCTGAGGCACAGAGTTATGTTTCAATGCAGCTACAGTCTGGTCTAAGTAAGGGTTATCCCGAACAGCATATTCATGGGGCAAAGAAACTCATCTAAATTCTGAAATATTAAGGCTACAATATTTTGCCAGATAAAGTTCTTGGTCATGAGGTCCCTATAAAGACTTACAATAAGAAAATCCTCAAGAAGACCTAGTTTAGGATCTGCAAGCCCACTGGACAAGTCATCGAGAAGAGGCAACCATGTATAAGTCACCCTTCTCTTCTTTCATCACACTGAAAATTTCCATGCATTTAAGCTCCCATGAGGTGAAAGAAGTTGAAGTTCCTTCATCTTCAATAATTTTATTGGACATATTTTCATAAAGTGGCTCTAGGTCTCAGAGGTTGACCTAGAGAGCTTAACCTTTTCTTGGATGGTTCCACTCAGAAAAGGAGGAAGCCAATAACTTTTTGGATGCAGGAGGCAGCCACTTTTGAGTCCTGAAGTACCAAAGCCATGTAAAAGAGGCTACTCTACTTAGAAAAAAAAAGTGTACATAGGTTGATGCAACATGCAACCTCCAAGGCTGCTAAAAGTAATGCATACAAGCTATGCCAAGGAAACCTTATGAAAAACAGGAGCTAAAATACCAAACACTAAAGACAAGTTGAATGAAGCAAAAACTGCATGGTCCATGTCAGATAGTCCAATTCCTACAATAGTAAAAGGAGTAGGGACAAAAATGAACAAATGTCTGCAAAATTCAATACTGGAATGGCAAATACTGGACTCAGAAGTAGGAAAAAAAACATGTTAAGGGCACCGTCCTTTCTGTATGGATGATGCAGGATTGTCCTGCCTCAAGGATCCCAGCATCAGTGTAATCAGTATCAGGTGGCCTGGCCAGTGAATAAGGTAGAGAAAGAGGTTGGCTTGTGATGAAAATGCTTGTCACTAGGATTGTGTCGGTGTGGTTTGTTTTCATTTATATAAATTTATGACTACTTATGCAGTAAGTGATAGCTTGATAAAGATGTTTCTTGTTTAAAAAAAGGCAGGAATATATGTGAAGTATAAAACGAAGTTATGTACTCACCATAACGTTCCATGTGAGTTGTTCCATCTTGCCTTCATTCTTCACTGATGGGTTTGGAGCTGATCCTCGGCTCCGACACGGCCGACTAGCAAGCTCAAAGTTTTCCAGTAGCTCAAGACCCAACCCCTTATCCCACAATGCACTGCTGGAATTACCTCAGATCTTGTTTGCTGTGTACCATATAGAGACACAATAATTATTCTGCCTAGAAATGAAGACACATTGAAAAACCAGGATGAAGACAGACTCCAGGTCAACTGCCAGCCAGGAGGGGGAAGGAGTTAGGGACGTGAGAATGAAGGCGAGATGGAACAACTCACATGGAACGTTATGGTGAGTACATAACTTCTTTATGTGAAGTTGGTCAATCTCGCCGTTCATTCTTCACTGATGGGTAGCGTCCCTAGCACCCTAACCTTGGGTGGCTAAGGAAAGTACACTCTTCAGAACCGTAGAACCAAATGAAGCCCTGTCCCTGGAGGCCTTATCCACTTTGTAGTGAGTTATAAAAGTGTGAGGTTTAGACCATGTGGCTGCCGCACAGATGTTGTCCAGGGGTAATTTGGCTTGAAAGGCTGAAGAGGTAGAAACTGCTCTGGTTGAATGAGCCTTCACCTTACTAGACAAGGGTATGTTATAACAAGAATAGGTGTAAGTGATACAATCCAAAAGCCACTTAGAGTTGTTTTGGCGACTGGTTTACCTTTCCTGGCCTCAGAAAAAGACACAAAAAGCTGATCTGATTTCCTAATCTCTTTTGTTCTGTCTAAATAAAATCTAAGTTGTCTGTGAACATCGAGTTTGTGCAACATATATTCCAATTTGTTGGTGTGATTAGGGCAGGCAACTCAATGACTTGACTGATGTTAATCTCTGAACATACTTTAGGCAAAAAGGATGGGCTTGTCCTGAGAGATACTCTGTCAGCATGAAAGACCATATAAGGAGGCTTGATGGATAGGGCTTGGAGCTCTGACACTCTGCGGGCTGAAGTGATGGCTACTAGGAAGATAGTTTTCCACGACAGAAATTTTAGCTCACAAGATGAGGCAGGCTCAAAAGGAGGAAGAATGATGCATGATAACATAAAATTCAAATTCTAGGGAGAATAAGGAGTCTTCACTGGAGGCCTCATGTGAAAGGAACCTTTTAGAAAAGCTTTAGACAATTGGTGCGCCATAACATTCAATCCATCGATCCCTAGATGGAAATTAGCTATAGCAGCTAGTTGTACCTGCACCATAGCAGCCGCTGCTCCTTTGTTGAAAATTTCTCTCAAGAATTGTAAAATAGAAAATAATGGCGCTTGGTAATGGTCAATATTATGGGAGGAAGCACAAATGGAAAATCTCTTCCACTTATTACGATACAATTTTCTAGTGGAAGGCTTATGGGAAGCCAACAAAATTTGATTAGTGTCATGGGAAAGATTATAAAGCCTGGCTATGCGGGGAATAGAAGCAGCCAAGCGGTTAGCTTCAGTGTCTGCAATGATGGATGAAGATCCCCTGACGGATGTGTCAATAAGTCCGGAACTGGGTCCAGGATCCACGGGTCTTCCAGAATGTGATGGTAAAGAAAAGGAAACCAAATCTACCGAAGCCAATGAGGGGCTATAAGGATGATTGTCCATCCCAGTGACTTTGCTTTCTGTAAAAATCTGGGTATCAGAGGACTTGGGGGAAATGCGTAGAGGAGACCCAGGGGCCAATTGTGGACAAGAGCATCCTTCGGGGACTGACCTGGCGGGGGAATCAGGGCAAAGTAGCTTCTGCATTTGTTGTTGATATGACTGGCAAACAGGTCGCAGGAAGGCTGGCCCCATTTGTGGAAAATCCTGTTCGCAATCTCTTGTTTGAGGGACCATTCGTGGGGCAATAAAAATTGCCCTGTCAGTTTGTCCACTATGACGTTGGATTTGCCCGGGATATGCATTGCTAACAGAAAGCGCTGGGATGACACTGCCCACTGCCATACTCTAAGGGCTTCTTGGCAAAGGGGTTAAGACTTAGTCCCGCCCTGCTTGTTCAGGTACCAGACCACTGACATGTTGTCTGTCTATACTGCAATTGTCCCTAGAGGAAGAGAGTCCTGAAAGTATTGCAATGCTAGAAGTACTGCTCTCATCTCCAGGACACTGATATGCAGATGTTATTCTTGATCTGTCCATGTGCCTTGGGCAGCAGTCTTTCCCTGAAAATGCCCCCCCCCCCCACCTTATCACGGAAGCGTCCGTGGTCACAGTGGCAAATGGAAGGGGTAGCATGAAGGGACGTCCTATTATGACCTGAAGAGACATCAACCACTACTGAAGATCCTTCTTGCAGGAATTCGTTATCAGGATCGTATGATTCATTGGAAGTTCTTGGTAAGACCATTGCATGAATAGGAGCCATTGAAGGATCTTCATATGCATTCTTGCTAACGGGATTGCCAGGATTGCTGCTGCCATCAATCCTAGTACTTTCAATACCTCTACAGCTGGTACTCTGTTCTTTGATACCAAGGACGTGATGTGTTGGCGAAGAATACAAACTCTTTTTGGTGGAAGACGAAGAGTGGTGGTTGATGTGTCTAATTCTGTCCCTATAAAAACAACAAGGCAGACTTTTCAAAGTTGACTGTAATGCCTAGCCGATTGCAGAGTGCCAGAGTAGCCTCTCTCGCTTGAAGAAGTTGATGCCTGGTGGTGGAGGTAAGGAGCCAAGTGTCCAAGTACGGAAACACCTGGAATCCTAGACACCTCAGGTAAGCCGTGACTACTGCCGTGCACTTGATGAACACTCTGGGGGCTGTAGCGAGACAAAAGGGCAGAGCTTGGAATTGATAATGATTGGCTCCCACCTGGAAATGCAGGTGATCCCTGGATGGTCTGGCCATTTTATGTGGTACTACGCATCCTTGAGCTCGATCGAGCACATCCAATTGTCTTTCCCTAAAAAGGGAAGTATGGACTGTAGCGTGACCATTCGGAACTTCTCTTTCCTCACAAATTGGTCGAGTCTGCTGAGATGCAAAATGGGTCTCCAGTCCCGTTTTCTTTGGAACCAAAAAGAATCTTGAGTAAGTTCTGAATCCTGTTTGGTCTGCCGGGACTGGCTGGATGACTCTTTTTCTACCAATCGGCATACCTCTATTGTTGCTTGTTCCCTGTGACTGGGTGGAACGTCCGGGATTTTTTTGATGGGGAGGGGCTGGTTGGAGAACGGTATGAAATACCCTCTGGAAATGATACTTTGTATCCAATTGTTGTTTGTTATGTCTAGCCAGGCTTCTGGGTGCAATAACAAGCGACCCCCGACTGTCTCCAGAGTAGGACAGCCGGGCCTCCCCTTCAGAAGTGCTGGTAGGACTGACCAGAGAAGTGATCTCTGTCACCCTGGTGCTGCGGACCCCCTCTGCCACGAGGGTGGCGTCTTCCATTGTAACCCCCCTCCTCTGCCTCTGGAGGGGGGCTCTCCACATGTGTCTTGAAAGGCTCCTTGGGCTTTCTGGAACCACATCTTTCCTCCCCTCTGACCTTTAGGAAAGGGTCGAGTGGGGGTGGAAAAAAGGACTCCAATGGCAGACAGAGTCTTTCCTTCTTGTTCACACCTGGTCAATGTCTTCTTCACCTTTGGCCCAAACAAAGATGAGCTGTCAAACGGGGTATTCGTAAAGGAAGACTTGAAGGGTTCTGTGAAGGAACAGAGTCGTATCCAGGCATGCCTACGAAGTGCAATTCCTGTACCTGCAGCTCTACTCGAACCATCAGCTGGCTAAGATACAAGACGCATGGACGAGTTAACTATTGAATTAAGGGTAGCAAGCTGGGTAGCAACTTTGTCAGATACACTTGTAGCTACAGCACCCTGAAGAGCATCTCCCAACTCCTTAAGGAGATCTCTCTGCAGTCTGGTAAAATGAGTCAAGTAGTTCAGTGATCTGAGTGAGAAAGTTGCTGAACTAAACATGTGTTTCCCATATCTATCCATGATCCTAGATTCTCTGTTAGGAGGATGGATAGATAAGGAAGTCTCAGACATTTCCTTTTTGCTGGCTGCCACCACCACCATGGCATCAACAGGGACTCCCTTGGTCAAAAACGACTTATCTATGGGGGCAGAAATATACTTATTAGGCCTCCAAGGGACAGGTTCCATAGATTCTGGTGACTCCCACGCCCTACGAGAGACCAGATCCATAAGCTCATCGTAGGGTGGAGACACCCAAGAGGTGGAAGGTTGAGACCCGAACGCCTTCAGGAGAACTGACTCATCCTCAGTAGGGCTCTTGGACTGCCAATCACCCCTCTGCCTAAGAATTTCAAGAATCTCCGCAAAGGCTATGTCCTCAGAGGGGGATCTAGGGGACCCTTCTGATTCATCTAAGTCGGTGTCTGATGTTAGAGACTCTGTGGGGAGTCCAAATGCCTGCTCTTGCATAATCTCTTCCTGGGGACTTCTTCAGGGAGAACTTCTGGAGAGGTCTCAGAAGAGCAGGGAGCGCCCTGTGGGGCTACCCGAGGCTCTGGGTCTCTATGCTTGGGATGACCGGAGGAAACAGAAACTGACACAAGCACTTTTGGGGATGAAGAGGCCAGACCTTGAGATGAGGAAGTCTTAGGAGACAACACTCGCCTCATAGCTTCGAATGCACCACGGCTCTGATGAGAAGGAGTCGATGGATCAGTAGCCGCGATCCCCTCCCGCACCGAAGCCGTGGGCTCCGAGCCTGAGGTAGGAGCCGAGCTCACCCGAGCCAAAGTCCCGAGAGGAAGAGTCGGCACCGACAAGTCGGTGTGACTATCCTCCCCGGACCAGATCAGAGAGTGTCAGCTCCTAGAGTCCCCAGTCGGCACCGAGGATGTCCAAGCAGATAGAGCCGACGACACTGGAGCAGGTGTCGGCTCCAAGGGATTCACAATCATCAGGTCGGACTCCTCTGGCTCTGAAGGTCTGGTACGGCTCAGAGGAGGAGCAGACAATTCAGGAGCAATGGTCTTTGGCTCCGACGGTTGGGTCTGAGCCGACAGCAAATTAACTAGGCCGGTCCATATCCAGATCAGACAGGCTGACCGAAAACCTGGAGGAGTGAATAGATGGAGCCGATTGGAAAAGTAGAGAGGGAGGTTTTTCGGCAACTGGTTCCAGAGCAGTGTCCCAGGTCCAAAAATAACAGACTGTCAGCTCCGAAGTCAGTGGAACTAAGTCACAACACTTTCCAACTTTTTCCCTTTCTTTGTCCTGGATTCTGAGGAAGATTTGGATGATTTGATGGCCCCATCCTGGTCAGACAATGCTTCTGAGAAAGGGTGTTTAATAATACCCCTGTCAATTAACTTCCTCTTCCTTTCTGCAAGCACTCGAGTAGAAAAGGAGCGGCAGATACTACATGATTCCTGCAGGTGCACCTCACCCAAACAGTACACACACTGCACATGGGCATCCTAATGGACATTATTTGTCTGTAGTCCGGGCACTTTTTGAACCCAGACTTTGGATGCTTTTCCTTTTCTTCAGACATAGCACTAACTACCTGAAAACCAATTCACAAGATCAAAAAAGAAAAACCACACTATTTAACTATATAAGATAGTTTAACTCTGACAGGATTAATCTAATTAACTACAAACAGCATGCAACAAGACAGCACAAACAGCCCAAAAAGGCAACTAGTAACAAGAGTAATCCAATATCAAAAAAGTCCAAAAAGGGCAACTCTAATCTAACAAATTGTAAGAAAAGGCCCAAGGTCAACAGGCCAAAGGCAATCAGTAAAGATTTACTGGGAAAAGGGGGAAAAACAGAAAAAAATCTGCTAACTAGATAATACTATATAATTATAATAGTAGAAAGATATAAATTTCAAATAGAAAAACTTGCTGAAAGTTGAAAATTCCCCACAATAGTCTTGAGCAATGCTGGAAACCAAGAGATCAGTGCCGCGGCAAACTAGATCTGAGGTAATTCCAGCAGTGCATTGTGGGATAAGGGGTTGGGTCTCAAGCTACTGGAAAGCTTTGAGCTTGCTAGTCAGCCATGTCGGAGCTGAGGATCGGCTCCGAACCCATCAGTGAAGAATGAACAGCGAGATTGAACAACTTCACATTGTTTAAGTTAATATAGTTTGATTACTTATGTCACAAGTGGAAAAAAAGTACAGAAAGAGGCACTAGCACTGTAAAGGCAAAGACTTGCAATACTACAGGTGATGCAGCTGGAGGGGCCCTAAACACGAATTAGTCTGGGGAGAAATGGGCTAATCTAAATGGAAAAGGCCATCAGATCCTGGCAACTGTGGCTATCAACTGATCATATTTAATCTGTAATGGCAAAAGAGCTCTTGTATAAAGGAAGAGATGCGAAAAAATACTGGGAAAGCCAGTATATGGCTCCAGCTCCCCAGAAGTGGTGATAATATAAAAGCTTGAGTCAAGAAAATTACTGCTGCTGATCTACCACAGTAGCAGGGACCATGGAATGAACAGTGACTTTCAAGATGGAGTAAACACCCAAGAGGAACTCATGAAAAATGGGCCGATGCTGGAGGTGAACAGCTGGTCCCTAGGCTGTAAGGGTAATTAGGCCTTTGCTTATTATGTTTTTGTAGTGCTCTTCCCACCTTTTCAGAGCATGGTGCTCCTTTTTTTTTCAGTTGGAGAATAAAAAGAAAAAACCTGTAGAACCTTTTGAGAGAGTGAAAAGTCATGTAAGTGAATGGTCTACTTTAGAATGCCGAAAACTCAAAATGTCGATCGCTCACATGAGCGAATAATCAGGAAGTCTATGTTGTTTTTTTGGGATCGCAGTACAGTGAATATCAGAATATTGGCCCTTTCCTCACTGTAGTGCTATCTTGGAGTAGGAATATATATTTAGCAGGGAGTGTGGGGGGGCACCCCCCCCACAAGAGCGATTTTGAGTTCCTGATTATTCGCTCATGTGAGCAATCGACATTTTGAGTTTTCGTTGTTCTGACATAGACCGTAAATGAATTGGCCATAGGCATTTGCTTGTCTCAAGGATATATTTCAGGATGACCTACTAACTGCAGAAGAAACAGTAGCTGAATTCCATATTTCTCATATCTGACATGGTTATAAAAAATAAATGCTTGAGTTCCTGGAGTTTTAGTCCATGTTTGTAGTGGGGGGGAAATGAAGATTTTCCCCTGCTCTATCTAGAAGAGGTCTGCTGTTTAAACCAGAGACAGGTCTTCAGATGCCAGTAGTAAAACTAATCAAATTATTTTAGTGCCTGGAAAGTGAAGACTTATTGTTTTTTTTGCAGGTAGAGTTGTCTCTACATAACAATTATGATAATCTTCCACTGTAATTTATTATGGTTCTGCTGGAAAAAGGCACTTGTGTTTGCTAGCGTGCCTACCTGGACAACAAAAGCAAATGCAAACATATCCAGTGTTCTTTATTTCTACACTTCACTATTCCTTGCAATTATTCTCTGAAAGAAAATAAGGAAGGTCTTTGCTCCATATTTATTGCGAGACCTTTTCCAATATTGCTGAGAACTTGTAAAATCAAAGTCTTCTGCTCAGCAACAAAGTGACATCAGGAAAGAGGAAGACAGGGCTAGACTCATGTTTAATTATCTGCACTATCAAGAAATAAATAAAAACAGGCACAACTGTCAAAACAAAGTGGTGTACCAACCCAAAATATATGCTGGATGCAATGCAAGTTGATTGGCCTTTATGCAAATTGTACATTAAAGCTTCTAATGGCAATGTAACACTGCATGTAACTTATACACCTTCAGTATTACTGCACTCTAAACAAATATGCATAACCCTATCAAAAGGAAATGGAAATAATGTTTCACATACCAGTTCCACTGCTAGAGCTGGAAACTGCAAATAAATAAATAAAATTAAATCACCACAGTGTTCACATAAAACAGGCAACCATAAGAAAAGACACTACAACATCAAATATGCAAGAGTTGCCAAGTCATGGGTTGCTAATCATTAAGTTAACATTATAACCATTTTAGTATTTTCAATGAGGGGCTAACTTATAGCTTGAAAGCTCGAATTATTGCAAAACCTGTGCTGACTTAATAAAAGGTATTAAATCTCCTCTGTGTTTCGGTGTCATTGTGGAGTCTACAGATTCGGTGACAACAGATGGGCCTAGGTTTGGCCCACTGACTCCATATGATTAACTTAAACGTGTTCCTCTGTTGTGAGTGAAAAAGTTATAATAGATAATTGTAATCTATAAGTACGCCAAATGTGTACATATGATATACTTTTTAAGCAGCCTTTATTTTTGTTAAAAGAGTTAGTTCCATTAGGCCTATGGTCTACTCTCAGCAAAGGCTTCAGGTGGAACGTTTACTGACTAACTGTAATTTGTTCAGGAGACTAGGGAAATGCCTCTGCTCTTTTCTGATAAGAACAATAGAATCTTTTGATATTTACCTAAGCTACCACCAACTCAGAAAGATGAGACTTAAAATAACATCTCAGACAAACAAGCACCACACCAACAGTGAACAACGTGATAAACACATTTTTTAAACAAACAACTACTATTCTTAACAAATGAGATTTTTGTACTTGTATGGTTATACTTCCGATAACTGAATGAATGCCCATGAGCCAGAAATGTCTTAGCTTCAGGACTGGCACATAAGTGTAGAATCAGTTCACTGAAAAAAGTACAGAGGTGTTAAGAACGTAGTATGACAACAGATGTCTGACTGATCACTGTTGCAATATTACTGCCAGGGATAGCTAAATGTTTGGCCAGGAAACCAAATTGTAAGAGTTTCCCCATGCATAGTACGTCCAATATATGACCAAAGTATGCTAAGGCTATGAGATAAGTAAAGGATATATGGCCACAAAGTACCTCAGGATGTTTCCAGACCCAAATGCTAGGAAGGCAACAAAGACATGATGCCCTCAAAAGCACATTGTTAACTAAAACAAGAGAATGAAAGGATAAAACTGTAATCTAAAAACAGGACAAAAAACTGGGGGGGGGGTCAGTAATACAGCAACAGTGATGAGCTAAACATCTGTTATGGTATGTACTTACACAGCTGTACTATGTTCTTTCTATGCCACTTTTGTAGAACTACTATGAAATGGGAAGAGTCCCAAAATGTTCTAAGTGTTTACGGGAGAGGAATGGGGATTCGAGCTGGAATCTAAGATTCTTCTCAAGATGGATCTAGCAAAACAGCCTAGAAATGACATCAATCCTGTCTTTTGGCTTTTTTCCCCAGTAAGGGGTCACCACAGCAGAACTCTGGTCTGCTAATGATTGGCGGTAGATTTTTTATGAAACGCCGAGGTGCCAGCTCGAAACCCAACCTTCAACGAAGGCATGCCCATTTATGCACGCATGTCTTTCGAACGCTACCCAACTGCGGGGAAGACATGCAGACTCCACACAGAAGGCACTCCCAAGCCAAGCCGAGAATCGAACGGGAGAACCTCTTGTTGTGAGATAACAACGCTACCGCCGTACCACCACGGATTAAATGACATCAATCCTGAAATGCTTGATAAAGGTATGCACAGAAGAACAAGTAGAGTTTATCAAAGCAGAAATGGAATCTAGAGCTTTGAAAAAGACATCAGAAGAAGCTACTGCTCTGATAGAATGTGCCTTAACCAAACCTGAAAGCTACTTATTATGGAATAAAAAGCAAAGGAGAAGAGATCCGTTTGGATATTTTTGGTCTGGAAATAGAAGTCTCAACTTTTTCTCCTGAAAGGAAATGAAAAGCTTGTTTGACTTTTTGATAGTTTCTCAAGATAGTACCTCAGTTGTCTGTGAACATCTAAAGAATGTAAAATTCTCTGTCTTTCCCCTCTGTTTTGAAAGAAGGGGAGAAAAGGAGTGAGACTGATAACCTGGTTTAAAGACAGCTCACTGATTACCTTAGACATAAAGGATGGGTTGGACCTGAATGTAACCCTACCTTTTTATATAACACAAAAAAGGAAGGAGAAAAGCCATGAGTGCTTACAGTTCAAAAACCCTTATGACAGAAGTAGAGGCCACTAGAAGGACGGTTTTCCAAACTCAAAATTTTAAGGAAGAAAGGGAAGAAGATTCAATTGGAGGAAGGGTTACCTCTTGTAAAACGCAACTTCTGCGGAGGAGAGATACATTTTCTAGGGTGTGAAGCTGAGGTGAGGGACGCCTTTTAAAAACTGCTTGACTTCAAACTGTGAAGACAAAAGTGGATCAAAAGGAAGGCAGGCAGAAATTGGATCAAAAGGAAGGCAGGCAGAAATGGCTGACAGAAGTGCTTTTATGGATGACTGTGTCAGCACTGAAATAAGCAGCTCACACAAGTAAAAGCATAACAGGAATACCCATTTGACAAGGATCCTGATTCTTCTTGTGGCACCAAATAAAAAAATCTCTTCGATTTACAAACATTTCCTTGTAGCAGGTGTCCTAGCCTTAATACCTGTAGAGCGTCCTCTGAGAATAGGTGCTTAAAGAATTTGAGTCAGGAGGCTTGCATGAATTAAAGAACCTTTTTGCTACATGAAGTTCATCTTGTGAGATAACATCTGATGGTTGCCCTGGGTCAGATGAAAACTAAGGGGGAGCAGACCTGGGCCAGAAGGGCGACACCAACAAGATGTTTGGCTTGTCCTGCTTGATTTTCAGAAGAACCTTGAAAATTAGAGATAGGAGAGAAAATGCATAGAGGAATCTGCGATTCAAAGACAAACACATGGCATTCATCTTCGGAGGAGGAACAGGAAGAAGAGGAAGAAGGAGGACATACTGAGCTGCTTGTTCTGATTGGAGACAAAGAAATGTATTACAGGAGTACCTCACTGATAGGCAATTGGCAGGAAAACCACCTTATACGACGACTCCCCATTAATATTCAAAAATGTGCACGCAGATTGGCAGCGTGCATGTTGTAAATCTGGGTTATAGTAATGGAAAAAGGTCCGGTTGCTCGGACTTTTTCCATTACTATAACTCTTTTTTTTACAGCAACGGAGAACACAAGATCTCCATTACTTCACACTGTCTCGCTATGTTAAACGAGTTTAACATAGCGAGACAGCTTTAAAAAAAGCAATGGAGATTCTCCGTTGTTTGTTTTAAAGCTGTCTCGCTATGTTGAACTCCTTTAACATAGCGAGACAGTTTGTAAAAAGCAATGGAGATCTTGCTTTCTCTGTTGCTTTTTTCAAAACTGTCTTGCTATGTTAAATGGGTTTAACATAGCGAGACAGAGATTTTCCATTGCTTTTTTTAAAGCTATCTCACTATGTTAAACCCATTTAACATAGCGAAACAGTTTGTAAAAAGCAAGAGAGAGCTTGCTTTCTCCATTGCTTTTGCCCACAGCTCTGATGCACTGCATGGGCATACACATGCGCAGTACATCAGAACTGCTGCAGAATACCAGACAGCTGCGGAAGGGCAACAAGGAGGCATTATACAATGCCATTATTTAAGAAAAGTAATTATTTTTTTCCTTAAATAATGTCATTGTATAATAGCAATAACCCACTTCTGGGTGTGGGTAATGCTGGATTTATCCACGGTTGGCTTTGTTTGGCCACTTGGGCTTCGCCCTCATGACCAAACCACACCAACCATGGGTAAATCCAGCATTACCCACACCCAGGCGTGGGTTATTGCTGTAATATTTAACATTCATTCATGAGGGTCTGCCTGGGTGCTGCTCAAGTAACCTGCCACTGAACTGCTCTCTGAATGAATGAAAACTGTTAAGCAGGACAGATTGTGCTATATGTCTGTGTCCCAAGCAGTCACTGCTAGTTTGCTAAGGTGATAAAATCTTGTTCCACCTCGTTTACGTACCATACAACTGTGGTACTTACTGTCTGTAAATGTTTGGAGGGGACATGGACACAATAGGTGGTGTGGGAACTGTAAGGGCAGAATTATAGTCTTTACTTTCCTGATATTTAATGTGGTCCTTTCTGTTGTTTTTTAACCATACACCCTGGACTTTTACATTCCTAGAACAAACTCTCCAAGCCAAGTCTAAAGCACATGTGTAAAGGTTTTGTCAAAGGGAGGAACCAGAAAGGGCACTCCTGTATTGAGAGATACCTGGTTGATCCACCAGTGAAACTCCATCTTGATGGATGGCAAGACAGGAAATGGAAAGTTCAGAGAATGGCTATGTTCTATCCATACTGATGCGAAATACCAACTAGTCTTCATATGGACTTTGGTTGAAGGAATCATTTGAATACTATTAGTGGCGGCCATAAACCCCTTGGCTCTCAAGATTTCTCTTGCTGAGATCACTTCTAAAGGAAGAGGAGACTGGAAGTCAACGATGAAGAAGGCAAGGTGCTAACCAAAATTCAGAACCAACAAGAACAAAGCACCAGAGGTAAAATGAAATAAAATAAACCAATGGTTGGAGTGAACAGCCATTTATTCACATACACATAAATGCCAAATATATAAAAAATAATAAGCGTTTTCATCTCCCATGGACTTCATCAGATAGATTAAGGATAAAGAATAAAACAGCCCTCCTTTCTTTTATATAAACCCTTCCCCTTTCCTTTAATTGAGCAATTAACTCAATGCCAACTCATTAACAACCACAAAACACTTACTAAAATTCTACTTGGTTTGTATATAAAATCCTACTTGTTTTATACATATAATCTTTTGATTAAAAATATATTAAAAAATATATATGTTGTTAGTGAAAACCAAATTTAAAACCACAAAGTAAAAATTAAAATAAACATCACAATATACAAGGTTTTTAAGACAACCTGTTACCTAAAAATCAACCAAGCTAGTCCACCCTATTGCTAGTCAAAATTGCCATCTAGTGGCCGAATCCCTATATTACACCTGCAACTTAGCCCTCATCTTCAAAATTGGAACAATGGATATGTGTTCATTAAGACCAGGGAGTTGACCGGTCTCCAGTACCAGCTGCCAATAAAGTTCCCTAACTTCGATTCTAGTCTCCCAGGAGCCACCCCAGGGGTCCTTTTCCAGAACAAAAAAATGCCATCCTGCATCTGCACATGTCAATGTGTGTTTATATAGGGCATTGTTACTGTCCTTGTTTTTAATGGCATTCAAATGTTCATAAATTCTTCTCTTAAGCTTACGTGTAGTCTTGCCCACGTAAAATGCCCCACAGCCTTTACACATGGCAAGATACACCACATCTTCACTATTACAATTAGTAAATGAATTAGCTCTAATAGTCCTGTCCCTCACTTCAACATGCACACTCCCCAAGTTCAAAATGTAGGGGCATTGTGCACAGGTACCGCATTTGTAAGTACCCAATCTCCTATGATTATGTGGTTCTTGGTTGTTGTTCTCTAAAAGCTCCTTGATATTCTTTCCTCTTCTATAAGTAAACTGTAATGGATTTCTAAACAAAACATCCAAGTCTGAGTACCCTTTAAATTTTTCCCAGTGCTGGTTAATAATACCCCTAATTCTATGGGTATGGTATCATATTTCATAACAAATGCCCCTATAGGTGCTGAATCCCCCTCCTGTTCTGTTCCATTCCCTTTATCTCTACCACTTGTACTTGTAGTGTTTTCACCATGGCCCAGAATAGGGCAAAATCTCCCTTTTCTCTCTTCTAATACTTCTGCAATTACCTCCTCAATTAGGTCCAACGGGTACTTCCTTCCCAAAAACATGTTTCACAGATTCAAACTTTCCTTCTCGTAATCTGAAACTTTGGATGTCATCCTACTACTATGTATGAACTAACCCCTAAGGATACTCATTTTTTGTTTAAATGGGTGTTGACTAGTAAAGTACAGGTGGGAGTTAGAAAAGGTACTCTTCCTGTAAACCCTTGATTCAAACCCCTGACTCTCATTCACTTTCCTCAGGGTCACATCCAGGAAATCCATCTCTTGACAGTAGTATGGTTTAAATAGCGGATGAATTCCATCAATTTAGCCTCTGTGCCAGTCCAAAATATGCAAATATCGTCCAAATAACACTTGTAATAGTTCCAATATTGTGCGTATTCAGAGGAAAAGACAAACTATTCCTCCCATACCATAAGGACGATATTTGCATATGTGTGGGCACAGCATACCTCCATCGCTACCCTATTAGTTTGTTTAAAAACTTCCCCCTCGAAAAACAGGAAAGTATACCTCAGTACAAGTTCCATGAGCTCTAAACACAGCAAGAATTCCTACCTTTCCAATTTTCCGTAAGTGTGTAGAGCCTCCTCAAACCATTCCATCCCAGTTTGATATGGAATCACATTGAACAAATCTTGAATATCTAAAGTCACAAAAAATAAGTGAATCAGTGTTTAAATCCCGCTTAATACTCAGGATTCCCCCTGCTGTGGTCCAAATCCCTTTGAGTTTTGAATCCAAGTATTTGGCCAAGGGATACGTTTTGGAACCTGTCGTCTCCACTATGGGCCTTATTGGGGGGGGGGGGGTACTGGGAGTTCTTATGAACCTTGGGGATTCCAAATATACATGGAATCCTGGGGTGGTTGGTGGTTAAATAGCTGAAAGTGTCCAGATCAATAAGTTAGTCTTGAAGCATGTCATTCAGACCGAAATCAATCCTATTATAAGCCAAATTTATTTCATTTCTGGACACTCGAACGTATCTGGAATCGTCGTTCAACATTTCTAACATCTTACTACTATACAAAATACTATCCATTAATACCCCCCCCCCTCACCTTTGTTAGGTTGCATTACCCTAAGATACTTGTTTTGACTCAAGGTTCTAATTAGATCACTTTCCTCCTTACTGAGATTGTAAATGTAACCTCCACGGTTAAGGCATCCTCTTATTCCCTTCTCCACTTGGAACTCAAAATTCCTCAATTGAGGATGGATGGGAGGGTTCATGATGCTTGTCTTTTTAACCCCCATGTGTCTGAACCATCCTGTTCTGCCCCTGAAAAATAATTTCAAAGTTATTTTTCCTCAAAAACATCTTGAGATCAATCAAAACATCTGCCACTCCCCTTCTGCTATTGGGAATAAACTTAAATCCCTTTATGAATAATTCAAAATGTTTTGTAGAGAGGTCCACACTACTAAAACTGTAAATGCTAAAGTCCCCCATGGTATGTCGTGTTCCTTCCACCATAATAGCATCCCTCTAGGGGTGGGGTGTCACCTAATACCCCTCCTGTTGATGGATCCTCCCTGGAAATAATATACCGGGGTCTTCTATCTCAACCTCTCTGATCTCCTCAGTTCGGGATATTCTAAAGGGTCTAATGGTTCCAGGTGGTGTGTACAGTGTTCTTCACCAATGTATTCCATATTGTTAACCCATCTATCCCACTGGTCGTGTACTGGTGGTCTAGTGTGGGCAAGTTCCCTGTTCCTGTCCCCAACCCCCCACCATGTCTGGCGGGTGTGAGTTTCCTTTCTTGGTTTGGGGTAGGCTCGTTTTTGCTGGTATTCCAATAAATCCCTATCTAATTTCCCACACTTCCTTTTATATACCATCACACATTTGTCCTCAACCTGTTTCTTGATATAAAAATATTTCTTCCTTTCCTCCTCTATGGTAAACATGAGGTCAGTAATAACTAGTTGGTTAAGCTTCCCAATGTTCACCTGTAAATTATCCATCTCCCTTTCATTCTCCCTGATAATGACCCTCATAATGTCATGTCCACACCAATCAAAAATTTTACAACACTGTTCAGGTACTTGTGTACCCTAAGACCCTTGGGGACAATGCCCCAGTTGATACATTCTGTGGTACTGTCTGTAAATGTTTGGAGAGGACATGGACACAATAGGTGGTGTAGGAACTGTAAGGGCAGAATTACAGTCTTTACTTCCCTGATATTTAATGTGGTCCTTTCTGTTGTTTTTTAACCATACACCCTGGTCTTTTTCATTCCTAGAACAAACTCTCCAAGCCAAGTCTGAAGCACATGTGTAAAGGTTTTTTCAAAGGGAGGAACCAGAAAGGGCACTCCTGTATTGAGAGATACCTGGTTGATCCACCAGTGAAACTCCATCTTGATGGATGGCAAGACAGGAAATGGAAAGTTCAGAGAATGGCTATGTTCTATCCATACTGATGCGAAATACCAACTAGTCTTCACATGGACTTTGGTTGAAGGAATCATTAGAATAGTGGCAGCCATAAACCCCTTGGCTCTCAAGATTTCGCTTGCTGAGATCACATCTAAAGGAAGAGGAGACTGGAAGTATTACTTTAGAAACATCATGTTGGCCCTGAGGAAGAAAGGCAGTCATCAATATAAAATTGAGCATGCAACCCAGAAACAATTGATCTAGGGAGGGAAGAAGACTGGATTTTTTTAAGTGTATGCTGAATCCCATACAGTGAAGCATGTTATTTGTAAAGATGAGGTCCAGAAGAAGCTCATCACTCGTAGCAACCTGAAGTATGAGGTTGTACAAGAAGTAAGGGAAAATCTGTATTCCCTGGAGGAAGCAAAAAAACTCTTCAATATAAGCCTCAAAACAGGCTTCGAATCAGATAAATGGAGGACAGCAACAGCCATTCCTTGCATAAAAAAGTGGGGGGACTTCAGCAGACCTAAGTAATTACAGACCCACAAGCCAGACCAGTCTCATCTGTAAGGCTATGGAAATGATCATTATGAAATTAATATACAAGGATATACAAAACCTACAGATTCTTGACTCAGCCAAGTGCAAATTCATCAAGGGCAGGTCCTGCCTACTTAACCTGGTTGACTGCAACAATGAATGAGGGCAAAACAGTGAACAATGCAAATCTAGACCTCAAAAGAGAGTGCAATACTATCCCACAATAACTCCCAGCTATATGTCAATTTCTATGTAGCTTTCCAGATAGCAAATTGGCTCACAAGCAGAACTGGGGAAGTTAGGGTGGGTGGACATACTTCCCTCCAAAAGACCTGTCACTAGTCAGGTGTGCCAAGGTTCAGCCACTGGGTCACTCCTCTTTTGCATTTACTTTTTGTGTTCAAAACTAATGTTTTGGTTTGCAGCTGAAGGGTTGCAAATAACTGCAAAATTGGTGCAATAATAAATTCTCCAGAGGACACGATGGTCTTCCAAGAGGGACTGCCCCAAACAAATAACTGGTGTCAAAACCATGGACAAACTAAATGCCAACACATGTACAATTGCATCCTTTGGCAAGCATGACTACCCTTGTATCTATCACACTGGCAACACAACTTTTAAATTGATCCCATAGTTAGGGATCTACAAACCTATGCTGACAATGAAATGCCCTTTGATCACCACATAACTGCTATAAGGAAGTCCTTTTTCACTGCAAATGCTTATATCTAAAGGTAATGATTCCCAATCCAGGGATGTAATTGTTCCATTGGACTCGGCACTCATTAGGCCGATCACAGAGTATAATGCTCCTTTCATTATGTAAATGTCCAAATACTTGTCACATGTGGAACTACCACAAGGCTCTCTCGATAAAAATAATAAGGGACTAAAACTGCAAAAACTAAGCAAACCACCTCATAGTCTTGTCCTTCTCAGTATCATACAGGGTATTGAGAGGTAATCTATGCCCGGAGTATACAGCTTCAGAAGAAGCTCGCAAGCTCACTTGTATCATAAACACCAGCTCAAGAGATATTAATCCCTTTGGCAAATTAAATAGAACATTTTACCAGGATAGGCATGTATCAGAGAATATCACTTCTTTGGAACAGTCTTCTATTCGGTTCCCTATTACCCTATCCCAGACGCAGATTGTCGAATGCTTCTCTGTCACACAGTAAAGCGCGAAAAGGCAAAATAGCAAAGCGGCTTTTCAGTGAATTCTTGTTCTGGGAAAGAATTTGTTTGGCCGCTTTCACTACTTTGCCTTTTCAGCACTGTAGTGCGATCTCGGAGTTGGTATATTTAATTAGGGGGGGGTCTGGGGGCGCCACATTAAGTAATGTTTTTTTTTTTTTTTTCGGATCAGTGATTGTTTTCCATTGGAAAATAATCGTTGTTCTGAACTTTCTACGTGGTAAGCTTTCGCTTACATGGGGTCGATTACCTGTCATTTGCTCTTCTGAGCATGTGAAATGATAATATAGACCCTTCTATTCTACCTAAAACAATCTTAATCTTTTCAAATGTAAGTTGGATGAATGGATGGGTAATCACAAATTCACCTCCGGTTTATACAAAGGTTCAACAACATTCTTGTTCAGCTCATCTCTTAGCTATTTGTATGCAAAATATAAGGCCTGAAAGCTGCCAAGGGAATGCAACACTGTGCTTTTTAAGATTCAAGTATCAACAGTCTTGTAAGTACCTATGAATCAATAAAAGCAAAAACTAGAGCAAGGCACTTTATGAAAACTCATGGTGAAGTAGGGAACCCAGGGGGAAAAAACACAAAATTGAAAATTATATTCCAAAACAAGGGAACTTCAAAAACTTCATGTGATCATCATCTGCATGGATTAGAATATGAAGACATGCACATTTTATGTGCAGGGTACCAAACAAACTTGAGGCAGAATCATCAAAAGATGAGACTGCAGGGTAAGCATTTTAAATGCTGAGACTTTCAGAAGTTGAGAAAGGACAAATTACAGAATGGGGCTCTATTTTCAAAAGAGTCAACAAGGTGTAAAACATTTTTCCATACCAGTCAATAGCCCTATTACCTTCATCACTAGGAAACGCATTGGTGATAGGCAAGAGATAAAGCTCATCAGATTTCAGGGAAAGGACAGCAGTGTCAGACGAGTTTTTGCACAAAAAATTATGGCAGTCTGATACTTTGTAAAATCTGTTGGGCTTCCTGAGGCTGAAGGTAGAGTCTCAAGAGTTGACAGAAGCCATGACAAAGGCATCTTGCAAATCCTCAAGCCGAGGGGACAGCAAATTCACATACATTAGGTCATTTCATCTTTTTTGCATGTCTGACAACTGTTTGTCTACCACCGAAAATGATGCAGCACTTCAATACCATTCCTCCAAAGCAGAGTGCATTTTAAAAACTAAGTTAAGGAATCCTCAACAAAATCAGACTATTCCTCCTCTGAAGAATAAGTACCTTTGTTTCTTCAGAGGCAAAGAAGCGGGTATACGAAAAGTGATAAGGGGAGGGGGCTTGAGAGAAAGCCTTAAACATTCCTTGGAAAAATTCACAGCACTCCTAAGAATCCATGGCTGAGGAGGAAAGGTATGCTTACTCTTCGGCTTTTTGTGTGTGCGTGTGTGTGTGTGTGTGTGTGTGTGCGTGTGCGTGTGCGTGTGTGTGTGTGTGTGTGTGTGTGTGTGTGTGTGTGTGTGTGTGTGTGTGTCTGTGTTCTTGCACAAACTGAGGAGGCTGCAACCTCTGATGTACCTCAGTGAGGGAAACAGTACTTCCTTTGAAAAGGACAGTACAGTTGTGTAAATAACTTACCATAAAAGTAGAAGGTCAAATGATCACTGCTTCAGTAACCTTAGCTATAAGGATTATATCCTGCCAAGGATATACCATCCGGTCATTTTCCAAAGCTTCAAGGTACCTTTCACACAACCAAACATTAGTCAGCTTGAACTGAGCTGACTATAGACAGGTTTGGGTGCCATGCCGTCAAAGCTGTCATACCAACACAGAGAAATAGGAAGCCTGAGGGGACAATGCTAGGAACAACAAAAATATTAAGTGTACACACCCCAGCATAAACACACCAAAAATAAGGGGAATGGGGGGAAGGAGCAGCTACTGCAGCAGTGATCATTCAAACATCTACTGTAAGTTCACTTACGTAACTGCACAATGTCCATCATATTGATCACTGCAACAGTAGCCTTGGCTATACGGGTAGATTACCCTAGCTTAATATCCTTGGGAGGTGGAAGGGTCCAGGAACCCTTGGAGAATGTTCCTAGCAAAGACTGACCTAGACCTATACAAGCTTGTAATGCCTTGTAAATATATGTATGTAGGACGAAGCTTCTGCTTCTAGAACATTTCTACAATCCATTCCTTTTGCCTCATTTTGGAGATGATGTCATTGGTATTACAGCATAATTACATCTTTTACAAGGGAGAATATTTTAGGCAAACCCGAGGCGTAGCTATGGGAGCAGCGTGTGCTCCCATATACGCCAATTTGGTTATGCTAGATTGGGAAGTATTGAATGTCTTTAATAGTGGGTATATGACGCATATTAAATATTATTCCCGTTACCTAGATGACATATATATTTTATGGGACAGCACTTCTATTTTATTAGAAACATTTTTGGCGTTCATTAATCAGAGTAGTGTTTTTCTTAAATTTACTTCTTCTAGCAATTACGAGGGTATTCCCTATTTAGATACATATGTATCAAAAGGAGACAATGGTTTTAAATCTAGACTGTATAGGAAAAATACTTTTTCTAACAGTTATTTGGAATTTACCAATAATCACCCTAGAAATAAATTTTCTAATATTTACAAAGGACAACTTATACGTGCCATAAGAATGACCTCACAGTATTCTGAGACGCTAGAAGAAGTGTCTTTTATCACTTCTTTATTTAGTGATAGAAGTTATGACATTAACATGATGTCCAGGGTGAGTAAAACAGTGATTAAGGAATGGGGTAAAAGATATATCCCTTTATTAGGTTATAATTATAACCACATAGATATCAATGAAAGCAATCACGACAAGCTTATAAAAGCAGGTAATATCTATGGTAGAGCTTGTGTTTTGGAATATGGCCCACACACAGACAAAGTTAAGAAAATCATGGTTAATAACTGGAACATAATTTTAGTTGACCAGGATATTAACATCTTAGGGACTTGTCCCAGGTTTGTTTATAAAATGGGACGCACTATTAAAAGTTATCTTGAGAGAGGTTATTTGTATAATGTTTCAAGTCATACATATACCAAAAAATGTGGGAGCTGTAAACAATGTCATGCCATTTTGCAGGAAGACAATATTATGTTGGAAAATGTAAACAGGATGGATATTGGGTTTCAACAAGGTAATTGTAACACAATGATGGTCATTTATCTAGCTAAATGCATGGTCTGTCCAGGATTTTATATTGGAAAGATGGAAAGGAAGTTTAAAAGGCGTATTTACATACATTTGTATAGCATTAGAACTAAAGATGACAAAAACGCCTTGTATAGGCACATTAATAAATGGGAGGATAGACATAACTTTAAATTTGCCATACTAGATAGTGTTCCAATGGACCCTAGGGGTGGTGATCATAGGGGAACACTATCATATAAAGAATTATGGTGGCAATTATATACCGATGCTTCTACACCACCAGGATTAAATGATGTTATCACAATTAAGCCTTTTTTGCATACAGCTTAAAATTTCACTAGTTTCACTAGTATTAAATGGATGTGCTTGTAATTGTTTTTTATTTTGAATTAGTTTGTTATGTTTCATATATGCTTTTTTTTAAATTTTGTAACATAGATATATAAAATTACATATGTTTATATTAACAATTTAATATTTTAAAAAAATTCATATAATTTTACTTTTTATAACAAATAACATGTTTTTTATGAGTTTTGTCTATTACTAGTAAGAATAGATGCTGGCTTCTTTAAATGTTGCGCTTTTGGCGCCAATTAATTTATTTAAATGTTAACATTTTTTTCTGTCAGTGTTCTGAAGAAGCTCGCATTTTAGTGAGTGAAAGCGCTTAACCAGTTGTTAAGTTGTGTCAATAAATCAGTGGATTTTACTTTTTCTGGAGACTTGGTTCTGTTCTGCTGTGGTTTATCTAATTTTGTGGAGTTGGCGTCCCAAGACACAGAGGTTTTGAGCGTTCTGTATTTGCGGCTTTTATTGGTTCACAGAACGCTTTTTGTTTATTTTTCGTAGACCTATACAAGGAATTAAGCTTGTAATGCCTTGTAAATATATGTATGTAGGACAAAGCTACTGCTTCTAGAATATTTCTACAATCCAATCCTTTTCAAAAAGCTATAGATGAAGCCCAGGCCCTTGTAGAGTGAGCCTTCACCTTGCCTGGAATAGTTTTGAGGTGTTATATACTACCTGATAGAATATTATAGATTCAAGCAATGATAATGAACTTTAGGGTTGATTTTGAGTCAAGTTGATTATTTCTGCAATGTTAAAGGTGGGAGATGTGTGGGTAATGAGGGTTGACATCACTACTGTTTTATATAGGACTGCTATTTCTCCTCTATGTCTTGTTTTTCTGTTCACCCAATGGATGTTAAATCTAAGAAGTAGAATCTTTATGCTTTTTATTTAAGGCTTGAGCCAAACTCTTGTAAGAACTGCTATATCAGGGGAATATTGTGCAAGAAATGTATGCAATTCTTGTATATCTGAGATGATACTTAGGTTTAATTTAATGAAGAGCAAGTGTGAGCCTCTATTGATTGGAGATGGGAAGCTTTGGATCACAGGTTTGGGTGGGCTGGGTGAACTGTGATAACCCTTGATTTAGCCTGGGTTAGTGGGAACTGGATTGGGAAGTTTCTCTCTATTAAGCTTTAGTTTTGTAAATAGAAGTTCTAAGGAGTGCTGCCATTTTGTTTTTTAGTTTGAGTTTTGTGGTTATACTTAGTATTATGGTTTGTAGTTTTACATATTTAAAAGAGAAGTGGTTTATGTAGGCTGTTGGGACAAGTCCTGAGGTTATATGGTGTATTAGGGTTATATTAGCTGGAGGACATTGTGGGTTCGTGGGAGACAGTAGAGGTACTGGCAGGTGATACAAAGGTAGTTGAGCTAGTATGGTGGTGACAAACACAAATCCTAAGTTAACAGTGTTCATTACTGGATGGGTAAAAGATGAGAAAGTGATTAAGTATGTTTAGGGATATACAGCATGAGACATTAGTATCTGTGTTGGAATATGTGGAAATGATGGGTGAAATGGATTTATGGGCATAATTCTGGCTTTGAAGTGATTTGAGTTATAGCTGTAGTTCAGTAAGGGTGTGAGAAGTTAATCTATGATGATGATGTGATTTAGTAAATCAGGGCTAGCAGGGTGAGGATTGTTAATGTGTTTGTATTGTTCTATGGTGGTGGCAGGTAGAGCTATGAGAGTAAAACATTAATGCAGTAAGGGCAGGTGGGAAGGGAAGGGCAGTGGAATGAGCCTGAGGATAGGAACGGCGAATGGAGCGGGTCCCACACTAGTGTGAAGTTGCCTGGTGAGGAAAAATAATCAGTTTCCATACTGTACAACGTCATCTTTTGAGGAAAGATAATCTGTTGCCCAGTCCAAATAGCAGGTAGATGAAGGAAATCAAAGTACAGATGTAAGAAAGCTTTTTTACTCAGTTTCCTTTTGTTTTTCTCACTCTTTTTTAAACAAGAAGCATATTTATTAAATTATCACGTATGACACAGGCAATCACATTTATATAAATGAAAACAAATTATACTGACATAATTTTAGTTGCAAACATTACACATCACTTACAGTCTATCCAGTCTCAAACATTACATTGCTCATTCAAATCCTGTCTTCGTTTAAACCTCATTTCTCCTTTGCATGCATTGTTCCCACAATTCCCATTTTTTCTATGTAGTTTGCTTCTACTCTTTTCTAAATATTCCATTTCCAGTTTTATCTCAGTTACTATATTCACTTCTTCTACAGTTGGTTTAGACTGATTTCCATTTTCGAGCAATTGCGTTTTTGACGGTCACCATAATTATACTCAGCAAGGCCTTACTAGGTCTAGACAATTCCGATTCTGTATCATAACTCAAAAAATCATTTCCTTAGTTACATCAATTTGCTCACCCAGTATCTATGACATAATAGTCTGCAGGAAATCTTTAGAATTTGCCAACTCTTACACTCCCATACAATGTGTTCCCAGTTACCGCATTCCTTCACATCACACCTCCAACATTTGCTGGCTACCTACAGAAGAAAATTTTTGAGTTTACTTGGGGTATAAAAATACCTATGTAAATACTTCCAAGCAAATATTCTAAATCTTCTAGACTTTGCTGCATATTTAGGAGACATACATATAGCCCCCACTGTTTCTTTGTGAATTGTTTATCCAATCTCTCTTCCCAATCCTTTCTAATCTTCTCTGATTGATTCTTATAGTTATCATGCAATATTTTGTATTCTCTACTAATTACTCCTTTTTTAAAAACAGCTTCTGCTCCAGATTCAACTAAAAAGTCTACCAGTGCTGGTCTTTCACTCAGGATCCCCTATTTCTTTCTCTTTGAACATCCTATCAGTTTTACTCACATAATAGGAGGCACACACTATACAATAAGCGAGGTAAACCACATACTGGGTAAGGCAGTTAGAAGACACCTTAAATACATACTTACAACCCGTATCTGGGTGAGTAAAGAAACCACTATTATCAACGTTACTGCAATAATTACACATACCACATGGCCTAGTGCAAAAATCCTTATTAACCATTGGCATGAGAATATCCTTTGGCCGGGTTGCTGTATTTAAACTTTGTTATGGGGTGTGCAATATTTTGGTCGAATGAAGCTAACTGTGAAAGCGCTTACCTGTTCTTGTGCATTGGGTTTGTTTTAATAAACGTGCTTGAAGTTTACTTTTATAGGTTCATAGGTAGGTACTAGGCTATCGGCCCAAGGGCCTATGTAAGCCTAGCCAACAAGGTTCCTTGGCTTACGCCACCCATGGCTAAAATTAAACTTATATACCCAAAAGATACTCTCTCAGCATGCTGAGCAGATAACAGAGAGATATTCAAGTCCACCAAAGCAATTTTGAAGCAAAGATTGCTTTCCAGGCCAAGGACAACCATAAAGCCTTCTTTAACTTTGTCTGAAAAAAAGACACACAACAATATGCTGGACTTGTGGTATATGGCACCACATTCACGGACACAGAAGACATAGAAAATCTGACAAATTTAGTTCCAACTATAACCGCCCACCCCCCTAGCTACCCCCAGGAAATACCATAAAAATATAACCCAATCAACTATCAAAAGCAACAGGGTCCAAAATGCTCTCTCCAAGGCCAAGAACACAGCCTCACTGAGTCCCAATATCTCGGGATGCCTTCTAAACAGCCTGAAATATGACTCAACAGGGCCACTGGAGTCAATATTCAACCACAGCCTCTGAACAGGCTTAGTGCAATGCAAATGGAGGGCTTCAACAGTCATCCCTCTACACAAAAGAGGGCAATCAGCACAAACCCATTAGCCTGATTAGCCTCATATGTAAAGCCATGAAAATCGATAATGACATGGAAAACTTTCAGATACTGGACTCAACCCAATTTCAAGGGCAGATCATGCCTACTAAACCTAGGGGACATTAAGAAGGTCACCAAGGCAATGGATGAGGGCAAAATGGTGCATACTGCCTATCCTGTCTTGGCCAAGACATCTATTATGAAACCCACTTGGGCATTGCTAAACTCACAGGATTAGGCATAAACCCATATGTAACACAAAGGATATCAAACTCCCTCACAGATAAAAACCCACAAAGTTAGGAATAAGGAGATCACCTCCACAAAGAGGACTGTCATCAGCAGAGTTCCTCAGGGCTCTGTGTCAGGCACTCTCCTCTTTGGCATCTACTTCTCATACGTCAAGGACAATGTCACGGGACTCTGGGTGACCAGGTTTGAAGAGGATTCCAAACTTGGAACAAGCACAGAATCACCCCCCCCAAAGACACAAACATCTTACAGAAAGATCTACAGCAGACAAATGGCTGGTGCCAAGAAATGCATAATATTATCCCTTAGGGAGTTGGCCATTCTAGAAAACTACCTCATCAATAACTTTTGAATCTACTTGGGGGAGGGGGTAGGGCACAAGTAGATAGTAACTTGTTTTTTCCTGTCATGAGGTAGTAAAAAAAAAATAAAAATGCATGTAGGTCAATTTATAAGTAAGAACATGGCATCCAGGTCCAAAGTCATCATACCACTGTATCTGACCCTCACCATTGAGGGCAATGCTCACTTCTATCTGTACCTAACCATGCACATGCAAAAACTGGAGCCTACACAGAGGTTTCTCACAACAGAATACAGCGCATAAACCAATGTCCTATACAGCCTGCCTCAAAGACTGTTGCAAAGTAATCTATGCCTAGAATACAAAGCATCCTTGGATCCTGGCTCTGATGGACCTTTTCCATATTCACAAAATGAACAGTCAGAACTACTAGATCAAAGAACTAAAATTCTGCTTATGGTATAACTGGGACATGTTACCCCCATTCTCTGGAAGAGGCTTCCCAACCATGTGAAGCAAAGCCCTTCCCTATTACCTATTCAAGCATAACCTGGACAAGTGGATGAGAAACCAGAAAGTCACCCTTAGACCAGCATATATGTCGCTGAAGAACAAAGGCAGAAGTTAAATCACTTCCTAGCTAATGTATACCCTCTTAATAAACTTCCAAGGCATAATAACTCGTGGGAGACATTTTGGTTGCAAGGCTAGGCTTATGACTCTAGTGGTTGTTAGGTTAAGTTCATAGGTGTGTACTAGGCTAACACTCCACTTTCCACGGAGTCAGTGATCACGGACTTTGGCACCCAAGCTGATGGCACCTTCTCTTCTGATCACCATACAGCAACTGTAGTCAGAAAATATTTCTGCATCTCAGAAGCCCAAAGGGTATTTCATCTAAGACCATGCCCTGTACCCTGCTATGGTTAGGCCCATTACAAAATATAAAAAATAAATAAATAAATAATCACCCTTAGTCATATATTCCACTACACAAATTTAAAAAAAAATTGCATAGATCCCCAGTAAAAATTACCTCAGACCTTAAAATTCCTGCTCATCAGGAAATGCAGGAATGGATGAATTTTTACTCTGCATTATATAAAATCTTGAGGGGAGACCTGTACCTTGCCTTCTGCATTATCAGGGACCTCCTTTTCCACAGTACACCAAAAAAAAGTAGGCAGCACTTGTGCAAGAAATCATGACTTATATAAGATAATAAACAAAATAAAAGGGATGGACTAAATTCATATGTACATATCAAGCAGTGTAACTCCAAGTCTGCCTTCACACAAAGCATACACAAATGGATAGTTACAAAAAAAAACCCCACACTCCATGACTTACAGCCTTTGCCCTAAATGAAAAGGTTAGAATAATTTGAGGGTGTTTATTCGCATGGTGTACACGTTCTCTGGCTGAATCTCATACTTCCTAGGATAAGAGCATAAAAAAAATAAAAAAGCTGACTGCAGCAACTGCTGTTGTCATAACAGTATTCCACTTTGAAGCCTGCCTACCTCCCCACCCCATGTAAAGGCAAATGCAACTAACAAAAAAAAAACAACTTTTTCCTCAGTTTGTTGAGTTAACCGAGTATTTTCCAGACAGAGTTTTGTATGAAGGTATATCAGTGGTAAAAATTAGAAGTTATGTACTCACCATAACGTTCCATCTGAGTAGGTGTATTCATTTGTCTGCAACCTGTGGTTATGGATCCGATATCGGATCCGAACCGGCATGGTTTACCAGCTATGGATCCAAGCTCTCAGCTCCTCCCCTCACCCATAATACCCTGCTCTACCCTCATGACCTCAGATCGAGTTTGCCAACAGCAAGAACACCCTGAAAAGGGGAACACATAATATGCAGGAAACTGAAAGGCCAGGGGGGGATAGGAGGGCGGGATGGTTGCAGACAAATGAATACACCTACTCAGATGGAATGTTATGGTGAGTACATAACTTCTAAATCTGAAGTAGGAGATTCATTTGCCTGCAACCTGTGGGACAGAGTCCCCAGCTACCTGAATCTTGGGCGGCCATCATGGAAGGATATTCCGGAGCACCGCGGAGCCAAAGGATGCTCTACCCCGAGATGCAAGATCCAACTTGTAGTGGGAAATAAAAGTATGAGATGAAGCCCACGTGGCTGCTGCACAAATATCATCTAGAGGAATCCTAGCCTTAAAGGCTGCCGAGGTAGATACTGACCGGGTTGAATGGGCGGTACACCTCCGGGCCTTCCTGAAGCTTGATAAGCCAATAAGATACACTGTGAAATCCAGCGAGACAGAGAGACTTTAGAAATTGGCTTGCCCAAATTAAATTTAGCAAAGGAAATGAACAACTGGTCGGATTGCCTATGACCAGCTGTTCTGTTTAGATAAAATCTAAGTTGCCTGTGAACATCTAAGGAGTGAAGCTTATATTCACCTTTGTTTTCATATTTAGGAAAGAAAACAGGGAGGTTAATGGATTGATTAATGTTTGCATCAGAAGCTACTTTAGGAAGAAAGGACGGGTTGGTCCTGAGGTAAACACGGTCCGGATGAAAGACCAAGTAAGGAGGTTTAGCTGATGATGCTTGGAGCTCTGAAACTCTCTTGGCCGATGTAATGGCTACTAAAAAGGCTGTCTTGAAAGACAAGAATTTGAGATCCACCATAGCCGCTGGTTCGAGGGGGGGGGGGGCGGTCAAGGCCTGGAGAACTAAGGAAAGGTCCCATGGAGGAACCGCTTGTTTTACAGGGGGCCTGAGAAGGAAAGTACCTTTAAGGAAAATTTTACACAACTTGGCTGACATGAGTGGACTAGAGTCATGACCAATGTGATAATGTGAGATTGCCGCCAGTTGTACTTTGACTGTGGAACTGCTGGCACCATCGTTAAAAAGAGTGGTTAAGAAATCAAGCACTAAAGGGAGAGGAACTGTGAAGGGATTCAGGCCTTGCCGCTCCGCCCACAAAGAAAACCGTTTCCACTTGCTGCGGTAGACTTTCCTAGTGGACGGTTTATGAGCTGCCACCAGGATCGCCTTAACAGGGGACGAAATACCGGGAGTCCTGATCAAGAGTGGAACTGGAGCAGCCAAGCGGTCAGCTTCAGGTTGTCCAGGTTCGGAGGAGATATGCAGGATGGATGAGATATCAGATCCGGAATGGGATCTAGAGTCCAAGGAGGATTCACCGAGTGAGACCTTAGGAAGGGGAACCAGATCTGTCAAGGCCAAAACGGAGCAATGAGAATCATTCTGCAACCCACCCGAGAGGCTTTCTGAAGAACTTGGAGCATCAGAGGCAAGGGTGGATAAGCATACCGAAGACCGGGTGGCCAAGCATGCACCAGAGCGTCTCTTGGAGAACCTCCTGGAGGAGGTATCAGAGCGAAAAAACTGTCGCACTTGGTGTTTGAGGGAGAGGCAAAAAGATCGCATGAAGGAGTTCCCCACCGTGCGAATATGCATTTCGCTACTTGAAAATTGAGAGACCACTCGTAGGGGGTCAGAATGGTGCAACTGAGCTTGTCCGCCAGGATGTTGGACCGACCCGGAATGTGCGTTGCTATTAGAAAGCGGTTGGTGGAGATTGCCCATTCCCAAACTCTCATGGCTTCTCGACAAAGAGGGTAAGACCTCGTTCCCCCTTGCTTGTTGATGTACCAGACAACTGACATGTTGTCCGATTGAATCGCAATTGTTCCCAAGGGAAGGAAGTCCTGAAGTGCTAGCAACACTAAGAGCACTGCTCTCATCTCTAGAACATTGATATGCAGTAAGGTCTCTGAATCGTTCTACGTGCCTTGGACGGTCCGAATGCCCCCACCCGAGGCGTCCGTGGTCACCGTGGCGAGAGGGGGAGAAGCACAAAATGGGCGGCCTCCGTGGAGATCTGGGGAGTGAAGCCACCACAGGAGAGACCGCTTGCAAGCCTTGCTGATCGCAATTTGATGATGCATAGGGAGAGCAAGGTATGACCATTGTACTAAGAGAGTCCACTGGAGGATGCGCATATTGAGCCTGGCAAGAGGAAGAAGTGCTATAGCAGATGCCATGGACCCTAGAGCCCTCAGGACCAACTCCGCCGGAACAGAACTTGAGTGGAGAATGGCCCGCACCTGGAGCTGCAGATTTTGAACTCTGTCCACAGTGAGGAAGGCTTTTAAACTCCTTGTGTCTAACCTGGCCCCTATAAAATCTCAGAGCTGTGTGGGCGCCAGGTTGGATTTCTTTGTATTTATTGTAATGCCCAGATTGGGAGCAAGATGGAGAAAGGAGTCTCGCGCCAATAGTAGTAGATGCCTTGTTGGGGCGGTAAGGAGCCAGTCGTCCAGGTAGGGGAAGACCTGCACCCCCTGAAGCCTCAGGTGGGCCGCTACCACTGCTAATACTTTGGTGAACACCCTGGGGGCTGTGGTGAGACCAAAGGGAAGGACCCGGAACTGGTAGTGACTGGCTCCCAGCCGGAAGCGGAGAAACCTCCTGGAGTGCCTGTCCATTAGTATATGGTAGTATGCATCCTTGAGGTCTATGGAGCACATCCAGTGATTTTCTCCCAGAAGGGGGAGAATAGATTGCAGAGTGACCATTCGGAACTTCTCCTTGGGAACTGCCAGGTTCAAGAGAGAAAGGTCTAAAATTGGTCTTAGATCCCCGTTTTTTGGCACTAAAAAGAACCTGGAGTAGAACCCTGATCCGATCTGGTCTGGGGGGACGGGCTGGATGGCTCTTTTCTTTAGCAGATGGCCAATTTCTGCCAAAGCGCCTCCCGTGACCGGGTGGAACGCCTGGGAGGGACTTCAACTTTGGTAAGTGACGAAAGGGATGCGGTATCCTCTGGATATGATCTGGAGAACCCAGCGGTCTGATGTTATGGACTCCCATGCCGCTAGGTGCCCCGAACGTCCCCGACTGCCTCCAGAGTGGAGCAGCCGGGCAACCCTCAGGGTTGCTGCGGGCCGCTCAGAGAAGGTTCTCTGGACCCGAAGTTCCTGGGAGCCCTCTGCCTCTAGGGCGGCGTCCTCCCTGTCCTCCTCTGCCACGGAAGGACTGGTTGTCCGAGCAGGCTGAGATTGCTGCGACTTCGAACCACATCTTCGTCTGACCCTTCTGGTTCCAAGAATAGGGCCTCTGGGGTGCAGAGAAGCGGATTCCGACGGCAGACAGCGTCTTCCCGTCCTTCTCGCTCTGGGTCAATGTGTCGCGAACGGTTTTGCCAAAGTGGGCAGAACCATCAAAAAATGACGCTTTGAAGGGCTCAGAAAAATCGCAATGACGGAGCCAGGCCTGACGTCTAGTGACTAGACCTGCCCCTGCGGCTCTAGCGGCGCCTTCCGTAGCATGGGAGAGTAGCCGCATAGAGGTATTGGTAACTGATCTGAGAGTGGCCATGCGGGTGGAGTGCAGCACTTTGTCCTCCTCCGACATGGACTCTGGGGAGATGCAGCGTATTCTTTAATGAGATCTCGCTGCATCCTAATGACGTCAGGTAGTTCAGGAAGGTCGCTGAACTAAACATCCACTTGCGGTCCATCATCCGAGACTCCTTGCTCGGGATGGACTGAGGACTCTCCTGAGCAAGTTCCCTCTTGGTGGCCAACATGGCATCTACCGGAGGCCCCTTACTCCAATGGGCACGGTCAGACGGTGGGCTGAGGATCCTGTCGGGCCTCTTAGGGATTGGCTCCACGGTGTCCGGTTCCTTCCACGCCCTGGTGGTAATGAGGTCCACCAGGGGGTCGACACCCAAGAGGTAGACGGGCCCGCTTCAAATGCCTCCAAGAACATGGACTCGTCCGAGGAAGACTTGGGGCAGACCACCCCCTTATAATGCATTTCCATGATGTCTCCAAATGAGACATCCTCGGGGTGACCGTGGGAGCCTTCCCTTCCTCCAAAGTCTTCCGTGAGAGACTCGGGGAGTCAATGTGCCTCCTTTGCACGTATGCTTGCAGGAACATCCTCTGGGGGCTGTCAGAGGACTCCTCAGCAGCAACCTGTTCCAGGGGAACAGCTTGGGGCACAGAAGCGGGCTGTCCCAAGGGCCGGATGGTGGAAGCCTGACCCAGTGCAGAGGGAGCGTGGGATGGAGAAACAAGTGCCGGGTTCCGGAGACCCTCAACAGGGCCCTCTCCACTACATCAAAGGCCGAAGGGAGCCGACCTCGACCAAAGGATCCGACAATCAGCTCCCTCGGATCCGAAGAGTGGATCAGATCCGGGACAGTGCGCTCCGACACAGACGGCGCCCGGGAGCACTGATCCCACCTGATCCGAGGCTCGGATCCAGGCTCCGAGGTCGGATCCGATGCACTCGAGGGCAGGGTCGGATCCGGTACCAAGTACTATCGGCGCCGACCCACCCCGAGCTGCTCGGCTCCAACTGCTCCGAACCCGGGTAGCAGGTCGGAGAAGGAGCAATCGGCTTGAAAGGGGTGGGAGGCAAGAGCACTCCCATCTGCATCTGGGCCTGGATGAACCTTCTCATCATCCGGTCCAGATCAGCATCCGATAGGCTGTACGTTGATCTGGACGAGGCTACCGAGGTAGGCCTTGAGTGCCTCCTCGATAGCCTCGACGGAGAGCGGGTCTCCTCCTCCTCAGGTCCCGTGAAAACACACTGGAGACCGGAGCCGAGGAGGAGGAGATCCAGCCGACAATGGAGCTGGGGGAGAAGCCCGCTTGGCTGGCGGGGCCGAAACACAGGTCTCGGCCCGCCGCGGTGCTTCTCCCTCCGGTCTCTTTCTAGCATCCCTCTCCTCCAACCAGAAGCGGGAGGTTGAGTCCCAGGAGGAGGAGGAGGGGAGCCGGAGAGGGAATAACCAGGTCGGAGCAGTCAGGCGGTAAAAGGCCCGCCAAAACAAGCTTGGACCTTCGCTCCTTCGGGTTGAACCCTGCACAAATGGAACATCCAGATGTGAGGTGTTCAACCCCAGGCATCGTGTGGCCATCAGCTGGGAAAGCTTATGGCCACACTCGAGCATTTAGAAAATAGACTTGGGCTGCTCAGACATCCCAAGCTAACAAATAACAGTTACTATAACTAAGGTAAGTAACTAAAACAAAAATCACTCACAGGCCCAACACACACTACGCTACCAGCGAGGGAGGGATATAAATTTTGATTAAACACTAAAAAGTAATAATACAAAAGGGAAACCTACACTTTCACACAAATCAACCAAAAAATTATTTAAATTTTACAATTTAAACACTTAAACTATCACTTAGCTGGAGAGCTGGAAAAACAATCTGGTCACCATGCGATCTGAGGTCATGAGGGTAGAGCAGGGTATTATGGGTGAGGGGAGGAGCTGAGAGCTTGGATCCATAGCTGGTAAACCATGCCGGTTCGGATCCGATATCGGATCCATAACCACAGGTTGCAGACAAATGAATCTCCTACTTCAGATCAATTGTTTGGTGGTGAAATTTCCCAGAGCCACACACTGGCCAGGAAGGGAGGGCTGGCCAAACTATCGATGCACATATGGGGGAGTGCCAGTGTGAGTTGGGAGTAAAGAGTCATGGTTTGTGTAGCTAATGGGTTGTTGTTGTTGTCTTTCGGCTTTTCCCAGTTAGGGGTCGCCACAGCGGAACTCCGGTCTGCTAATGATTGGCAGTTGGTCCTTCTACAGGTTTGCTTCGTTGTATACACTGTTGGATTATTTTATTTAAGCTTCCTTTCATTCAACAAGGCATTTATACTTTGGAGTGCTGTTCGGTTTTGTTTTATCCTTTACTCTGTTTTTACACTCCACTGGAACATGGCTGAGGGGCTTTCTACTTAAGTTGAACTAGAGTATACACCAAAAGGGCCGTTGACTGTTGTCAGAGGTTGCCCTGAGAGATTCCTGAACTGTGTAATGGTTGGTGATAACCCGCTGATGCTGTATGAGGACTCGTCATTGGACACGTCCCCTACAGAGGATTCACTTGATTTTGAAGCTTTTTGTAGCTCTTTT